>NC_064811.1:10877239-11177239 GCF_023721935.1 Panthera uncia | reverse complement strand
ATCTGTAAATATTTCAATATGTGTCTCTAAAAGATAATGATATTAAAAAGCATAGTTATAATACTATTATCACAATAGTTTCTTAGTAATGTCAAATATCAGTAAGTTTCGAATTTCCTTCAGAGTTTCCAAAAATTACTGTAAAACTTCGTTTGAATCAGGATCAAAATATATTCTATACAGTGCAACTGAGTGATAAGTCCCTCAAGGCTCTATTAACTTATAGGTGACCCTTCTCCCTTTTTATACGTTTCAAAAAACCACTTTTTCTCTGTATTTTTATTGGTTTAGAGGTCTAATGGGAAAAGGGGTGCCATTTATTGCTTGTCTCAACCTTGCATAAGAGCCTGTGGATTTGTAATCTTACAGAGCTCAAAGACCCTCGAACGGATTGTTTTTTCTTGCACAGGAGACCTTGGTTGACCTATTAAATTATGGACTCACTAGAATAAAGTTTCAGTTTGAGAAAATGTTAGGTTTTCTTTCCTTTTAGAAACTTTTTGTTCTTTGCCAAAACTTTGAGACATCTGTTTGTACGAAGCCCGGTATGGACTTTGGACCTGGTATTTTCTTCAATCTTTAGCACATTCCTATGAAGGATGGTTTGTGGTGAAGATTAAGCAAGCTAACAGACCCAACAATTCTGGATGATGGATTTGAAGCTCCAAGAGGAGAAACTCCCCTAGCCACTCATGTAGTAATTCAAAAAGCTGGAATTTGAATCCACAACTGTTTCACTGCAAAACTCATACCTTGTTTTGCTATATCTTCCTTATGGGCCAGGGACAGTCAGAAAGGTGATCAAATAATTAAGAATTCTTTTACAGCCAAAACGATGAACCAGAAAATATATTAAAGTTTATATTATATATATTAATATATATATTATTATATTAATATATTATTATATATCATAATATTATATGATATATATTATATTATTATAATTGTATATATTTATATATATTTATTATATATTATAATTATATATAATATGTTATATATATTAAAGTTTAGACAAATTGGTGAGAAACAATGATTGAAAGAGTATTTAAAATCTGAATGAGGGGATGCCTGGGTGGCTTAGTCGGGTGAGCGTCCGGCTTTGGCTCAGGTCATGATCTCGTGGTCTGTGGGTTCGAACCCTGCGTCGGGCTCTGTGCTGACAGCTCAGAGACTGGGCCTGCTTTGGTGTTCTCCCTGTCTCTCATACCCTTCCCCACTTGTACTTTGTTTTTCTCTCTCTCTCTCTCTCAAAAATGAATAAATATTAAAAAAAAATCTTAAATCTGAATGAAAAAAATCAAACACAAAATGAAGTATCATAAAAACAATGTCTATAATCAGAGCTTAAAGCATCACCTCAGCGTGTGCAACTGTGATCACAAGACTGAACTATTCCTGTCTCAGAATTCTTGGTTGCTCGGAACTCTCAAGAGGTTGGCTGTCTCCGCAAGAAAGGTATGCCCCGCTCACTTCAGTGTGGGTGCTTTAACTCTCTGTAAGTTGCCCATGTGTACTGGGCACCAAGTGAGACATGTGGGGAGTGGCCACCGGCCCACTGATACCCACTTATGTGCCGCCGCCCTACCCTGTGTTTTGCATACAGAAACACTTATCCACTCTATCGAAATTCCTTGTTTAGGCATTATATGTCTTACTGGATGTGGAGATTCCTGAGGATAGGGGTCTTGCCTGATTTCTCTTGGAATGTCCAGTACTTTCCATTTAGGAGTTAATGTATTTAGAAGGGAGCATGCTAACTCTAAATAGAAGTAAGGCATTATTATTATTATTATTATTATTTTAACATTTCATTTATTTTTGAGAGACAGAGAGAGACAGAGCATGAGTGGGAGAGGGGCAGAGAGAGGGAGACACAGAATCCAAAGCAGGCTACAGGCTCTGAGCTGTCAGCACAGAGCCTGAGCCAGGGCCCAAACTCATGAACCATGAGATCATGACCAAGCTAAAGTCGGACGCTTAACCGACTGAGCCATCCAGGCGCCCTTATTATTATTATTGTTATTGTTATTATTATTATTAAGTAAACTCTCTGCCCAATGTGGGGTTCAAACTCAGGACCTCGAGATCAAGAGTTGCATGCTTCCCTGATGGAGCCAGCCAGGAGCCCCCAGAAACAAAGCATGACATGATAAATCCATGGAATGAAATGGTTTTCTTCTCTGAACAGCTGGTAGACCTGGGTGTAGTATGGCTCTCAGATTCTCTCAGTCTTAATTTACTCCACACCTGACTGTCACTCCTCTCGCAGCCTGCAGAGGGCAGTGTGGTGGACAGGACAGGGTAGCGTTGTGTTCCAACAGATCTGGGTCTGAATCCTGACATTGACAGTAGCTTCCTGACCTTGAGCATGGCCTTCCCCGCTTTTTGCTTTCATTGTAAAACAAAGATGTTATTTAAGCCTCCCTGGAAAGGCGGTGCTGAAGTTTAGCTGACACGGGTGAAAAGTCTCTTCCCTACTTATGAGCTCAATGAGTATTTATTCTTCTTCCTCTGGGCATACGATTGACAATGAGCACCTGCATTTTTATAGTACTTCATGGTTTACAAAGCTCTTTCAGAAACATAATTACACTTCTCAAGCATCTTGTTAAACCTCGCTGGTCAACTGATTTTAGTAAAGTTTATGACATAAGAATTTCTTACTTAAACTTAAACTGGTAAGATCTGTCTCTTCAAGATACTTTAATGTTTTTCAAAGGAGACAATCAGTTGCTGGGGATTTATAGGAATTTTATGGCATATTCCATATTTGTAATGAAATCATCTATATCCCCAAAGGCAAGGAGGTGAAAAGTGAAACACGTTAAGGCTAAAATGTTTTTAAAAAATCAGGAGTTAACGAAGTCCTGATATTACTCCAAGTTGAGGGAGTAGAAAGGATACCAGTAGTCAGAAAATACCATTTACGACAGTAAAACGCTTCAGAAAGTGACAGGACAGCAGTATTTAGTTTAATATTTGATTCAACCTGTGTCTCTGACCTTGCGACTCTCTTACTTTCCACTTCTTCAGAATTCCAAATGCTCCAACACTCAGTGCAGTTAAGTAAGTGTGTGATTTGCTGGCACAGCTGAGGGAAAGTTTCTATATTATGTGGCTCCAATGGCTTTACAAAAACATCCCTGTAAGACTTTCATAATTCATCAAATAGTTTATTATGGAAGGACCACAAGAGTTGTTTTGGTTTTTATCCCTTGTGGGTGTGCCCTGTGCTGGCCACCCTGTTTCGTAATGACCCATAAAACATGCAGTTATTGTAGAAAGGGCATTTCTGTGGATGACAGCAGAAGCGTCCTTATTCCCGGTCTCTGGAAACACTTTCCTGTTTAATGTCAGGACAGGAAGTAAATGGGGACTCTTGGTGTTGAGTCTGTAGGGCAGAGGGAATTATGAACTCTAGGGGAAATAGAGGCTTTGCTACCCGGGACTACTGTTTCAGAATGTAATTATCAACTTTTTAAAAAAATTTGTTTATTTTGAGAGAGAGCGCTCACATGCATGCACACAAAAGAGGGAGGGGCAGGGAGGGAGGGAGACAGAGAATTCCAGCTAGACTCTGCACCGTCAGAGTGGAGCCTGATGTGGGGCTCGAACTCATGAACCGTGAGATCATGATTTGAGCCAAAATCAACAGGCACTTAACTGACTGAGCCACCCAGGTGCCCCTGAACGTTTTTGTTTTTTTTTTTAATTTTTTTAATGTTTTATTTATTTATTTATTTTTTTAATTTTTTTTTAACGTTTATTTATTTTTGAGACAGAGAGAGACAGAGCATGAACAGGAGAGGGTCAGAGAGAGGGAGACACAGAATCTGAAACAGGCTCCAGGCTCTAAGCCGTCAGCACAGAGCCCGACGCGGGGCTCGAACTCACGGACCGCGAGATCATGACCCGAACCGAAGTCGGCTGCTCAACCGACTGAGCCACCCAGGCGCCCCTAATGTTTTATTTATTTTTGAGAGAGAGACAGAGCACGAGCGGGGGAGGAGCAGAGAGAGAGGGAGAAACAGAATCTGAAACAGGCTCCAGGCGCTGAGCTGTTAGCACAGAGCCCGATGCAGGGCTCGAACTCACAAACCGTGAGATCATGACCTGAGCTGAAGCTGGACGCTCAACTGACTGAGCCACCCAGGGCCCCCCCCCCCCTTTTTTTTTAAATAAGGAAAAATGGATTCCATTTGACCAAGCCAAAAAAACACCCACAATCTTTCCACACTTTTCACCCTGCTCTTTCCAGATGGCATCAGTTATACTTAATGCTCGGGTGCAATGCTATTTTCAAAAAATCAGAAAATGGGCACCCTGGGTTTGGTGTTTGTAAGCAGCTTTCTGTATAATTAAGTTTAATTTTGTTTTTTCCTAAGTCAGGGTGCCAACCTCGGCATTGCTGACAATTCCTCACTGTGGTAACCTGTCCCGTACAGTGTGGGATGTTCCCCAGAATCCCTGGCCTCCTCCCGTTAGAGGTGCCACCAGCTCCCCACTTGGTAGAATTAAAATGTCTCCAGACACGGCCACGTGTCCCTGGGGTGCCAAAGTCACCTCTGTTTGACAAACACTGCTATGAGCAAAATGAGTGCTTGTGTGTGTGTGTGTCTGAAAGTGGAATGTTATGGAAAACATGACAGGAAATATAATTGACTTACATTCAAGTGTTCAAAAATTTTTCTGTCGTCTAATGCAGGGCAGCAATGAATTCAAAATAGCAATTACATCCACGGCTACCAACTCAAGATTATGTTTTTTAAAAAATGTATTATTGGGGGTGGCTCAGTTGGTTACGTGTCCAACTCTTGATTTCCGCTCAGGTCATGATCCCAGGGTTGTCAGATTGAGCCCCGCTAATGTGCTGTCCGCCCAGAGCCTGCTTGGGATTCTCTCTCTCTCCTTCACTCTCTGCCCCTCCTCCATTCACACATGCTCTCTCTCTCTCTCTTAAAATTTTTTTTTAATGTTTATTTATTTTTGAGAGAGACAGAGACAGAATGCGAGTGGGTTAGGGGCAGAGAGAGGAGACACAGAATCTGAAGCAGGCTCTAGGCTCTGAGCTGTCAGCACAGAGCCCAACGTGGGGCTCAAAATCATGGGCTGTGAGATCATGACCTGATCTGAAGTCGGACACTCAACCGACTGAGCCACCCAGGCGCCCCTCTCTCTCTCTTAAGATAAATAAACTTTAAAAAATGTATTACTGAACTTTAATTAACATACAATGCTATATTAGCTGCAGGTGGGTATATAACCTAGTGATCTGACAATTCTTTTTTTTAAATTAATTTTTAAAAAAATTTACATCCAAGTTAGTTAGCATGTAGTGCAACAATGTTTTCAGGAGTAGATTCCTTAATGCCCCTTACCCATATACCCATATAGCCCAGCCCCCCTCCCACAACCCCTTCAGTAACTCTCTGTTTGTTCTCCATATTTAAGAGTCTCTTCTGTTTTGTCCCCCTCCCTGTTTTTATATTTTTGCTTCCCTTCCCTTATGTTCATCTGTTTTGTCTCTTAAAGTCCTCATATGAGTGAAGTCATATGATTTTTGTCTTTCTCTGACTGATTAGTTTCACTTAGCATAATACCCTCCAGTTCCATCCACGTAGTTGCAAATGGCAAGATTTCATTCTTTTTGATTGGCAAGGAATACTCCATTGTGTGTGTATATATATATATATATATATATATATATACCACATCTTCTTTATCTATTCATCCGTCGATGGACATTTAGGCTCTTTCCATACTTTGGCTATTGTCGAAAGTGCTGCTATAAACATTGGGGTGCATGTGCCCCTTCAAAATAGCACACCTGTATCCCTTGGATAAATGCATAGTAGTGCAATTGCTGGGTCTTGGGTAGTTCTATTTTTAGTTTTTTGAGGAACCTCCACACTGTTTTCCAGAGTGGCTGCACCAGTTTGCATTCCCAGTGATCTGACAAATCTATACGTTACATAATGCTCACCATGGTAGCAGGAGTCACCATCTGCCATCACACAATGTTATTACAATATTATTGACTATGTTGTATTTTTCATTCCCATGACTTATTTATCTTATAAATAAGGTTTGTACATTTTTTGAAGTATTTTTCCTTGCAATTCTTTTTCTTAAATTTATTTATTATTTATTTTTGAGAGAGAGAGAGAGAGAGAGAAAGAGTGTATGAGTGAGGAGGGGGCAGAGAGAGGGAGGGAGAGAGATTATCCCAAGCAGGCACTACGCTGTCAGCATAGAGCCTGATGCAGGGCCTGAACTCACGAAACCGTGAGATCATGACCTGAGCTGAAGTCAGATGCTTAACCAATTGAGCCACCCAGGCGCCCCTGGAGGTTTATACATGTTAATGCCCTCCGCCTATTTCTTCTACCTCCTCATTCTTCTCCCTTCTGGAAACCACCATTTTGTTCTCTGTATGTAAGGGTTTGTTTCTGTTCTCTCTGTTTTGTTTTGTTCATATGTTTGTCCAACTTGGGATGATGTATGCAATTATTATTACTTCTATTTGGAATACTGTTTGCTTTAACTCAACAATCTGGGGAAGATTTACCTGCTAATGGTATTTAGAATTGTACAGAGAAGATGAACCTTAGAAATGTAGGGACATTCATATAGATAAAAAAAACCCCAACATTCCATTTGTATTGCATGATTTTAAATCATGATTCTCTGCTTTTAAAACAGAACAGAACAAAGCAGAACAGCTTCCCATCTTGCATTTGGTAATGCTGGATCTGGTACAAGTGGCTGCCTTTCAAGCTTGGCTGCTTGTGATGTTCACGTGTGTTAGTCACCTCATGGTCGATGTCCCCATTTCCCTCAGGGTCGCATCAAACCCTTCCTAGTCTTGTGCCCACAGACTCCCTTCCTTCGCTGAAAAGGTTGGGGGCATCTGACATGGGCCCCTTCACAGCTCTGCCCCCCACCCACCTCCCCTGTGTCATCATGCCCGCCCCAAAAGAACTTCCTGTCAAGTCTTGACCCAGATTCAGGTCTGGTCCCTCTCCCCACCACTTTCTTTTTTATTTCCAAAGTCACCAGTCTTTTCCACACTGGTTGCTTTTCTCACGACTAACAAACATGCTGAAACCGACTACACCCTAAAGTAAACCACCATCCCTCTCCAATCCCTGATTCGTTTCCCTCCTCCCCTTCTCTGCCAAGCCTCTGGGAGGGAAGCCCTCTTTTGGTAACTTCATTTTTTTTCTCCTCCTGCCCCACTGGACCTTAGTCACCAGCTCCTCTTGCCATTTCCCCACTGCAGTCTAATCGCCGTGCCAGGGACCAGGGACTCCTGTTTTCCGCCAAGCCTCGTGCAATGTCTCTGCAACAAGACGCTTGGTGGATGGAACGTACAAGCTGCTGGTGCGTGCGGCCTGCTGAGGTCGACATGAGAGCGGGTCTGGGCGCTGGGCCCGGGCCCTGCCGCTTTCTGGCTGCGTGACCTTAGGGCAGGTATACTTAAGTTCTCCGCATTTCGGGATGGCGGGGACAATGATACAGCTCCTGTGCGACTGTCATGAGGACTGAGTCTAGACACAGAAGGTGCCTGGCATATTGTAATTGCTCAGTAACCATTATACTAGATATTACTAAATATCCACACAACTCAATACGCAGTGATGCCTGAGGCTGTTTTCTGAGACTTCTCCCCCCGGAAGTGGCTCTCAGAGCACGGAGATAGGTCAGATTTGAGACTTGGCTCTTTGTTACCATTATCCCCAATTAAAATGGTGAAATGAGAGTACAATTTAGAGTCAAACAGTCCCGGGTTTGAATTCTCTTCTGCCTCCTGACCTGCTTGGTGATGGAGTTACTCAGGATCTCGGAAGCTCATGGGGAGAATAATAGTACCTGTGGTTTTCTTTCGGGTAACATCAGATGGCGTATGTGAAGAAGCTGGTCTTGGGGTAGACAATCAGTAGGTGTTATTTCCCAGAGATCTTCTCCACGTTTGCGGGCCCCTGTCCCATCCAAACCCACATCCTCTTACATGTAGATGACCTTACCTTGCTTGCCCCATGCACGCTGTCCCACCACAGAGGTCACTGTCCTTTCTACCTGCTCTCGGCGGCCTGGCTCCATGTAATTGAGTAGATAAATATGTGTGCGTAAAAAAAAAATATCTGTTTTGGACTTACTTACGTCTACAAAGGACCAATAACAACCACAGAAGTGAGCTGGCTAAGGGCTAATGAAGACACTTCTCCAAATAGGACTGTGTTCCCCACTCGGATAGTGCGGTTCTGTGGACGGGCCACGGAAATCAGGAGTGGACGTAGGAAGGAACTCAAGTAACTGCCAGCTCAGTTAAAAGGGAAAATCCCCTGAATCAGTCCACATGCCGAGAATATGAAAGCTCAACAGGATCGATTCATAAGGAAAAATAATAATGCTAAAAGACGTAAGCATCACCCAGCAGAACCACATGATAGTTGTTGGTTCGGGCAGGTGGGGGGACAGCGACAGATACAGATGTGAATGATAAAGAAATGAAGGTGATCGTTGCAAAACTATTTTATTTCGAAATTGGATTTCATGTTTTTGGAAGGCCAAACATTTGTTGTGGAAAGATCTCAGTTGCGGAGATTTTTAGGACCTTTCTGGAGGGACTCTGGGCCTTCTCCCCTGTCCTGAGAAGTCCAGCCTCACCCACCCCTTGGGGACAGCTGTGGCTCGACTCCTTTGTACTGTCCCAGGTCCAGCTGTGTTGCTCTAATTAATTCCTTCCCCGCAATCAAACCCTGCAAACAAATCCCGCCAAGCGTCCTTGACATGGGCACTAAACCGGTCCTGTTTCTCTGTAGCTCTCTCCCTCCATCTCCCAGCTGGATTTAAAGCTCCCCTTGGGATGCCTGGGTGGCTCAGTCAGTTGGGCGTCAGGTCATGATCTCACAGCTAGTGAGTTCGAACCCCACGTGGGGCTCTGTGCTGACAGCTCAGAGCCTGGAGCCTGCTTCGGATTCTGTGTCTCCCTCTCTCTCTCTGCCTTCCCCCACCCCGCCCCCAGCTCGTGGTCTGTCTCTGTCTCTCTCTCTCTCTCAAAAATGAATAAACATTAAAAAATAATAATAAAGCTCCCTAAGGCAGCTCCATGGGCACCCCTCCGGCCCAGGGCTTCGAGTTCTGCACCACACTCTTGGCGTAGGATTAGACACTCAGTTGACTCTCACTCAAGCAGTGAACATTTATGGCTTGTTTGTTGGGTCACCAACGAATGCATTAAAGTTTTGAGAATCTTGGAACTCTTTCTGAAATACGTTGGGCTCTCAAGTCAGGGATTTGAGAACACTGGCATAAACAGATGTATTCAAGGCAATTTTTTCTCACCCTCTTAAAACCGCCAGTAATTCATGAACCTTCTCTAATCTCAAACTTATAGCAATTATGTGGAAAATTTCCAAATGGCATTGTTCTATTCCTAGAGAGTTGAAATACAATAGTCCTTAGATTCATTTCATCTGGAACCACTACTCAATCATAAAAATCATGCCATTGAGCCATTATGATATGTGATTTGATCAGTTATCAAATCTCTGAGGATAGCTTAGGAATTTAGCCAAAGTTTTTTTAATTTGTGATTTTTTTTAATGTTTACTTACTTCTGAGAGACTGAGAGAGACAGAGCATGAGTGGGGGAGGGGCAGAGAGAGAGGGAGACACAGAATCTGAAGCAGGCTCCAGGCTCTGAGCTGTCAGCACAGAGCCCAACGTGGGTCTCAGACTCACAAGCAGTGAGATCATGACCTGAACCGAAGTCAGTTGCTTAACCAACTGAGCCACCCAGGGCCCCAATTTGTGATTTTTTAAAGATTACATGATTCAGCTCTTAGGGCCAAGCTAACTGCCTATGAATATATTCTTGGTGTCCCCAGGATAAAATTTTGCTTGTTTACTTAGAAAATCCATTTCATAACATTTTAGAGAATTACTTTTTTCACAGTACTTGAAAAATATTATTTTGATTGCAACATCCGAGCCAGCTAATGTCTCAAGATGGCAAAGAGGAGAGAGGATAGAAAGCTTCCCTCCCATTTCAGAATATATGTGAAATGAGACACTGGTACTCATGGAGGTGGAAGAAGGAAAGGGTCTTTCCTTCTATGGTAATTCTGAAAATGGAGGGCTGCCCAGCAGAGAAGCCTCCATAGGCTGCCAGGGCAGAGGTGGGGGATCTGATCTCTCATGGGCACCTGTGGGGAGGGGAGGGCCTTCTCTCTGTCTTCTGTGCTCTTTTCAGGAGGGGTGTCCCCTTCCAGGGCTCCCTCTCCTTCCTACTGGCCATGTTATCATATGCTGCCCTCCCTTGCTTCACTCTGCCCCTCTATCTGCTTTCTCCTGTTAATCTTGGTCTTCCTCATGTCAGCTTTTCCTCTGCAAGGAGGAAGGGGGGGATGAGTCACATGGATCTCAAATGAGGGGGCAAACTCTGAATAAATGAACTTTTTCCTATTCTGTGGACTCACATAGGGGCCTCCGGCATCCCCTCATTACTGAAGGCAGGTGACCACAAAGCATCAAGTTGGCTTCTGGAGATTGTGTTTATTTACTTTCTCCATCAAGTTTTATTCTTTTTTTTTTTTTAATTTTTTAACATTTATTTATTTTTTGAGAGACAGAGTGTGTGCGGGGGAGGGGCAGAGAGAGAGGGAGAGAGAATCCCAAGCAGGCTCTCGCCGTCGGCGCAAAGACAGATGGGGGGCTCAACCCCACGAACCGTAAGACCATGACCTGAGCCGAAGTTGTGCACTCCACCAACTGAATCACCCAAGTTCCCCTTCCTCTACCAGTTTTAATAGGTTTTTAATGACTGAGATCTAGCTAGTGGTTGATATTCCAAATGCCAAAGAATATTCATGGCCAAGTGTTAACCAATCAGAAGAGATGTCAGCCATCCAGGAAAACAAGGTCCCGGAGGCATTAGCCTCATTCACACACCCTTTAATTAGTCCGCTGTGGCAAGGTCCAGGGGATCTTAGAAGTAGGGTCTAGGTGGCCAGGGTGGCATTTTGGGAATCCAGTACAGAAGTATTTAAATATTTTAATAATGATACAGCTGTAATTGTAATTATAGACAATGTCAATTACAACCAATAGGTAGTAACTGCCTGGAGTACAGTGTTGAGAAGGATTCTGGAGTTATATCCAGGCTCAGTGGGGGAAAAGGACCCGGTCATGTAGTTATTTCTTGCCAGGGTGGTGGATGGGAATGAGAAATTTCTGCATAAATGGCGGGTGAGGACTCGTGATTTCTGTGTGGGTGGCGGATGGCAAGCAAAGGCACGTGTGCCACATATTTGCAACTGTAGTTCACAGGCTTATTACTGTCATAAAAGAGAATTCTGTTAGCATCACAGGAAAGAAAGGATTCACCATGAGAATAGCAAGTTTGGACACTGCAGTGGATTAAATAGTGTCCTCTAAAAACTGCTGTCTACCTGGAACCACAGAATGTGACCTTATTTGGAAATAGGGTTCTTACAGATATAATTAATTAGTTAAACATCTAGATGAGCTCATACTGGATTACCGTTGGCCCTAAATCCAATGAGAATGTCCTTGTAAGAGACAAAAAAAAAAAAAAAAAAGGACAGGTTGAGACAATGAGATGACCACATGAAGATGGAGACTGTAGTGACGCTACCACAAACCAAGGGACTCCAAGGGCCACCAGGAGTGGAAGAGGCAAGGAAGGATTCACCTTTAGAACTTTTGCGGGGAGCATGGCCCTACTGAAGCCTAGATTTCAGACCTCAGGGCCTCCAGAGCTGTGAAAAAATAAGCATCTGTTGTTTTAAGCCACCAAGTTTATGTGGCTTAGGTGGGGCAGCCCTAGGAAACTAAAACAGACCCAAATAAATACATTGCTAATGGTGGGATTTTAGGCTAGCGGTGCAATTTATTTTGGGGGGATCTTACAGCCTATAGCCACCTGTGATTATGGCAATATATTTTTTTTAACGTTTATTTATTTTTGAGACAGAGAGAGACAAAGCATGAACGGGGAGGGTCAGAGAGAGGGAGACACAGAATCTGAAACAGGCTCCAGGCCCTGAGCTGTCAGCACAGAGCCCGACGCGGGGCTCGAACTCACAGACCGCGAGATCATGACCTGAGCCGAAGTTGGCCGCTTAACCGACTGAGCCACCCAGGCGCCCCTGATTATGGCAATATTGATTTCTGAGGTATATCATGCTAGGACCCAGACAGACAGTGATACTGAAGTACTCTGATGAAAAAGCCAGGGAGCCCCTACTTCTCATCCCCTTCTCCATCTTGAGGTACACACTGAGGCACCGCGGCCAGCATTTTCAGGAGGTGAGCAGGGAAACAGATCTCCTTCTGCCCTGACCAGAAGGACAGACGCGCCTCAGGGGAGACTGACCTTCTGTTCACCTTGAAAATCTATCAGGACACCAGCGTAGCCCATGGATGATTTAAAACCATCTGGTACCTGTGATCACCAAAAAAAATGCTTGGGACAGTGCCTGTAATTAAAATGCGTACCTGCAGTGTCAAACTCTCCGGCCAGTTGAATATTTGCAAATTGAAAATCTGTCCAAAGTGAACTCGGAAGTCTGCCCCGAGGGGCCGACTGTCAGTCCTGGACACTTCTTTGTCGTTGAAGATCACCTTTAGATATATTGAGCGTCTCTTGACGTCCTCCCTTCGCAAGACCTCCACCCTGCCAGAGGAGACCGATCGCAGATGGGTTAGTCATTGACCAGGGGAAAATGGAGTGTCTGACAAATGGGCACTGAACAGAACAAGACACCTGGAGGTGACCCTGCCACTCATGTTACCTCTCGTTGCACCAAATCAGCCACAAGTCTCAAGGAGCATCATATAACAAATTTGATACGGACTAAGAAACGGGCACTCAAAAGGCCACAGGGTACAGAAGAACGGTGGTCCAAGCATCATCCACCATATTACAGTGTGTTTAATTGTTTTCAAAGAAGCCCTATGTTTGCACCCCAAAGTTTTTGTTTTAGTTTTTAATTTTTTTTTAATTAGTTTTCTTTATTTTTTGAGAGGCAGAGAGAGACAGAGCACGTGTGGGGGAGGGGCAGAGAGAGAATGGGAGACACAGAATCCAAAGCAGGCTCCAGGCTCCGAGCTGTCAGCACAGAGCCCGAGGCGGGGCCCGAACTCATGAACCGTGAGATCATGACCTGAACCGAAGTTGGACACTCAACTGACTGAGCCACCCAGGCGCCCCAGCACCCCAAAGTTTTAACTAAACAGAAACATAGTCCTTGCAGTTGGAGTGAATTCAATCCATAAGGGATAGTAGTGATTTATATTTGGGCGGGATGTTTTATCCTAAAAATGTAATAGCATAAAAATCAACAACACAGGAAACAACAGATGTTGGCACGATGTGGAGAAAGGGGAACCCTCTTACGCTATTGGTGGGAATGCAAACTGGTGCAACCACTGTGGAAAACAGTGTGGAAAATTCCTAAAAAAGTTAAAAATAGAACTACTCTATGACCCAGCAATTGCATTACTAGTTGTTTATTCAAAGGATACAAAAATACAGATTCAAAGGGGTACATGCACCCCAATGTTTATAGCAGCTTTTTCAATAATAGCCAAATTATGGAAAAAGCCCATATGTCCATTGACTGATGAACGGATAAAGTAGATGTGGTACATATATATATACCATGGAATATTACTCAGCCCAGACATCAAAAAAATGAAATCTTGGGGTGCCTGGGTAGCTCAGTCGGTTAAGCGGCCGACTTAGGCTCAGGTCATGATCTCACGGTTTGTGAGTTTGAGCCCCTCATGGGGCTCTGTGCTGACAGCTCAGAGCCTGGAGCCTGATTCAGATCGTGTGTCTCCCATTCTCTCTCTGCCCCTCCCCCATTCTCACTCTGTCTCTTTCTCTCTCTCTCTTAAAAATAAACATTAAAAAAAAAAAATGAAGTCTTGCCATCTGCAATGACGTGGATGGAGCCGGAGTGTATTATGCTAAGCAAAATAAATCAGTCAGAGAAAGGCAAATACCATATGATCTCATTCGTATGTGAAATTTAAGAAAAAAACAGATGAACATATGGGAAGGAAAACAAAAAGAAGGAAACAAACCATAAGAGATTCTTAGCGATAGAGAACAAACTGAGGGTTGATGACCGGAGGTGGGCGGATGGGCCAAATGGGCGATGGGCACTAAGGAGGGCACTTGTTGTGATGGGCACTGGGTGTTATATGTAAGTGATGAATCACTGAATTCTACTCCTGAAACCAATATTACACTATATATTAACTAACTAGAATTTAAATAAAAATGAAAATAAAGTTATATTGCTGGATCAAGTAAAAAAATAAACAATAAAAAATAAAATAAAGACTGACTCAGAGTAAAAAAAAAAAAACATGTAATAGCATATTGTAACAGGTGAAATCTGCTTCTCCCAGATTCATGCTTTTCTTAACACTTTCTGACAGTGAGTACTCACTGGATGTAGGGAATTAAGAACTGTTCCTTTTTTAAAAAAGCTTTTTGAATTCCAAAAAAAAAGGTATCCTGGCAAGCATATCACCTTTATAGCCAGGAAGTTAAAAAACAAGTCAAAACCTCCAAGAACAGTCTTTAATTTTACTGTGCATATTTGTAGAGATGCCCACCCACAGCTCCAGTTATTGGTTAAGTCAATAGCTACTCAAGTTTGGTAAGAACAGGGGAAGCTTAGAAAAATAAAATAAAATCGAAATGCACTCAGGGGTTTTTGGGTGGTAAAGTCTTTTTTTAAATTGCAGTGAGGGGTGCCTGGGTGACGTGGTCAGTTAAGCCTCTGACTCTGGATCTTGGCTCAGGTTGTGATCTCGCAGTTTGCAGGTTCGATCCCCGCATCAGGCTCTGCGTTGATGGTGTGGAGTCTGCTTGGGATTCTGTCTCTCCTTCTCTCTGCCCCTCACCCTCTTGTGCTCTCTCTCTCTCTCTCCCCAAATAAATAAACTTAAAAAAAAATTTCAGTGAGACATACACAACATAACACTTATCATTTTAACTATTTTTGAGTGATCAGCTCAGTGGCATTAAATATATTCCTGACGTGCAACCATTGGCATGATCCTTCTCCAGAACATTTTCAGCATCCCAAATAGAAATCCTGTATCCATTCAACTGGATGGTGGTAGTTTTAACTTTTTACATCTCTGTAATTTAGGCCCATCCCAGATATGGAATTGTTCAAATGACTTCAATGTTGTTGTTGTTGTTGTTGTTGTTTCTATAAAGGAATTTAATACCAAATTTCAGGAAGTATTCAAGACACCCAAAGACTTTACTCAGAGTTGTTTTATGGCTTGTTCCAGTAACCTCCTGCTACGAGCAGACCTAAGGCACCTTCTTCTGCATGGCCACTCTTATGTGAAGGCCTGATGAGAGAAGGTCAATCATAGTCATTGGCTTGGGGTAACTTGGGTCACAGTCCCAAATCCCAGTGAAAACAGAGAAATTCAAGACAGAGGTGTATATTCTCAGTCAAAATGAGACTTATGACAAAAGATTGCCAAATCAAGCCCCAATTTCCCCCAAACACGATTACATGTTTTCTTAAAAACATGTAATAAAAAACCCCCATGGAATCACATATTTTGGATGTTTATTATAAAATTATGTTATGCAATTTGTGGCTTGAAAATAGCAAATTCATTGCTGGGGAATAGTTTATTTATATGTAGTATCTGAATGCTATGAAATTGGGAGGAAAAAAGCCACAATTAAAAAAACACATTATTGGTATGTTAACAGAAGTTTGAAACTAAGGAGGCTGCAGGAAGTCTTAAACGGACATCCTAATGAATCCCCACATCCTAATTATGTCTGAGGGTGACTGAATTTATTGTATGTATAGATGTACGTGTAGAAAGTGGGGCTTCTGACTGGTTCTCTCTTAGGCATCATATGAATGACTAGAAATGTATTTCTATGTAAATCTGGAGAACAGGCATCAGATGGCTACAGGGGATACCCACAATTCCTCTGGGAGGCTTTCTGGGGCCTTCTAAGAGAGAAGCTGGCCTCTGGGGCAGGTGAAAGCGAGGGTCAGTGACAGACCTGCGTGTCTGTGCCAGGTCAGTGGACAGAGGACCCATTGCTGTTACACATAAAGGCTCTACATCAAAAGCCACAAAGGCAGTGGCTATGAAGAGTGCCTCCTACAGGCAGCCTCTCTTGGTGTACTCCTGAGTGACCAGTGGGGATACCTGACGTAGGGGAACCATTTGACATCACCAAAATACGGACACACATCTTCAGTTTCATAGAGTTCAATCTATATGATACTTGCTTACAGAGTTCACGGCTCTCCTGATCAAAATGTGTCAGTCAGGAGATATACCCTACATGTAGCGCATGCCTGCCCACCCACGAGCGCCTATCACAGGTCACCCCCACTTACACACTGAGCATCTGCTCACCTGGGACACTGCTCGTTGGGCGTGACGCTCCCTGCCAGGCTCAGCTCCGGGACCAGCAGCGGCTCCCCAGGCCTTCTCCTGCTTCGGGCTGCCCTCTCCCTCACCTGGTGCTCCATCAGGGCCCGATCGGTGGGCTCCGGCGGGACCGGTTTCACCGGATCCTCCTCAGGATACGGCTCCCCCATCTCCTCTTCAGGATGCTCTTCGACTGCTTGCTTCTTTTTCTTCTTCTTGGCCCTCTGTTGGGCAAAAGGCAATCTAATGTCAAATAGTAATTTTGGAATTTCACTCAAGACCACAGTCTTCAGAACCAGATAGATAGACTTGGCTGCAAACCTAGCCCTACCTCAAGCAGTGGTGGGCACTCAGGCAAGTTACTAAACCTCTTGACCTCTCTGTGCCTCAGTTTTCTCATCTCCAAAATGGGGACAATCATAGGAAACTCTTCCCAGGGGTTCTGAAATGAGGTAATGCTTGGAAAGCACTTAGCACAGTGCCTGGGACCCAGAAAGAGCTGAAAAACGTTAGCTATTCATGGGATCATTAATATTGGGGCTAAAGGCCAAGAACGCATCTTGAAATTAAAGTAAGTCTTGTGGGCCGGCATTGCAATTCACCCGATCTATAACTTACTGCCTTGGCTTCAACGTTGCAGGATTATTTGTGCAAAGTTATATGATTTTCCAGGGAAGCCTAGAAGCATTACTGCCCTACATTCAATGGGTAGAGCCAGAAGGGACCCCAGTCTTCCTGTCCAGTTTCCCTCGTCGGGCCTCAAGTGGTGGCCTCCCAGACGCCTCCGGTCCCCAAGGTCAGCCCCGCTCAAGGCTAAGTGACTCGACAAACCTGGGCTTTCTTCCAGGCTTTCCACTGCTGGTACGCGGCTCTGTATGCTTCCATCTTCTGCTCGTGCTCTTCCATGTGTTCTTCCAACAACTCGCTTATTTCGGCTTGAATTTCTGCTTCGTATGCTTCTTCGTCTGCTTTCTGGTCAACCTTTTCCCTTTAAAATAATTTACAGGACCTTGGTTATTTCTTGAAATTCAGTAAGAGAGTAATAATAACAGCAAATACCCATATGGGGGGCAGATCCTCCTCTGAAAGCTTTGTGCATGTTAGCTCACCACCCTGCGAGGCCGATACTACTATCATTTGCATTTTACCCACAAGGAGACTGAGGCACGGAGAGATTAAGTAACGTGCCCAAGAACACACATTTGGTGAGTGGAATAGCTGGAATATGGGCCCAATCTATTTGCCGCCAAGCAACAATGCCACTCTGAGCTAAGTGATCCAGATGGCAATATGACACAGTCAGTGCCTGTAGACTCCCGACCGGTAATGGTAGAGTTTCATTGTACTTATTTTATTCATGCTTCAAATCTCTGAGAAACCATTTCATTATGTTACTACCCAGCCCTCAAAACTGCTGTTCTGATTTTAGATTGACAATTTGAGTTTTTCTTTGACGATTCTGCTGATACTTTATCAGGAGCTCTGCCCAGCCCAAAGCAGCGTTCCCCATAGTGTGCTTGGTGTAACATTAGTTCTGTGAGATCCCCTGCCAAAAAGGCGCTGTGGCTGAGTCAACCTGGGATTAAACAAGTGTGGTATGTTACCGAGCAGTGTGATTGTCCCGGAAGGAGGTGATAGACATGTCACCCAAACACTCCCGCCCAGCACTTTGGACTTGTTGCAGCAAATTGCCTAGGCTTAGCGATCAATGCAGTCTGGCCTGTGGGTTCTACTCCTAAAGATCCTGTCCTTTTCAGATAAACTTACTCAGGTGCCTAAGGCTGACTCAGGTTTGCTTATGTACACGTGCTTGCTTACTTACACGTGGGGCCTGGTGGGTTAGCAATTAGCAGTCCCCTAAGGCACAGGTTCTTAAAGCTCTAGGATCCTGCTGAAGAAGTCACTCGGGAAACACAATGGCACTGGAAATTTATAAACATCGGAGAAAATCTGGCTCATAAATTATGTTCTATCTCTGGCATATAGAGAACCATTTGCCTTGCTCTCTGTTCTGTAGAGGCATAAATAAACTAGCTGAAATCCTATGACTTTTGCAGGAAAAAAAATTATGCCATATCATAAGGTGGCTAGGTGAATCAAGGGTGTAAAAAGGGGCACTCCAAAAAAATTTAGGAGGCAGCTACTTATAGGAGGAAGGGGTGTTAGGTATCACAAAAAGCGTCACCTAGAGGGGACCTTAAGGGTAAATTTCTGACAAATTTTAGTTTATCTTAAACTGAAGGAAAGAAGGAGAAAACAATTAGGTAAATAGGTTCTGCTTCTGGGTGGGAGGGGCAGCCTGGAAGATGGAATTCGGAAGCTGAAACTCTGGAATTTCTGGGAGACATCCGTGGTTTCTGTGGGACAGACTACTTGGATCTGTTTTTCATCAGCTAATATTAACTCAGCAAATACCAAGTGGCAGCTTCTCTGTTTGGGACCAGATACCCAATGGCGACCAGCTCCCTGCCCTCAGGAAGCACGGTCTTGTCTTTGTCCCAGGAACTGTAGGATGGTTTCTGAGTCTGATGAAAATTATGAAATTTATAAAATTTATGAAACCCTAAAAATCACAATTTGCAGCTATCTTTGGCTAAAGCATGACTCTCTTCAAAGTAAAGTATCAGATAATTGCCCATATTTTTTACTTTTCATGTCGATGTATAGCATAACACTTACTTTCAACAAACAGTCAGGAAGGGACCAAAACCAGCAGCAGAGACACTCTTTAATTAATATACAGAATATGGTTTTGTTGCGATGACTCTACTTTTAATCATGTATCAAAGTCTAGTGGATTAGGTAGCATACCTGATATCAAAGCATACTTTCTCCGCACCATATACAAAGATCTATTCCAAACGGACTAAAGACGAATGAGGAACATAAAACTACAAAGATTATAGAGACAATATAATAGAACATCTACTTGACTCAGGGGAACAATTTCTAAAGCAGCATACAAAAAGCACCAATCATGAAAGAAAAGATGAACGTATTGTATCTGTGTAAAATGAGGAATTTCTATCATGAAAAAGCAGCAGAAGGGAATAAGGAGACAAGTACAGAGTAGGAGAGGGGATCTGCAATGCACATCAACAAAGGGCCCATGTCCAAGATAGATGCCAAACTCCTACCAATTATGAAAAAGATACAAAGGCAAACAGTTCAGTTCAAAAATCTACAAAAGCCTTGAACAGACAGAGGAAATCAAAGTGGACAATTTATGAATGGGAAGTTAGAAATTAAACCATGCTATCGGACCTCGTGACCGATAAACCAGGTGACCTCGATGGCACGAGTGATATGGACCTACAGGAACACTGCTCAAAGTATAAATCGGCACAACCACTCTGGAAAAGTGTAATCAGCACGTGAGTATTAGAGAGGCACATCTCCTAAGACTCAACAATTTCACTTCTGGGTATGTTTCAGGAGAGCTTAGGCACGTGTACCTTAAAAGACACATATAAAGTACTTATAGAAGTGCTGTCTTGTAATAGACGAGAAACGGAATCAACTCAAATGTCCATCAACAGTAAAGTGAACAAGTTCTGTTGTATTCATATAATGAATGCATATAGTAAATCAACTATAGCTATAAAGTAGCTGAATCTCATGCAGTATTAAAGAACACATTACAAAGAGTACATACAACCTAATCTCAGTTGTGGATACATCAAATACAGGTGATATTAAACTACATATTTTTAGGAATTACAGGTAGATGGAAAACCTAGAAATAAAAACAAGGAAATCATAAAAGTCTGGAAAATGGTAACTTCTGGGATGAAGGGGGAAGGAGGCGGGGTTAAGAACATAGGGGCTGCTCAGGTGCCTGTAATGTCCTATTTCTTTCCCTGGGGAGTGGTCATATTGTTATTTACTTGTCATTTCTTATTCAAAAAAATTTTTTTAAGAGAGAGAGCATGAGGGTGTGAGCAGCGGAGGGGCAGAAGGAGAGGGAGAAAGAGAATCTTAAGCAGGCTCCACAGCGCTCAGCACAGAGTCCAACGCGGGGCTCGATCCCATGATGGTGAGACCATGACCTGAGCTGAAATTAAGAGTTGGACACTCCACTGACTGAGCCACCCAGGCATTCCTATTTGTAATTATTTTTCAAACTGTACCCATGTTTTACACATTTTCTCAATAAAACAATCTTTGAAAAAAGCTTACTTTCTCAAAACAAGTTTCAAGGGTGTATTTGTAAACCTCTGAAATTCTCGAAGGGATTTCATCTCCTTCCAAACTTTTACGATGGTTTTAAGCAACATTCGATCTTTTTCTTGTTCAGCGTCACGCAGTTTTCTTGTTTGCCTAGAAGATTGAACATGTTGATATATGTTAAAAAGTTATGCAGGTAGGTGTGTAAATTAAAAAGGAAATTAATAATGCTGTAGCGACTGGATATTTAATCTGATACCTATAATACTTCTTAAGTACTAGAAATCCAAAAATATGAGTGGAAATTTGAAGACCATAGGATGCCAATCTGTTTCAAGAGGTTATTTGATTTGGTTTTCTCTAGGTGAACTTGAAGTCAGTTAAACTAAATCACCTTCTGAACTTGTTATTAATAATACTATGTTCCCTTAAACAAACAGCCACCTTTGAAGTTATAAAAATAAGAGGCCCAGTAAACTCAGTTCTCATGGACTAAATTATCGTAGACATAGGAAAATGTTACTGTCCCCATTAACAACAAACATTAAAATCTGTCTTTGTTAACACAAATCACAAGTTCTAATGTTGCTCGCTGCCTGCCTTGGTGAGTTTTCAGTGCTAACTAGATTAAAAATATTTTTAGCTTGATTTGAAGAGGCATCAGTTGGAAATGTTTTCATTTTTATTCCCATTATTTAAAGTGCTTGGGAATTATTCAATCCCTTACTTTAAGCCCTCTCTATGAATGATAGTCAAATCCAGAACCCAAATGTACTCTATTATGCTATTAATCAATTAGTTAACTAGACAATTTTTCTTTTCTTGAGCAAGTAGCAGGTGTCATTCCAGGTGATTCAGAATGTCTAAGACTGGAAGTGTCTCTGTCCTCAAGGAATTTACAACTTAGCTCAGGAATCAGATACATAGATAAATGACTACAATATACAAGGTGAGATTCGCCTAAGATAGTGCCGTAGAAAACCACGGAGGCAGGGTCCCATGAATTAGCACCTCCTGACCTCCAGAAGGAAACCTGAGTCTGAAGGTTGCACTTGTGATGACCCAGTCTGTGGAGATGGTACAGAGAAGCACAGAGGTCTAGGTTCCCAGTCATTCAACTGCTGGCTCCGGAAAAAGAAGATGGCAGAAGACGACAGCCAGTTAGTGGTTGGGTGGCCAAGATTCGGGATTCTCTGAAGACCTCACAGAAACAAGAAAGCAATGAACTAAGAAACATTCTTCTTGGGAAGCAGTGAAGCATGTGGTTAAGGGCACAGATGTTGGAACCTGACTCTGTAGGTTGAGACCCTGGGTCTCTCATCTGTGAGCTGGCCTAGCAAACAACTTAACTTCTCCCTGCCTCATCTGTAAGCTAGGGGTGCTCACAGAATCTACTTCACAGGGTTGTTGAGAGGAGTGTTAATGCTAGAACTGTGCCCGACATCTGGTAAGTGGTCCGCCAAGTGTTACCTGTCACTATCAAGTGGTCTGTGTTCTTGTGCCCTTAGCTGCTACCTCCCCGGCCTCCTTTTTAAAAACTGCAGTATAAAATTATCTTACTGAATTCTAGGACACGTTGAGGCTTTCTGACATATTTCCTATTTCCTTTTTTAGTACCTGACAAAATAGTTTCTCAGAAATGCTAAAAATGAACTCTTAGCAAAAAAAATTTGACATCTGAGCTACAGAAGCAAAGCATCACAAAAGAATATTTAACGACCAGTTGTGGTCAGGGCTCTGGAGGAAAAGGCAAAGGCAGTTTTGCCCGGGGAGTCAGGTAACACTTTTCTGAAACTTGGTGCAGATGGGGTCCGGAGTGTGGATGAGGGTGTCAGCCCTGAGGTGAAACTCTGGGAGTTCACTGGCCTCTCTGGATGATCTTTCCAACCACGGGACTGGATTCCTCTCAGGAGGAAATGCAGATTAATAAAGAAAAGAAAAAGAAAAACCCTGTGAGGGACTTAGAACATTTAGAAGCTGGGCAGAGAAGGATGATAGAGGCAGGATGGTGGGAAGGACAGGTAGAAGGAGAGGGGTGCGGACATCCAAGAGAGGGTGGCCTAGGGAGGGGAGGGGAAGAAATACATCACAAAAGTCCCCTCTGGTGACAAGGCCCTTCGTTGTCAAGAGGCCAGGTAGCAGGAGGGGCTTGGCAAGACGGAGGTCCCTAGGGACCGTGGCCAGATCGCCTCAGAGGAAAAGTGGGTGGGTGAATGAGGATGGGTTCCAGTGAACGGGATGGGAGGGAGCCGAGCAGAAAGATTGGTTCATGTTTGCCACAAGTTTGGCTGTGAAGGGAAACACAGAGAGAAAGCCATAGCCAGATGGGGCTCTAGGGTGGCAGAATTTTTACATGTTCAAGTCTGAGTAGGTCTGAGGGTTAAGAGCCAGTAGGGAGAGTGAAATACAATGTCTCCCTGTCTTGTACCCACAAGGTGCTTCCTTCCTTGTCCAGCTGGTTGCAGCTCAGAGGGCCAGCAACGCGGTTGTGATGCCATTTACAGAAAAGAAGATGGAAAATGATGGAAAATGCTCGCTGTGGAGCTGTGCTGGCTGTTGACTCGGCCGATGCCCGGCGGGGGCTCACCCGGCCTCTGGTCAGGTCAGCAGCCGCACACGGGCCCGCTTGAGGGGACATGTGGGAACAGGCCATCTGCTTTGAACTGGTTTCAGCAATAGTTAAACATCAGTAAAAGACTAAAACCCACTCTTTCACGGGGCCAGAAATGCTGAGCCGCAGAGCTGTTCATCCCCACGGGCAGCAGAAAGACCACACTGGCTCTGCCACCCACGGGCCCCCGGCACGGTCTGTGCACCTTACACACCGTTCTGCCAGCTTCCAAATGCTGATTAATAAATACAAGTCGATAGAAAACCACTTCTGTGTTCAGAACAGCTTTTTGTCCCTTTCTTACCCAATGTATGCGAAAACAAAAATTATCTTCACAAAGAGGCTGCCAGCTGGGTTTTTTTGTTTTAGCATAAATAAGAATTTTCATTTCATTTTATTTTTTTAAAGTTTATTTACTTTGAGAGGGAGAGAGAGTGCGAGCAGGGGAGGGGCAGAGAGAGAGAGAGAGAGAGAGAGAATCTCAAGTAGGCTCTGACAAAGCAGAACTCATTAACTGTGAAATCATGACCTGAGCTGAAATCAAGAGTCGAATGCTTAACTGACCGAGCCACCCAGGTGCCCCAAGAATTTTTATTTTAAAATATACTCTTCATGCATTTACAATGACAATATCTCAATGTCACTAATTTCCACTTTGCTGGAAGAACTAACTGAAGGCTCGGTTGTAAAAAGAATTAATTCCTGTTCTAAGAATTTATCCCGTGGAAATGTACAGGTACATAAATATATATACACACAGGAATGTCAATTAGAGCACAGTTTCAGCATAAAAAATAGGACCAGTACAAATGCCTCTCAACAGGGGACATAGCATCTATACAATGTCAGCCTTTAAATAATGATACGGACCTAGATGTCCTGCAATAAGAAAAGGTCTGAGATGCATTTTGCATAGAAAACAAGTTGTGAGATGGTAAATGCAATGGTTCCTTAAACAAAATACAAACACATAAACACATCTGTGTATGTGTGCGTGAGTATATACACGTGTATGTACAGGTGGAGAAATCTGTTTATCGTGATTTTCCCTGAGGGATGGGACTCCAGAAGATAGTCACCTTCTACATTCTGTATTTCCTTCTTGTTTGGCAATAATCAGGCTTCAATTTTTGAATTTTAATTATGAAAAATGCCCCCAAATAGAAAAATATATGTCACATATAATTGGGACACTTGTTCACA
Source organism: Panthera uncia (assembly GCF_023721935.1). Classification (NCBI taxonomy): domain Eukaryota; kingdom Metazoa; phylum Chordata; class Mammalia; order Carnivora; family Felidae; genus Panthera; species Panthera uncia. The sequence continues at coordinate 11,152,782 of NC_064811.1, read as the reverse complement.
TTTTGATATATTTACTCAGGGCCATTTGTTTTTGGCCAAAATGTCATAGTTACAGGTGAAGACCTCTTGAGTTTCATTCCCTTCTCTCCCTCCCTAGAGGAAGCAGCCGGCACCTGTGTCTTTTCTGTCTGAGTGTACCACACACGGGTGTGCCTACAACAGACGAGAGTTGTGTTGGGTATTCTTTAGGGTTCATGAGCCATATCACACGGCGAGTCTCCTCTTAACACCTGGATGTTTTCATTCAACGTTGTTTTATCCATATTGGTACACAGAGATCTAAGTCAGTTTAACTGTGGTGTAGATGTTCAGTGTAAGACTATACCAGACGTGTTCGTTCTGGGATAGGGTTATTCTTAGTTCCTTACTTTTGTAAATGATGCTATGAAATCCCGAATTTCTGCGTCCCAGCTTGTGGGCACTTTCCACACTTTGCTAGCGTGTGGTTGGGCTCCTTTCTAAAGTGGTGGCTGTAACAATGTTCATTTACATCAGTGGAGTGTGTGAGTCACAATATCCACATCCTCGTTCTTTTACTGGATTTCAAATTTGGTGTTAATATGACGGATATATCTCATTATTTCATTTGGCTCAATGTCTCATGTATTCAGTGCATTCAGAAAAAACGAAAAAAAAAAAAAAGCTTTCAACAAGTATGCATCTAACAAGGGAAGAAAAAGTAGAAGTTACAACGACAGACTTATACTCACCGAATTTCAGATTTATACTCATTGATAGTTTTTTGGGTCGTATCAAGAGACTTATGAGTTTTTTCCGGGTTAAGTCCTGTCTGAACAGCATTTCTTAGAGCTTGGAGCTTAAAAAAATGGATAAAAGTTTTGAGTTAGAAACTCTATTGCCTACTGCAAATTACATGCCCCAAACCACCCACTTCTCCAGGGCAAAATGATGCCAACAAGTCTGTGAATGGGTGTTCAGGCATCCAGCTGTTCCCACACTTTCACCAAAATGAACTCTGACAGAGAGCTATTTATTCTATTCTTTTTAAAAAATTTTTAATATTTATTTATATTTGAGAGAGACAGAGACAGTGCATGAACAGAGGGGTAGAGAGAGACGGAGACACAGAATCCGAAGCAAGCTCCAGGCTCTGAGCTGTCAGCAAAGAACCCGATGTGGGGCTTGAACCCACTAACGGTGAGATCATGACCTGAGCCGAAGTCAGATGTTCAACCAACTGAGCCTCCCAGACGCCCCTATTTCTTCTATTCTTAAAAAAGAAAAGGAATAATAAAGAACAGTGTATGTCCATCCCTGTTCTGTAGCCCAGATAATCAAATTGCTCATGACAAGTGTCACTTTTATGTGTGTGTCTCAAAAATAAGGTTTCTTTCAAGGCTAAAAGCGGACCTTTCTGGGTCCTGGACATACAGTGATATTTTTGTGAACCGATCATAAAATCATAGACTCATAAAAGGAGGTATGGTGGAGTTACCTCTTATTTGGGCAGTAGGTTTGAAGCCAAGGCATGGGAGGAAAGTTGCCCATGGTCAAAATTAAGCCAGAAAAGCCCATGTCAATGCCAGAGATCCATATCTTCGAGCATCATTTGAAACAACTGACTTGTGTTTGGGTACCATGTTATGGGAAAGTACATGTGAAAATGAGAATGTCTCTAAGGACAGGGAGGTGCCCAAGCCATGAACGGTCTCAGCATCTGAGGTCACACAAGCAAGACACAGCCACATATCTTCCATTTAATGCCCGCTCCTGGGAGGTCAGCTTACTTGCACTGTTTGCACAAACTTTTCTCTTTAAGCCGACTGTGTGCCACCGAATTTTCACACATTAAATGTACATTGCCAAATCCCTCCTTTTGCCTGTAGGTAGAACATTCTATCATACATCCTAGGCCAAGGGAGCATGTGAAAGAGGTGCAAGAAAGTTTGTTGCAGGAAAGTGTCTTTGTTGCTTGGGCTCACAGAAGAACCAATTCGACAGTAAGAATGGAAGAGTGTACCTTGTCAGTAAGAAATTTTGCCTTGTTTCTCTGGTGTCTTGCCAGGTACTGGTCATATAACTGGGCCAGCTTGGCTGCCAAAACATGCTCGCGGCTGAAACAGGGATGATGAGTGAAGATTAACCCTGAAATATCAATGTCCAGTTGGAAATTTCCCGGGGAGTCTCCAGACCCAATCATGTGCTGACTTCTGTGGACATATTTTACCGCCTGTCAAAGAGAGCAGAGTGTGGGGGGACCACAGTTAAAGCACTTATTGGATAATGATGCTGTGATGTGCAGTGGGACAACAGGTGCACCAAGATCCACAAATAAGAATATATGAGTTTGTTTCGTTTCAGCCATTCAATTTCATATTTCCCACCCCTCCCCAGATTAGTAGACTACTCATGTTTTGTATCCTTATTTATTTTAATAAAACAACAAGTTTTCTCCTATAAAATAACATTTAGTCTGTCTCTGAGGAGAAGATCGACAGATTTTTTTTTGCTTAAAAAAAAGTGTCCTTTTGGGCCACTTGGGTGGTTAAGCTCTTGATCTCAGGGTCATGAGTTCAAACCCCATGTTGGGCTCCAAACTGGGAGTGAAGTTTACTTAAAAAAAATGTTCTTCATCCAATGGAAAAAAGACAGTCTCTTTAACAAATGGTGCTGGGAGAACTGGACAGCAACATGCAGAAGGTTGAAACTAGACCACTTTCTCACACCATTCACAAAAATAAACTCAAAATGGATAAAGGACCTGAATGTGAGACAGGAAACCATCAAAACCCTAGAGGAGAAAGCAGGAAAAGACCTCTCTGACCTCAGCCGTAGCAATCTCTTACTCGACACATCCCCAAAGGCAAGGGAATTAAAAGCAAAAGTGAATTACTGGGACCTTATGAAGATAAAAAGCTTCTGCACAGCAAAGGAAACAACCAACAAAACAAAAAGGCAACCAACGGAATGGGAAAAGATATTTGCAAATGACATATTGGACAAAGGGCTAGTATCCAAAATCTATAAAGAGCTCACCAAACTCCACACCCGAAAAACAAATAACCCAGTGAAGAAATGCGCAGAAAACATGAATAGACACTTCTCTAAAGAAGACATCTGGATGGCCAACAGGCACATGAAAAGATGTTCAACGTCGCTCCTTATCAGGGAAATACAAATCAAAACCACACTCAGATATCACCTCACGCCAGTCAGAGTGGCCAAAATGAACAAATCAGGAGACTATAGATGCTGGAGAGGATGTGGAGAAACGGGAACCCTCTTGCACTGTTGGTGGGAATGCAAATTGGTGCAGCCGCTCTGGAAAGCAGTGTGGAGGTTCCTCAGAAAATTAAAAATAGACCTACCCTATGACCCAGCAATAGCACTGCTAGGAATTTACCCAAGGGATACAGGAGTACTGATGCATAGGGGCACTTGTACCCCAATGTTTATAGCAGCACTCTCAACAATAGCCAAATTATGGCAAGAGCCTAAATGTCCATCAGCTGATGAATGGATAAAGAAATTGTGGTTTATATACACAATGGAATACTACGTGGCAATGAGAAAGAATGAAATATGGCCTTTTGTAGCAACGTGGATGGAACTGGAGAGTGTGATGCTAAGTAAAATAAGCCATACAGAGAAAGACAGATACCATATGGTTTCACTCTTATGTGGATCCTGAGAAACTTAACAGAAACCCATGGGGGAGGGGAAGAAAAAAAAAAAAAGAGGTTAGAGTGGGAGAGAGCCAAAGCATAAGAGACTGTGAAAAACTGAGAACAAACTGAGGGTTGATGGGGGGGTGGGAGGGAGGGGAGGGTGGGTGATGGGTATTGAGGAGGGCACCTTTTGGGATGAGCACTGGGTGTTGTATGGAAACCAATTTGACAATAAAATTCATATATTAAAAAAATAAAAAAATAAAAAAAAATGTTCTTATAAAATTAGGATGTGTTTACAAATGGTAGGCTTAAGTAGGTATGGATTGACTATATCTCAGTACCTTCCAGAATATGCTGAGTTGAGTCTCCATTTGGGTTTATAGGGAGGGGAGACCATGCCTGTTGGGTTCATATTTTGTGCCTTATAAAAGCCCTGGTTCTGATTATTAATGTCCTTACATTTTAGACTGCACCAATAGAAGCATAATTCTTTTCTCTTTCGTTCAGGTGAAAGTATTCAATTATAAATTGCATTTGTCTTAGAAGTTTTTAATCTGCATGTGGCCAATATGTGTCTTATGATCACCGGGATTAATTAAAAAAAATTCTGTTTCACAAAGACATGTACAAGTAAACATCATTCCACAGACCTAATAGAAAATTCATCTCTAATTGCTTTGCTCTTGCTGGTTCTTGCTTTGTCTTTCCCCTTGCCAAAGGGTTCCAGAGTTATGAGATCACTCAGGTGTGGCTTTCAGGTTCCATCTTGTACTCTTCTTGGTATGTGGGTAGAAAGGCTTGAAGTGTGACCTAAGTCATTGTACTTCATTTGTCCTTCCCCAAATCTCCATTAGCCCATGTCCAAATGATTGCTGATGGTCTCTGCCTTAGGCTCAGCTCAACCACATAAAAAAAAAAAAAACTTCTAAGACTACTGGTAGTCACTGAGCTAACTGCTCAAAAGACCCCAACTCTCTTCGTATGAAGGGGAAAGACTCCTGGTTCCACGTCTTCCTTTTTGCTATATTTTTCTTTTCCCACATACTGAGAACTATCCAAAAACAGCAGAAACAATTTCTTCTAAGAATAAACAATATTTGTAGGGCATAGTATTTTAATTTTGAAATTGATTTGATTCTTCCCTTTCCATTTGAAAACCAAAAACCAAAACTATCAAGGGTGATGCAAATGGATTATCTGCCAATGTTCTCAGTGTGTGCGGAGATGAATGCCAATGGAGAAAGAAATTTAGAAGTTGTATGGAAAAACAATAATCATTGGTGGGATTAATATACAAGTTTCTATATTTGCCCTGAGAAATAATAGGAACAGAGTCTGAATCCAGCCCAGAGCCTGCAGGAGATTCTGTAGCCATTGTTCTGGTCTTCCCTGGAAAGCTTTCTCATCCCCATCTTCTGGGCATGAGGTGGGGGTCACAGGTCCCACTTACAACTGGCCAGTTTGTCCTTAGTATTGATAATATGAATCTTGGAGAAAAGATAAGATCCTTTCCCTTAGAGTTGTTACGCTTAGATTATCAAGGGTCATGCCTCCTAACACATGGAGAATTCTGGCCTGCCTACAATACGAGGGAGTGAAACCAGTCAACATTCAAGGAGAACCAGAGAAAAGAGAGGTGGAGAGTGAGACTGCCATCATGGAGCCCCTGGTCTCAGCCCGTGAGGTCCTGGTTCCTAAATCCCCTCCTTTCATTTTCTGATTTATCTCCAGATCCTTCCCAGTTATGTGGGCCACCAAGTTCTCCCTTTGCTTAAGTTAGTTTTGCATTAGCTTCTGTCATTTGCAACCAAAGAGTGCTGGTGAATGCAGAGTTTAGAGCCTAGTAGGTGACCAATGCTCTGGGAAACATTGGTGAGTATAGTAGAGGGGAAAGTGCTAATCTTCTCAAATGGTAATTAACAAGGAGGTTGGAATCACGGTGAAGGCCTCAAAATGGTAAGCAGTTTTGCAAAGGGGAGGCTCCTACACAAATGTCCCTCAGGAATGTCATGCCAACTTCAAATCCCAGAACCTTTTACTTATTTATTTTTTTTAAGTAAACTCTGTGACCAACACGGGGCTCAAACTCACAACCCTGAGGTCAAGAGTTGCATACTCCTCCAACTGAGCCAGCCAGGCACCCCTCACAGAATCTCTAACACGTGACATTTCTGTTTACCCATACCCCATGCTAGGGGCGGTCTTGCTAAGGCCTTGTTTGAATGTTGCTACCTCTGTACTCCCTGAGTTTAGGACAACTGAGAATATAGTGGGCTTTCACTTAAGGATGGAAAAATTAAAAATAAAAGAGGGAAGGTAGGAGGGAAGGAAGCAAAGATGGAAGGGAGGAAGGGAGGGAGGGAGGAAGTGAGGAAGGGAGGAAGGAGGGAGGAAGGAGGGAGGAAGGAGGGAGGAAGGAGGGAGGAAGGAGGGATGCTTTCAACAACCCGAACCCTACTTTGCTATCAGGATTAGGCAAACTGCATTTTATATTGTTTATGCCATGTGTGCAATGCACTCTTGGCATTTTTATTTTTGAAGTTTTGGAACAGTTCCTTCGTAAGAGGTATTTGATTGCATTCTTTCTCATTTGAAGTTTAATTTTGTTCTTTGCACAATATCGGATCTCTTTTTGTATTTCTCTATTTTATTTATTTATTATTAATCTATTTTTTACATTTACTTATTTATTTTGAGAGAGAGAAGGAGAGAGTCCTAACTTGCACACACAAGTGCACGCAAGCAGGGGAGGGGGAGAGAGAGGAGAGAATCCCAGGCAGGCTCCACATTGTCAGCGCACAGCCTGACACAGGGCTCAATCTCACAAACTGTGAGCTCCTGACCTGAGCCGAAATCCAGGGTCAGACGCTCAACAGACTGAGCCACCCAGGCACCACTAGTATTAATCTATATTTAACGGTCTTTAACAGAGGTCTTAAATTAGGAACAGTAGAATATTACATTTTACCAAATACTAATGGGGGATGAATTTGGTCAGTCCTGCTGGGTCAGCATCGAGCCTAAGAGCTCTGAGGCATAAACTCACCAAGGCTCCATTAATGGCCCCAAGAATTGCCAATTCCCAGTTGGCACACTGACTTGGTTTTCCATCACTTGGATGCCAGGGTTAAGCCAGACCCCAGGAAAGCCACTGTTCTGCAGGAGAGACAGCTGAGGAGAGGAATAAGGAGGGGGGTCTCTTCTAGACACATTCAGCTCAGCTGAATAATTTTAATAATATTCAATTTGTACTTTGATTGAGGTGTCCTTGTGTGCCAGCCTCCTGCTCAGTGCTAGGGCTAAGAGAAGAAGAAAACCCCGTCTTTGCCCTTGAGTCACTTTCAGGGGAGTGGGGGAAGGAGAGAGAAGATGCATTAATAACCTGTCAATGAAGCCATTTCTGCCCGTTCATCTCCTTCTCTGCTCGCGCATCATGTCAAAACTCCCAGATGGAAGGTATGTTTGGATAGAGGGCTAAAAATATAGACCATACACATTTAACGTTTGTTCTTAAAGGCAACCCTGTGACATGGAACAGTGGAAGAACGGGTTTTGGCATTGGACAGATCTGAATAAATGTAGGAAAAGGCAAAAGTTAGGAAGTAAATAAAATTGTGAAAGTACCAATCCAGAAAGAAATGCATGATGTTTTGAATCACTGGAAGTTTCCACAATGACACTCCAAAAAAAGAACGAGGTATACAATTCAACAGCAAACTTAGCAGGTAACGTGTAATGGGGGATCAGAAAGGGGGTGTAATATCTCCTCCCTCTAATTTAAAGCCTTCTGCCACCTTCTCACACACTCCATCATATCCTTCATACTTTGCCATGTAACTTTGCTGAAATGGATGGAATGGTAAAGGGAGACTGACCCTCTAAGAAATGACCTTGGGAACCTCCAGTCCCTTTGGATCTCTCCCTTCTCTAACTTCTTTGGCTCCTGTGATGCTGGATGCTTAACCCCCTCTTAGTGGAACTATTCTCTTTCCCGACTTCCCCATTTCTGCACACAAAATGGGAAGATCTCCCATCTCACAGGCATTGGGAAGAAGCCACCTTGCTTCTCCCCACTGTCCATCCTCATGGCTTCTTCCCCAGAGAGAAGGAAGAATGTGACTAGAGAGCCAGCTGGAGCTCAAGAGCCATTGGTCTGGGTTCTCTGCTGCCCCTTCTTAGCTCCTTCCGAAAGCCTGCTTACTGGCCTCGTGTGTTCTCCTCAGCCGTCCCCATGGTGAACTCACCAGGCTTGTGTCCAGGCAAGGACCTAGTTCATGGGAGACGGAACAGGAAACCCATCCGGTCTTGGGTTCCCGTGGCATTCTGCTGTCCGGCTGTTCCCATAGTGCGACTGATGCCTGCATCCCTCTCTGACCCCGTGCCATTCCCAGCTTCCCAGCTAGCTGACAACTTCTAAAGCAGACAGGTAAGATTAATTGGCTCCCCTAATACCCCACCCTCCGTATTTACTCTTCTATTTTCTCATTGTAACCCATAGAGTCTCATTATATCAGTGTGCCCTGCTGAAATGGATGGAACAGTGAAGGGAGACTGACATATTGCTGGATATGTGCCCAAGGGGAAGACTATCTCGATCACTAATTAGGTCACAGATCTGGCGTGGAAACAAACAGATGACAAATCCCTCATGGACAGTGACTTGGGTTTGTGCTTGTTTTGCAAATCTACTCCCATGATCACATTTGTGCACAAAGTAGCCACTCATTAAAACTTGTCTGTAAAAACAACAATATTTTATAGAAGTTCACATTTTGTTTTTGTTTTTAGAAAATGTTGATTTATTTATTTTTTTAGCGAGAGAGAGAGGATGAGCGGGGCAGAGAAAGAGGGAGAGAGAGAATCCCAAGCAGGCTCAGAGCTGTCAGTGCAGAGCTCAACGCAGGGCTCGAACTTACAAACTGAGATCATGACCTGAGCCAAAATCAAGAGTCAGGCGCTTAACTGAATGAGCCACCCAGGTGCCCCAGAAATTCGTAATTTTAAATAAAGGGCAGGGGCGCCTGGATGGCTCAGTCTGTTGAGCGTCCGACTTCGGGGCAAGTTATGATCTTGTAGTTCGTGGGTTTGAGCCCTGCATTGGGCTCTTTGCTGACAGGTCAGAACCTGGAGCCTGCTTCAGATTCTGTGTCTCCCTCTCTGCCCTTCCCCCACTCATGCTCTCTCAAAAATAAATAAATGTTAAAAAAATTTTAAAACGGCATACAGTTACATTATCTTAATACTCACAATGATCCTCTGAGGTAGAGAGGACTATTATTGTTCCTATTTTTTAATTAAGGAAATGGGACCCTCCAAAATTAATGAAGTAGTTATTAGTAGGGCAGTTCAGATGCCCTGACTTGCACCCATGTCTTTGCTTTACGGAATGATCATTAAATCCCCTCATTCTGTTTCACTGTATCCATGGTGAAATATTACAAACAAAATTACATGGGTTTCTTTTTTTTTTTAATTTTTTTTATGTTTTTATTTTATTTTGAGAGAGAGACAGAGTGCGAGCAGGGGAGGGGCAGAGAAAGAGGGAGACAGACTCTGAAGCAGGCTCCGGGCTCTGAGCTGTCAGTGCAGGGCCTGATGTGGGGCTTGAACTCATGGACTGCGAGATCATGACCCGAGCCAAAGTCGGACGCCCAACCAACCGAGCCACCAGGTGCCCCAAAACTACATGGGTTTCTGAAGGTGGTGATCTTTGCTCAGCAGTTCAGGAAAGCAAGAGTAATATAATTAAACACGTAGGCAGGCAACTCTGTCTGTTTAACACTAGCCAGCACTTACTGAGTTCTGATCTAAGCACTCGAATGTACTGTCTCAACGAATCTGCACAATCATCATAGAGGCAGATACTATTATTATGTCCATCCTACAGATGAAGAGATTATGACCCAGAGAAATTAAGGGCCAAGTTTGCCCTGTGAATGTCAGTGCCAGGACTCAAGTCAAGCTGTTTGCTACCTGGCCTTAAGAAAACACAGTAGAAAGGATTTGCAAGGATAGAAAATCTCCAGTTATATAATAAAGAGACAATGAATGGGAAATAATCCTGCAGCATATGTGAGATGGCAGAGAAAAAGGAAGAAAAATAAAGCCAGCTAACCTGGATACGCAGATAAAGTCACTGACTTAGCCATTCCTACCTGGGAGCTCATTCCTTGTTTGAGAAGCAAGTAGGTGAGCATAGTAGGCTTGTTCTTATATAACACGCCTGCTGTTTGTTCTTTATGAGTGACGTAGAGAAACTTAAACAACCAAAGTACAATGTTATGAACTTAGCACTCCAAGCTATCCAAAGAACAAAGCACTTTCAGGCACATTCATGAATTAAAAATGGGGAGGTGGAGGCACCTGGGTGGCTCAGTCGGTTAAGAGTCCGACTCTTATCTCGACTCAGGTTGTAATCTCACGGATTCGTGAGATCGAGTCCCGCGTTGGGCTCTGAGCTGACAGTGAGGAGCCTGCTTGGGGTTCTGTCTCTCCCTCTCTTTGCCCCTCCCCTGCGTGGGCTTGCTCTCTCTCTCTCTCCAAATAAACTTTTTAAAAAAAGGGAAGGTGGGCTTACCTTTTTATACAATGTTTCAAGTTCTGCCCTGAAGTCTTGCTCCTGTGTCAACACCGGTGGTCTTGAAGGAAATGGCTTGATGGGGTTTGGCAGTGCTACGATTCGCCCATCGTCTCCGAACCACCTTCTTCCCTGCAGGTCAAGCAGAGGGATGGACAACATTTTATTCTTTTTTTTTTTTAATTTTTAAAAAAATGTTAATTTATTTTTGAGAGAGAAAGAGAAAGAGAGAACGGAGGAGGGGCAGAGAGAGAGGGGGACACAGAATCCGAAGCAGGTTCCAGGCTCTGAGCTGTCAGCACAGAGCCCAACACGGGGCTCAAACCCACGAACCACAAGATCATGACCTGAGCCAAAGTCGGATGCCTACCTGACTGAGCCACCCAGACGTCCCAATGTCTTCTTCTAACTGGACAGAAAATGGTTTACAAAAGAAACAACACTTGCAAGAAAATTCTGGGTCGACACACACATTTCATGCACCTTCCCCTGTCCCAATAGATCTTTAAAAGCCTCGTTTCTGGGGCGCCTGGGTGGCTCGGTTGGTTCAGTGTCAACTTTGGCTCAGGTCACGATCTTGTGGTTCGTGGGTTCAAGCCCTGTGTCAGACTCTGTGCTGACACCTCAGAGCCTGGAGCCTGCTTCGGATTCTGTGTCTTCCTCCCTCTCTGCCCCTCCCCTGCTCACACACTCTCTCTTTCTCTGTCTCTCTCAAAAATAAACATAAAAAAATTTTTAAATAAAAAAAATAAAAGCCTCGTTTCCATTAGCAACTGAGTCGTCACTAACACCCCCCACAATTAAGATATAGTCCTCACTCCCCTCCAAAAAAGCGTTAACAAAAAGCTTACAGGGGTGCTTCAGAAAAAATGTATTTTCTATGCATGAAAAATTGAAGGAAAAAACCATAGGAGCAAAACAACGGAGAACCTTCTATCCGTGGATGATTAAACATTTCTATGAATTGCATGAAGGTTGTGGACATCTGACTCAGCAGGAGAATCCCGAGCCCAGCCAACGGAAGATGGGTTTTAAGCGGGGGGAGAGGTTGTGCGGTTTGAGGGTCGCCAAACGTACTGAGAGACAAATAAAAATATTGAACCACTGTCTACAGGCAGGAGGAAATGAGCATGATGTGACTGTCCCCACAGGAAGAAGCAGCTCCAAGAGTTGCCCGCCGGGGGACAGGGAGGACGGGGGGGTGGGGGAACACTGGCTGCGTGCTTACAGGTTCCTGTGTCAGCAACCTGTTCTCCATGATGTTCTGACAGGTGCGAGGCACGTCCGGTCTTGTGCCGATGTACAGGCCTTCGTCTTCCAGATATCTGGGCTGTACGTTCTCGGGAAGCTTTTTATACGTAGGCACTAGATAGGTCAGAAGCAAATAAAAGCAACATTAGTGCCAGCCTAAACATTTGCCCCTGCAATTTGGTGACTTCAAACAACCACTGGAGATTTCATTTAGATTCTTGGAAGCCGCAAATGCTCCGTGTTAACTTCTAGAAGCAGAACCAGGGAAAAGAGGAACGTGTTCACCCGTAATATCATGTTGCAGAATCATGAAATAAGTCCACACCTAACTCACCAGTGTGGCAAAGCACGGGATGGCAGTATTCAAATCAGAGGACCTCCTTCATGGCTCACTGGTGGAGAGAACCAGGGCCGGGCCCTTCTTTGAACTCTTTCCTTCCGTACAAAAGGGATGAGAGTATCTACTCACAAGGTTCTTGGGAGAATGAAATGAGCTAAAGTATGAGAAAATGCTTTGTAAGTTAAGAAGTTTAAAAAAGGAGACAAACTTGAAACAGAGCAGCAAGGGAGGATTTTCTCTGGAGGCGATGCATTTGCACTTGAGGGTTGAGAAGGAAGGAGCTGGGGATGGGGACCTGGGAGTGTGAGTGTCCCAGGGAACAGGGGAGGGGGAGGAACACAGGGCAGGCACCGAGTGGGTGGTGAGCAGTGCCGGGCAGTAGGGTGGAGGGAGGGCCTCTCAGGCCACCAGCAGCAGTGGGTTCTGGCCAGGGGGGTGGGTCACCGAAGGCTCTACCTGGGGAGTGACCGAGCAGATTCTCAGTTCTGGAAAGATCCCCGGGCCTGCTTGGGCAGAGTAGGCCAGAGGAGAAGTGAGAAAAGATGGTGCATTTGTGAGGGCCCGGAGCCAATTTGGGAGCTAAGAGGAAAGGTGGAGAATCACTTTTGTTTATAATTACCTCACTCTAAACCTCGCCAAATCCTCGAATCTGCCAATTCTCCTGTGTGTGGCCATTTGGATACTCTGCTTCCCAAACTCCCCCGCAAAAAAGCAACCAATGCCAGTAGTTCTGGAAGAACCTACCTCGGAGTTCTTAGAAAACCTGGGGCAAACCACTGTTGTAACTTTTTTTTCTGTTCCCCACCCCTCGCATGGCTAGACGGGGGCCCATCACTAATCCCAGGGGTCTTCAACTCTTTTCAAGGGAACGTTTTTGAGCACTCGCCCACCCTGCATATGCCTATATGTTGTGTACGCATGATCATACTTACAGAATTAGATCAGGGAAGGAAGAGATTAAAAATACGTGTAAGTAGAAGCCTTGACATTGGCTAACACACTCGACTTTGGCAACCGTTCTCCAAACAGTGACAAGAACGACAGCACCAGTAACAGAAATTACTATTATTTCTGATCTCCTGCTATGTGTTGGTCACAGCACAGGTAATTCACTCATGTCATTTTCTCAGTGCTCAAAGGAAAACTAAACGTCCAGGGTCATGTCATAGGAGTGTCTCATTTCCTGCTGACTTCAGGCGAGGCACCCCGGAATAGAGGAGCTCGCTCAAGGTCATACCTTGCGGAGGAGGAGCTGGGGCTGTGTGGCTCCCCGACTCCTGTTGGCTAGGCCAGGGTCCCCTTCTCACAGGGCCCCCCCGTGGGCCAGTGCGAGTGGGAGAAGGATCTGTGATTGGATCCCCGCTCAGAGCAGGACCCCCGTGCAGCCGGGACAGTTTAGGCCTCTTCCACGAGCAACCCCCCCACCCCTTGTCTGAGCGGGCCCCTGGGGTGAAACCTCCACTCCCAACTCAGGGGGCTCCAGCGACAGGCCTGGAAGTGAGAGTCCTCTGCACACAGACGCAGGTGAGGAAGTTCCTCCTTGGCTGAGGTTGCTGCAAATGCGTTTCTCCACTCCCCCAAAGGGCATCAGGACGCATTGTGCCAGACGTGTGGCCTCTGCAGCTGGCCACCCCGCTCAGAAACGTGCCTCCCTCACGTCACTAGATTCAAGGTCTTGGACTAGTTCCCTAACTTCTCTGGGCTTCTGCTTTTTCATCTGTAAAATGAAAGAGACGACTTCTCTAGCCCTGGTGTGGGAGCAGATTTGTGGATACATAGCAAGTGCTTAGAAAGGTGACTGTTGGCGGGAGAGCACAGGATGCGTTCACTGTTACTATTATGGCAAAGGTGTCAGCTTTGGGCACGTTTCCCAGCTGCTTATTATTATTATTTTTTTAAATCTTTATTTGAGAGAGAGAGAGAGAGAGAGACAGTGCGAGAGAGACAGTGCAGGCAGAGGAGGAACAGACAGAGACAGAGACACAGAACCCGAAGCAGGATCCAGGCTCTAAGCTGTCAGCACAGAGCTAGACACCAGGCTCGAACTCACGAACCGTGAGATCATGACCCGAGTCAAAGTCGATCGCTTAACCGACTGAGCCACCCAGGCAGCATACCCCCCCACCCCCACCCTGTGCCATGTCCAACAAATACATTGAACACACGTGATTCAAAATTAACTATCAAAATTAAACAACAATTTATCTTCAGCTGGGCTTTTAATTGGAACTCAGGACATGACAACTGAAAAGAAATCTAGCTTCCAGGTAAGGTAAGGGCAGGACCCCCTTTTCAGTCTCAAGAGGTTCTCAAACCACCCTGCCTTTTCTTTTCTTTTCTTTTCTTTTCTTTTCTTTTCTTTTCTTTTCTCTTTTCTTTTCTTTTCTCTTCTTTTCTTCATTTTAATTAATTTATTTTATTTTATTTAAATTAAATTAAATTAAATTTATTTTTTATTTTTAAAATTTACATCCAAGTTAGTTAGCATATAGTGCAACAACGTTTTCGGGAGTAGATTCCTTAATGCCTCTTACCCATTTAGCCCATCCCTCCTCCCACAACCCTCTAGTAACCCTCTGTTTGTTCTCCATATTTATGAGTCTATTCTGTTTTGTCCCCCTCTCTGTTTTTATATTTTTGCTTCCCTTCCCTTATGTTCATCTGTTTTGTCTCTTAAAGTCATCATATGAGTGAAGTCATATATTTGTCTTTCTCTGACTAATTTCGCTTACCATAATACCCTCCAGTTCCATCCACGTAGTTGCAAATGGCAAGATTTCATCCTTTTTGATTGCTGAGTAATACTCCACTGTACATATATACCACATCTTCTTTATCCACTCATCCATCGATGGACATTTGGGCTCTTTCCATACTTTGGCTACTGTCGATAGTGCTGCTATAAACATGGGGGTGCACGTGCCCCTTTGAAACAGCACACCAGTATCCCTTGCATAAATGCCTAGTAGTGCAATTGCTGGGTCATAGGGTAGTTCTATTTTTAGTTTTTTGAGGAACCTCCATACTGTTTTCCAGAGTGGCTGCACCAGCTTGCATTCCCACCAGCAATGCAAGAGAGATCCTCTTTCTCCGCATCCTCGCCAACATCTATTGTTGCCTGAGTTGTTAATGTTAGCCATTCTGACAGGTATGAGGTGGTATCTCATTGTGGTTTTGATTTGTATTTCCCTGATGATGAGTGATGTTGAGTATTTTTTCATGTGTTGGTTGGCCATCTGGATGTCTTCTTGGGAGAAGTGTCTATTCATGTCTTTTGCCCATTTCTTCACTGGATTGTTTTCTGGGTGATGAGTTTGATAAGTTCTTTGTAGATTTTGGATACTAATCCTTTATCTGATACGTCATTTGCAAATATATTCTCCCATTCTGTCAGTTGCCTTTTAGTTTTGCTGATTGTTTCCTTTGCTGTGTAGAAGCTTTTTATTTTGGGGATGAGATCCCTGTAGTTCATTTTTACTTTTTTTCCCCTTGCCTCTGGAGACGTGTTGAGTGAGTAAAGAGTTGCTGTGGCCCAGGTCAAAGAGGTTTTTTTCCTGCTTTCTTCTCGAGGATTTTGATGGCTTCCTGTCTTACATTGAGGTCTTTTATCAATTTTGAGTTTATTTTTGTGTAGGGTGTAAAAAAGTGGTCCCAGTTCATTCTTCTGCATGTCACTGTCCAGTTTTCCCAGCATCACTTGCTAAAGAGACTGTCTTTATTCCATTGGATATTCTTTCCTGCTTTGTCAAAGATTAGTTGGCCATATGTTTGTGGGTCCATTTCTGGGTTCTTTATTCTGTTCCATTGATCTGAGTGTCTGTTTTTGTGCCATGCCATTTTAATTTTTAAAAAATATTTATTTACTTATTTTTGTGAGAGAGGGGGAAAGCACAAGCAGTGGAGGGGCAGAGAGAGAGAGAGACAGACAGACAGACAGACAGACAGAATCTGAAGAGGCTTTAGGCTCCGAGCTGTCAGCACAGAGCCTGACGTGAGGCTTGAACTCACGAACTGCGAAATCATGATCTGAACCGCAGTGGGACGCTCAAATGACTGCGCCACCTAGGCACCCCTGCCCTGCCATTTTAAGTGTGAACTACCAGTTAAGTAACTGGGGAGGTCCCTCAGGCACTCTCAGGAGGAAAGAAAATTCCAGGTGAGAAAAGAGCAAAGGGAAGCCCAGGCCAGAAACTCAGCAAGGGGCAGTCACTAGGAGTTAATCCAGTGGTCCTGGCTCCAGCACCCTTAACCATTCCTGACCTCCACCTCCCTGAGGTGAGGAACCTCAGCCAACCTGCTTTGCAGCTCCCTCAGAACGCTCACGTGATAACATCCTTTTGCATGACAGTGACATGCCTGGTGGCTGGGGGCTCCTGGAGAATCTCAGGCTGGTCTGGTGGGCAGGCTTGTGAGTAGAAGGTTGGGACTTTCAGCAGCCATGCCCTCCATCCCACCTCTGGGAGAGGAGAGGGACTACAGATTTCATTAATGGCAGTGATTTGGTCTACAATGATCGTGTCTATGTAAGAAGCTTCCATAGACGTCCTAAGTGAAGGGGTCTGAAGAGCTGCCTGGTTGCCGAATGTGTGGAGGTGCATGGAAGCTCCGTGTCCCCCACCTCGTGCCTTGCCCTGTGAATCTCTTCACGTGTGTGCTCTCTCATATCCTTTCTTACATGATCAACCAGCAAGTAGAAGTATTTCTCTGACTACTATGCACCTGTTACAGCAAATGATCAAAGCTGAGGAGGGGGTCACGGAGCCCCCAGTTTGTGGCAAAATCGAGCACAAGTGTGGGTAACGTGGGGACCCACTGCTTGAGGCTGGTGTCTGAGGTAGACAGTAGTCTTGTGGGGCCGAGCCCTTATTTGTGGGGTCTGCGTTAGCCCCAGGCGGGTAGTAAGCTATAGGATATCCGGCTGGTGTTGGAGAGTTGGTCGGTGTGGGAAGAAACCCACACATGTCTGGTCACAGAAGTGTTCTAGAAAGGTTGAGTGGGTAGAGGATGAAGCAGAGAGAGTTTCCTTCTCACAGCCCGAATCTCAGAATCTCAGAGTCTCACATGTTCTCCGTCCCCAGCACAGGTTGCTGATTTGATGCGGGGACCCCCACAACATCCTGGTATTTCTTTTGCTAGTCTATCAGTGAGCGTTTGTTCAATGGGCATTTTCTCATGTTCTTTATTTTAGCTTCACCTGAAGGCATTTCTTCTTTTTGTTTTTAAAGCTTATTTTTTTATTTTGAGAGAGACAGAGATAGTGCAAGTGGGGGAGGGGCAGAGAGAGAGAGAGAGAGGGAGAGAGAGAGGGAGAGAGAGAGGGAGACAGAGAATCCCAGGCAGGCTCTGTGCTGTCAGCTTGGAGCCCAATGTGGGGCTCCAAGCTATGAAACTGTGAGATCATGACCTGAGCTGAAACCAAGAGTCGGATGCTTAACTGACCAAGCCACCCAGGGGCCCCAAAAGGTATTTCTTGATTACTAACTCAGATTAGAAATCGGGCATCCTCAGACACCAGCCATATTTCATCTGAAGGAAAACGAAGATGCCCACGCTGAGCAAGAAGGCAAAAAAAGCAGGTACCTGTCAGCCTGCTGGGCACGAACAGGAGTTCTTTTTCCATCTGTAGTCGGACGTGGGCGCTTTCATAATCTGCAGGTCTGACTGCCACAAAATCCGCAGCTGCGTGATCTAAGCCCCACAGAAAAGCCTCGGCCTCTGTAGCACTAATCAGCAATTGTTCATCCTGCAGCGGATTAAACAGATGGAAAAAGATCCGTTAAGATTACTAGTTTACTTAGAAAAATAATAATGACATTAAATTCATCAAACAATGT
This sequence comes from Panthera uncia, assembly GCF_023721935.1. NCBI lineage: Eukaryota > Metazoa > Chordata > Mammalia > Carnivora > Felidae > Panthera > Panthera uncia. The sequence continues at coordinate 11,135,148 of NC_064811.1, read as the reverse complement.
ATCTTATAATAAAGTTACCTTTTCCTTTTGTTTATTTTTAAAAAAAATTTTTTAACGTTTATTTATTTTTTGAGAGACAGAGACAAAGAATGAGCTGGGGAGGGGACAGAGAGGGAGGGGGAGTCACAGATTCCAAAGCAGGGTCTAGGCTCCAAGTTGTCAGCACAGAGCCCGATGCAGGGCTCGAACTCACCAACCGTGAGATCATGACCTGAGCCAAAGTCAGCCGCCTAAACGACGGAGCCACTCAGGGGCCCCATCCTTTTGTTTATCTTTTTAAATGTCTATTTATTTATTTTTGAGAGACAGAGAGCGAGGGAGAGAACGAGCACAAGCAAGGGGGAGGAGCAGAGAGAGAGGAAGACACAGAATCGGAAGTAGGCTCCAGGCTCTGAGCTGTCAGCACAGAGTCTGACACAGGGCTTGAACTCATGAACTGCGAGATCATGACCTGACCCGAAGTCGGATGCTCAACCGACTGAGCCACCCAGGCACCCCCGTTTATCTTTTTTAAATTAAAAATTTTTTTTGTGTACCTTTTTTTAAATGTGTTTTTTAAATGTTAATTTATTTTTGAGAGAGAGAGAGACAGCACGCGTGAGTTGGGGAGAGGCCGAGAGAGGGGAACAGAGGATCTGAAGCAGGCTCTGCACTGACAGCACAGAGTCTGATGTGGGGCTTGAACCCAAGAACTGTGAGATCATGACCTGAGCTGAGGTCGGACGCTCAATCCACTGAGCCACCCAGGCGCCCTGTTTATCTTTTTTTTTTTAATGAAGGCCTAAAGCTGTCTGGCCTTTCATATTTAACAGGTGGGTTTTTTGTCTTTCACTACTCCACGTACTTGGGAAATGTCAAAATCAGAATGGGCTGAAGACAGAAGACGTGTGCTGGGCAAAGCTACTGAAATCTCAACAATTCTGGCCTCCTCTGATGGCATGCATTCTTCCACATTTACTTAAAGTACTTGGGCCCAGAAGTTATGTAGTATGTTAACCTTCCGACCGGCACGGACCCCAGGACACGACATGGACAGCTGTGTCCACACTCCGCTCAGGCTACTGGGTCTTGCCTCCCAGCTCCCTGCACTGCCTGCCTGCCTTTGGGGAGCTTACCTATCGTTCTTTTTAAAAAAATTTTTTTTAATGTTTATTTATTTTAGAGAGAGAGAGGGACAAAAAAAGAGAGACAGAGCATGAGTGGGGGAGGGGCAGGGAAAGACAGAGACACAGAATCCAAAGCAGGCTCCAGGCTCTGGGCTGTCAGCACAGAGCCCCACGAGGGGCTCGAACCCATGAACCATGAGATCATGGCCTGAGCTGAAGCTTAACTGACTGAGCCACTCAGACGCCCGACCTTACCTACTGTTCTAATCCTTGTTTTTCTCACCCATCAGATGGCGATATTTAACAGAGCTTACCTCTTAGGGTTTTGTGAGAATTATCGGACTTAGAATTCGTAAAAATTCTAAGTACTGGGTCTGTAATCACAAATGTTCGCTGAAGCATATTAATTTTGTTTGTGTAGTTTCCAAATTTTTTCTCCTTTTCTTTCTTCCTCCTCTCCTTCTCCACCTTACTTTTCTCCTTCTTCTCTTTCTCCTCCACCACTTTTCTTTTTTTAGATTGAAGCCCAGTGCCCATTAATGAACAATATCTTTAAAAATGTTTATTTAAAGATAAATAATTGGGGCGCCTGGGTGGCGCAGTCGGTTAAGCGTCCGACTTCGGCCAGGTCACGATCTCGCGGTCCGTGAGTTCGAGCCCCGCATCAGGCTCTGGGCCGATGGCTCGGAGCCTGGAGCCTGTTTCCGATTCTGTGTCTCCCTCTCTCTCTGCCCCTCCCCCGTTCATGCTCTGTCTCTCTCTGTCCCAAAAATAAAATTAAAAAAAAAAAAAAAAATTTAAAACAAACAAAAAAAAAAAGATAAATAATTTAAAGATAATGCAGGGGAGGGGCAGAGAGGCAGACAGAGAGGGAGACACAGAATCTAAAGCAGGTTCCAACTGTCAGCACAGAGCCCGACATGGGGCTTGAACCCCCAAGCCGTGAGATCATGACCTGACCTGAAGTCGGATGCTTAACTGACTGAGCCACCCAGGCGCCCCCTAAGCAACATCTTTTAAAATCCCGTGGAGATTTGCACAGGTGGTTGCCTGGTTACCTGTCTCTTAATATTTCTTCCCAAATATACACAACAATGAGAAGGGGAAGTGAATCTACGTGGTGACCAAGCTCTCAGCGCAACTTGAAGACAGAGAATTCCAAAATCGTCAAAAAAGTAAAAAAAGAAAAAAGTGCCCTAATTTCAGTGTGTGATGTTTCTCGCTTGTGCCCCTCTTCTGCTTCGCGGTGAGCAGAGACAGACTGAGAAATACGGCAGAGAAGACAGAAAAGAAGAGCTACAAATAATCCACAACCTCTGCCAGAAAGACAAAATCCACCTTGAGCATAAAAATACTGAGGAAGGGTCTGAGCAGACAAGAGCGCGCATGGAGTACGGGGACGGGGCCTCACCTTCACACGATTTCAAAGGGCAGTTTTAGGAACACGTCGCTTCCAGGGGAGAAACACGCAAAAGAGAGGAGAGGTGGCTTTTGGAGACAAGTGTCATGATTTCAGAAGCCTACAAATCTGTTGCCAGTCCTGCCTTCCAGAAGCGGACCCTGGTTCTCCTCCCATTCTGGGGGCGCTGCACTCAATGACTTCCTTCATTGGAATTGAGGATTACGAGTATAGGTATGTAGCTTCTGGCTCTAGGTCAGGAAAGGGCACCGTGGCTTCCTCCTTGTTTCCTCCCGGATACGTGCTTTGGGGGAAATCCACTGTCGTGTCATGAGGACACTCAAGCAGCTTTGTGGGGAGCCTCTGAACTGAGGCTTCCCGCCAGCAGCTCTCGCCGGGCAGAAGAATAAACCACCTTGGGAGCAAACCCTCCTGCTTAATCAAGCTTCCAAATGATTGCGTTCTTGGCCTCGTCTGCAACCTCCAGAGACATCCAGAGTGAGAACAAGCTGAATACTGATTTGTAAACCAATTAGTATGGAACAAGCTTCTGTAAGCCTAGGTAAAAAATTCCATTTTGATTCTGTTGCTTGTGTTTTGGTATCATCTCCAAAAACTCACTACCAGCCCCCATGTCAAGGAGCTTTTTTTGTATTTTTTTTTTTCCCTAGGAGTTTCGTGGTTTCGGGTCTTACATTTAAGCCTTTAATCCATTTTGAGATATGGGTCCACTTTCATTCTTTTACATGTGAATATCTAATTATCCTAGCACCATTTATTGAAGAGACTGTCTTTTCTTCACTGAGTATTCTTGGCTCCCTTGTCAAATTAAAAAAAAGTTTGTTTTGAATGTTTGTTTATTTTTGAGAGAGAGAAAGAGCATGAGCGGGGGAAGGGAGAGAAAGAGGGAGACACAGAATCCAAAGCAGGCTTCAGGCTTCGAGCTGTCAGCACACAGCCTGACATGGGGCTCGATCCCACAAACCGTGAGATCATGACCTGACTCAAAGTCTGATGCTCAACAGACTGAGCCACCCAGGCGTCCCTCCCTTGTCAAATATTAGTTGACCATATATGCTTGGGTTTATTTCTGTACTGCCCATTCTATTCCATTGACCTATTTGTCTGTTTTTAATGCCAGTACCATGCTGTTTTGATGACTATAAGCTTTATAATATGGCTTGAAATCAAAGAGTGATGCCTCCTGTTTTGTTCTTTCTCAGGATTACTTTGGCTTTTTGCATCTTTTGTGGTTCCACATAAATTTTAGGAGTGTTTTTTTCTACTTCTGTAGCAAGTGTCATTGAAACCTTTATAGAGATTGTATTGAATCTACAGATGGCTTTTGGTAGTAGTCACATTTTAATAATATTAACTCTCCCAATCCATGAACATGTGATAGCTTTACATTTGTTTGTATCTTTGATTCCTTTCATCACTGTCATACTTTTCAGAGTACAGGTCTTTCACTTGCTTAGTTAAATTTATTCCTAAGTATTTTAGTGTTCTTGATACTATTGTAAATGGGATCAATTTCTTTATTTCTTTTTCGGGAAACTTATGGCTACTGTAAAGAAACACTACCGATTTTTGTATGTTAACTTTGTATGTTGCAACTTCACTAAATTCATTGATTAGGTCTCCCAGTTTTTTAGTTGAGTCGTCAGGATTACGTCTGTAGGGCACCTGGGTGGCTCAGTCGGTTAAGCTTCCAACTTCAGTTCAGGTCATGATCTTGCGGTTCGTGAGTTCAAGCCCCACATTGGGCTTTGTGCTGACAGCTCAGAGCCTGGAGCCCATTTTGGATTCTGTGTCTCCCTCTCTTTCTCTGCCCCTCCCCTGCTCATGCTCTATCTCTCTTTTCTTCAAAAATAAATAAACATTAAAAAAATTAAGAAAAAAAATCATAGCATCTGCAAGTAGAGACAATTTTACTTTTTTTTTTTTTTTTCCAATTTGGATACTTTTTATTTCTTTTTCTTGCCTGATGGCTCTAGCTAGCCTTCTAGTACTATGTTGAATAGGAAAGGTAAGAGTGGGCAGCATCATCTTGCTCCTGATCTTAGAGGAAAAGCTTCCAACTTTTCACCATTGAGTATGATGTTAGCTGTGGGCTTGTCATAGATGGCTTTTATTACATTGAGGTACATTCCTTCTATGCCTAATTTATGAGTTTTTATCATGAATGTTTTAGATGTAACTTTGAAGTGTTTAGACCTCTTCTATACAATGTTTATGCACTCAAATGTAGAGAGGATTATGCCATTTTGCAAAGACTATGTTAAAAAGACAGCTTTCCTAGAGCCCAACTGTCCATCGATGGATGAATGGATAAAGAAGATGTGGTATATATATACAACGGAGTATTACTCAGCAATCAATAAGAATGAAATCTTGCCATTTGCAACTACGTGGATGGAACTGGAGGGTATTATGCTAAGTGAAATTAGTCAGAGAAAGACAAAAATTATATGAGGACTTTAAGAGACAAAGCAGATGAACATAAGGGAAGGGAAACAAAAATAATATAAAAACAGGGAGGGGGACAAAACAGAAAAGATTCATAAATATGGAGAACAAGCTAAGGGTTACTGGAGGGGTTGTGGGAGGGGGGATGGGCTAAATGGGTAAGGGGTAGTAAGGAATCTACTCCTGAAATCATTGTTGCACTATATGCTAACTAATTTGGATGTAAATCTAAAAAATAAAAGTAAATAAAATAATAAATAAATAAATAAATAAATAAATATTTTTCTTAACGTGTAATTTGAATCTAAATCATGAGAAAATATCAGACAAACTCAAGTTGAGAGACTTATTTAAAATAACTAGCTAGTATTCTTGAAACTTGTCAAAGTCAAGAAGGATAAAGACAGACTGAGGAACTTTCCCAGATGGGTGGAGACCAAGGAGATATGAAGCCTCAAAGCAACATAGGATCCTGGACCACAAAAAGACAATTGTCAAAATTTGAATCAGGTTTGTAGATTAAGGTATTTTTATCAACATTAATCTCCTGGTTTTAACAGTTTATGGCTGTAATTTGTTTATATTTGGGGAAGCTGGGTGAAGGGTGTATGGAAACTGAGTAACATTTCTGTAATTCTTTTGGAAATACAAAATTATTCTAAATAAAAGCTATTTGCCTCCAAAAAAAAAAAAAAAAAAAAAAAGACAGCTTTCCTTCATACTAATCCTCTCAATTTTACTCCTTCCCACTTCCAAAAAGAAACAAAAACAAAAACAAAAAAACACACCAGAATAATCAGAATAGGTGCTCCTGATTTGGAAATTCCAAAGAATTCAACTGGAAAAGGTACCTTCGTGCTCTAAATTTACTCTTACAATTTTCTGTAATCAAGGTCCTTAGAATTAAAAGGTGTTTGAATTAAAAATTTGTATAAAATCTAGCAATTCATCAAAATGCCCTAGAAATAGATTCTAATCACCATCATTACGTAACGACAAACATTTCTAAACGCTTCAACTTTTGCGGCAAATGCCACGAGAGACATTAAGTTGCACTCATGTATCAGATAGAAGTACCAAACTATATGTGCATTTCAAGTTTGCAAGGCACCCATGTACTTAAAATGTGTATGGAGACTTACTGTATGGCCTTTTTGCTTTATTGGAGGATGTTAATCTTACGGTACTTTTCCACCCAACGGTAGGCAGACATCTTGCTCCAAGGGGCTTTAGATAGCTGTCACTAAATTATTTTAATTGCTGTCTTGAAGTTAACAAGTGTTATAATGAAATAATCTACCTGATGCTAAATAAAGGTTTTAGAATGTCCCTCCACCCCAAAGGAATTTTGTCAAATGTTTTTCCTGTATCTGTTAGGATTTCCTTTTTAAAACTTTTTATGTATGTATGTATGTATTTATTAAAAAGGCTTTATAATGTCTCCCCTCCCCACCCCAAAAAATGGAATTTTGTCAAATGTTTTTTTCTGTATCTATTAGGATTTCCTTCTTAAAACTAGAATTTCCTTTTTAAAACAAAACTAAAAGGCAACCAATGGAATGGGAAAAGATATTTGCAAATGACATATCAGACAAAGGGCTAGTATCCAAAATCTATAAAGAGCTCACCAAACTCCACAACTGAAAAACAAATAATCCAGTGAAGAAACGGGCAGAAAACATGAATAGACACTTGCTCAAAGAAGACATCCAGATGGCCAACAGGCACATGAAAAGATGCTCAACGTCGCTCCTCATCAGGGAAATACAAATCAAAACCACTGTGAGATATCACCTCATGCCAGTCAGAGTGGCTAAAATGAACAAATCAGGAGACTATAGATAATGGAGAGGATGTGGAGAAACGGGAACCCTCTTGCACTGTTGGTGGGAATGCAAACTGGTGCAGCCACTCTGGAAAACAGTGTGGAGGTGCCTCAAAAAATTAAAAATAGATCTACCCTATGACCCAGCGATAACACTGCTAGGAATTTACCCAAGGGATACAGGAGTGCTGATGCATAGGGGCACTTATACTCCAATGTTTATAGCAACACTTTCAACAATAGGCAAATTATGGAAAGAGTCTAAGTGTCCATCAGCTGATGAATGGATAAAGAGATTGTGGTTTATATACACAATGGAATACTACGTGGCAATGAGAAAGAATGAAATATGGCTTTTTGTAGCAATGTGGATGGAACTGGAGAGTGTTATGCTAAGTGAAATAAGTCATACAGAGAAAGACAGATACGTTTTCTGTCTTATGTGGATCCTGAGAAACTTAACAGAAGACCATGAGGGAGGGGAAGGAAAAGAAAAAAAGAGGTTAGAGAGGGAGTGAGCCAAACCATAAGAGACTCTTAAAAACTGAGAACAAACTGAGGGTTGATGGGGGATGGGAGGGACGGGAGGGTGGGTGAGGGGTATTGAGGAGGGCACTTGTTGGGATTAGCACTGGGTGTTGTATGGAAACCAATTTAGCAATAAATTTCATATTAAAAATTTGTTTTTAGTTTTATTGAGATATAATTGGCATATCCAAATCTTTTTGTTAAAAAAATAAATCTTTTTTTAAAATGTTTGTTTATTTATGAGAGGGGGCAGGGAGGAGCAGAGAGAGAGGGAGACAGAGGATCTGAAGCAGGCTCTGCTTTGTTAGCACAGAGCCCAATGCGGGGCTCGAACTCATGAACTGTGAGATCATGACCTGGGCTGAAGTCAAACACTTAAATCATTAAGCCACCCCGGTGCCTCCAAATCTTTTTCTTCCTTCCTTCCTTCCTTCCTTCTTCCTTCCTTCCTCTTTCTTTCTTTCTTTCTTTCTTTCTTTCTTTCTTTCTTTCTCCCTTTTCTTCCTTCTTTCCTTCCTTCCTTCCTTCCTTCCTTCCTTCCTTCGTTCCTTCCTTCGTTCCTTCCTCCCTTTCCTTCCTTCCTTCCTTCCTTCCTTTGTTCCTTCCTCCCTTTTCTTCCTTCCTTCCTTCCTTCCTTGCTTCCTTCCTTCCTTCTTCCCTCCCTCCCTCCCTTTTCTTCCTTCCTTCCTTCCTTCCTTCCTTCCTTCCTTCCTTCCTTATGTCCAACATGACACTCAAACTCACGACTGTGAGATCAAGAGTCACACATTCTACTGACTGAGCCCACCAGGTACCCTGAATTTCTTTCCCTTTTAATGCTGAATACTTTTCCATCGTATGTCTACACCAGTTTGTTCATCCATTCATCTGTTGATGGACACTTGGGTTGCCTTCACCTTTTGGCTATTGTGAACAATGCTTCTATCAGCATAAGTGTCCAAGTATCTGTTTGAGTGCCTGCTTCCTATTCTTTTGGGTCTAAACCCAGAAGTGGAACTGTGGGACCATAATAATTCCATGTTTAAATTTTTTGAGGAATAACCAGGCTGTTTTCACAGCAGCTCCTCCATTTCACGTCACCATCAGCAATGCACAAGGGTCTAGTTTCTTAAAATCCTTGTCCACACTTGTTCTTTTCATTTTTTAAAAATAATAGCCATTCTAATTTGTGTAAAATGGTATCTCGTTGTGGTTTAGATTTGCAGTTCTCTAATGATTAGTGACGTTAAACATATTTTCATGTACTTATTGCCCATCTGTAGATCTTCTTTGGAGAGATGTCTATTCAAGTCCTTTGTCCATTTTTTTTTTAATGGTGTGTTTTCTTTCGCCTCACATATACCTCCCACGATGATAGAATCTGAGCTGTAGCTCGGGTGTGGAATGGGGCATAAAAAACTGATCACCTGTAAGGTTGTGGGAAGAGAGAGCAGGTGTCATGTGCCTTGGAGAGGTGAACAATTTGCATGTGAAATGAATACTAACACCGTGTGGATCTAGCAACAAGAACTTGCAAGCCACATGGTTGGGCTTTTCTCTTTTTCCACCAGAGAGAAATGGACAGATTTAATCAAGGTCCTTATTACCCAAACCGTGGGGTAAAATCAGCGGCTGCAGAAAGTAATGGCAATGTCGTATCCCCATTGCTTTCAATGAAGACATGGATGAGCTGCGTGGTGGTGACAAGTCTGTCCTCAGCCACTCCCTGGCAAAGATGTCATCACCATCACCAGTGTCACCATTGTGGTCAGTAACATCATCATCATCCCTCTCCTCATAACCGTCGTAATATTAAATACCGTTTTGTGGATTCCCTGCACAGGTGGCTCTTCTTCCTCTCCTTCCTCCTCCTCTTGGGTAGCTCCATCTCTATTTTTTGCTTTCGGTTTTTCCTCTGATTCCTCCGGTTCAGGATCAAAGTTGAAAGTGAAGAAGTTATAGGCTTCTTCGGCAGAAGGGAAGCCAGGTGGGACCTACGGAGAAACAGCAAGTAATAGAACTTCAGGTTGCGTAAGCCGAGGTGAGTGCCGGGTGCTAATGGTACTGGGCACATTGGAGGCATCCCACACGTGTTACCTTTGTCGAAGGTCCGAGATGACCCATCACAAACTTTAACAAAGTGCAGCAGGCAGTTGGGGGCTTCCTCTAATACTTTCACGAGTTACTTTTCTTTAATAAGCTAGCGAACATTCTAATAAGCATATCAATATCTTATGTACAGCAGTAAAAGCTTTTGAAAAGATGATTAAGATGCCAAAAAAAAAGAAAAAAAAAAGAAAAAAGTAGATTCATTATTTTATAGGCCACTGTTGAGATAGTTTTGTTTAATTAGGAGCAATTCAGGGGTTTGTTAACTTTTTTTTTTTTTTAATGTGCTTTTTCGGTTTTGATTCCTCCTGAGTTCCTACCCCGTTTTTTCCCCATAATGAAAGCTGGTACAACTGCAGAGCTGAACAAATAATCTTCCTGCTAACATTTCCTGCCCTGCCCTGTACTCCTCTTCATCCAGTCAGACAGTATTCTAATCTCTCCTAGTAGATTCAAGCATTTATTTATTTATTTATTATTTTTTACAGTTTATTTGTTTTTGAGAGAGAGAGAGAGAGAGAGAGAATGCATGTGAGCAGGGGAGGGGCAGAGAGAGGGGGAGAGAGAGAGAGAGAGAGAAATCCCAAGCCGGCTCTGCGGTGTCAGCACAGAGCCCGACTTGGGGCTTGAACTCACGAACCGTGAGATCATGGCCTGAGCCAAGATCAGGAGTCAGATGCTTCACTGACTGAGCCCCCCAAGCGCCCCTAGATTTAAGCATTTTAAAAGTAAGAATCAGTTCTCATGCTTTTCTCTTGCATACTCCACGGCAATAAGAGTCGGGCTATATATATGGGCACCTCTCACTGGATATATTTGAAAAACACAAACAGGCCAACAAAACACATGATTTAAAGCAGGCATGATTTAAAAAGACAGGCTTTCTCACCGGGGGTTTAGTCTTGATTTTTCGTACAGAATCACGGAACTTTACTCTCGAGCGACTTTGGGAATCATCTTCTTGTTCAGTCTTTTGTGCCTCCTCCCCTGGCTATAGGAGTGGAAAATAGGATAGACAGAACACTTAAATCAAGAAACTAAACATGTTCTAAAATAAACATGAACTCTCAAAGGGGAAACCTCAGACCATTGGTGTAGACCACCATTCCCAAGGTATGAAATGCTTACAAATGTCAAATATATTTGAAGGTTAAGGTTGCTGAATATTTTCTTACTTCTGTCTCTCTCGAGACTCGACAAAGATAGAATTTTATACTCACTAGGCCCTAACATGACAAATGCTATTTCTTCTGCAGATCAATAGATAACGTAGTTCATAGAGGACCATTTCCAAACAGTCTATGACGGAAAGCATCAATAATGTCTGAAAGTGACTGTATCTGACCAACAGCCTCCAGGACACGAGGCCTGTCCTTGCAAACCCCTGGAGGGGCCCTTCCCACTGGAAACGAGTTCCGCCTCTGATAGCTCAAAGTGCTAATTCTCATTATGGGGGCTCCCTTTGTCCTCTGATCAGGCCAATCCACCAGGGGCTGCCCTCACTTTGTCCTCATTTCTGCTTCTAATCCACTCCTCCTAGAACCCGAGGATTCCTTCTTTCCCACCCAGCACCATCCAGATGCCAACCCTTCCTTTGGAGCGACTCTAAGCCATTCTAGTAGCATATCTAGACATTCATAGTAAGAAGGGACACACTTATCCTACGTGCAGATTATCATCTGTGCTGAGACTTGTGTCACACCATGGAATGACTTTAGTTAGGGCGAGCGGAATATAGTACACCCATACTGGGGCCCCTCCACCTATGCTTCTCAAGTCCTGCCTGTTTTTCCAGACCATGCAAAGCTACTTCCTTTCTCACACTACTCTTTTCTAGAATCTTATTGTCTGAGGCACATCAGGTGCTGCTTGGTATAGCTTAGTAATCAAATCATGGAGTCTGGAGTCTGACTGCCTAGCCCTGAATCCCAACTCCATCACTTAACAGCTTAGGCCACCTGCTTTGAGCATCAAATAAGGCCATGCACCTAAAATATGCCCCTAGTTATGGCTCAGTAACAGTGGGTCTTAGTGTCACATTCTTAATTTTCTTCTTACATGTCTTTTATCTTCCTAGCTTGTATGTACATCGTGTGGCTAGAAAAGTTTTATTTTAGTCTGCCAGAAATTAGAGCCTGATGCAAGGGTCTTTTGTGCCTGATTTTTGTGGCTTATTTTGAAAAGTGGTACCAAAGAACAGGAGTTGGGAACTGGGGAGAATGAAACAGGAGGAAAAGCCAATTCTGGCGAATGTTACTGAGCTGGCTAATGCGGTGGTGACCAGGGCTCTATCCCACTGGAGCCCCGCTGAGGACAGTGCTTCTCAGAATTGCCTGCCTAGGACATGGAAGAGTGGATCCTTTCTCATGGCTTCTGTTCCCAGTGTGCAAGAGTTGCCCCAGGCTCCTGGCCCTTCCAGTTTTGTGAAAGTCTCAGAATGGCTGGGCGGGTCTCCACAGGCCGGTGGCGAGAGCTTGAGATCCTTGAGTGCAATAAAACAGGGTGCTATGAAATTTCACCCAGGTACAGCTAGATGTCCAGCATGACCAGAATAAAAACGAGGTGTCGGTCGGGGCACCTGGGTGGCTCAGTTGGTTGAGCGTCTGACTTTGGCTCAGGCCATGATCTCGCTGTTCGTGGGTCAAGCCCCGTGTTGGCCTCTGTGCTGACAGCGCAGAGCCTGGAGCCTGCTTGGGATTCTGTGTCTCCTTCTGTCTCTGCCTCTCCCCAAAATAAATAAACATTAAAAAAATAATTAAAAAAATAAAAAGCTTTAAAAAAACAACGAGATATCAGTTGGGTATAATTTACCATAGTATCAAGAGAATATATGCCATTCCCATTTGTGTAAAATTCTACGTTTTTCCTTTGTTTTCTCATTTCGCAGTATTAAGTTAGATTCAATAGTTATGTACCAACTCAACCATATAAAAGTTGAAGCTGCACTGGAGAGTAAATCCCACGGTGCAATGCAAAGTATGGAGTTGTTGGTCTTGGTAAATTCCAGAATTTGAAATGTTGTTTTGATGAGGAAAGAAGCAGATGAATGTTATTCAGTGTAAGGACAAATGATTTTAAAATATTAGGGTAGAATAAAGAGCCGATTCCAGGGCTTGGTCAGGGGGATTTCCAAAGCTCTGTCAAGTCTGATCCTCTCCCAAAATGGGGCTAAGCCTTTCTCGTGTGCTGTTGAAGATGCCTTTCTGCCCCTGTCTGCCTCAGAATCTGCCACCTTCTACAGCTCATGGGACAGACTGGTGGGTTTGAAAACATGGAAAATAAGCCAAGAGGTCAACTGCTGGGAGAGGGGGCAGATTGGTTCTGAACAGGCAAGCCTTAGCTTTCAGAGATCTGTGAGAAATGGTGTGAATAAAACATGAGACCCGACAGCAAGTCTAACACTGGTAGTTTAGAAAATAAAATCAGTAGGTTAAATTCCAGGTAGCCCAATATGTGCATACCGACAGTTTAGTGTTTTATGCGTTTTGTTCCTTCCCATCTCTTCCTGTACTTTCCTGGCTCAGAGGATATTACATTCACACAATATAATTTCATTGGCGTGCTTCATTTGCCAGAGTGGTGGTTTTATCACAGTGTATATACACTTGATATAAAAGTCTGTTATGTAACTTTTATCAAATCTAAAATGATATTTATATTGGTACGGTAAAAAAATAAATTATATTAGTACATTTAAGGTCATTAAATGTACTTAAAATGACTGAGTGGGTGGAATTAAATTTTAAAGAACTGTTACCTATAACACATTTGTATAATCTTAAAGTACTAAAGTACATTCAACTTCAAGGCAGCAAATACTGAGTGCCGATCACCACATAGTCCATGCATCCAGCTGGCATTTTTTGTCACCTTTGGATTTATTGTGTCCTCTACGAAGGCTCTATAGGCCTCTTGTAATTTGAACAAGACAATCTTAAGTCCCATTACTTTTACCATAGCACAAATACAAAATATAGTAGTTCAAGCCCTAATCTTCTCTTCTAAACTACCATTCAACATTTTTGATTCCCTAAGAGACATCCTAATCTGTATTGTCTTGTAGACACCTGAAATTTTTGTATATGCTTCATACTAGTCAAGATACTAAACGCGATACCTGATTTGCAAATAATTTCTCCCACTCTGTGTTGTCTTTTCTCTTTCTTGATGATGCCCTTTGAAGCACAAACGTTTTTAATTTTGGTGAAGCCCAGTGTGTCTATTTATTCTTTTGCTGCAGGTGCTTTTGGAGTCATGGGTAAGAAACCACTGCTTAAATTGAGATAACTCAAATTTTATATAACCTAACCTCATGGCTGGAGTTAAGTGCCCTTTCTGTGGGCTCCAAATGTTTTCCAGCACGGAATTTAACCACCTTGTCTCCACATTGTCCGTTAATGTCTGCGATCCCCACTGGGCTCTTCTAGGTTGGGCTATTGCCATCCATGGTAACGTTGTGTTGTCAGAGCCAATTGGACACCGGCCAGGAAGGCGTCTGTTGTAGATGCTGGCTGGGCAACACATAGACTACATCAAAGAATCAGGTCTTGGGACAGTGAACCAGGCCCACAAATGAAGGAATAATTCTGGTCATCTCTAGCGGAGGCCAAATATTCAAATGTTCTGCTATTTTCACTTTAGTATTCACGTGTTTTTAGACATTTGTGTTTTGCTTTGTTCTCATACAAAATAAAAAGAAATGCTAAAGAGAATAAACAGAGGTTGGTGTTGGTGAATTCGGATTACCGACCAGTATTCCCAACCGTTTTCTCCTTTTCCCTCTTACTCTACAGTCTCTAACAATAGCTAACTCTTACATAGAAAGGGCTCCCCATGTGCCAGACAGTGTTGAAAACAGCGTTAACATGTCTGAGTCCATTGAATCCTCAAAACAATACCAAGAATTAGGTTCTAGTAGTATCACCTTTTACAGAGGTGGGAAGTGGGGTCCAGAGGGTAGGTAAATTACATGTCCAAGGTCACACAGCTGGTGAGTGAGGTTGCCAACATTTTAACGCTGGGCAGCTAAGGTCCAGCATCTGGGCTCTCTCCTTTGCTCAATAGGATATAAATGGACCACTTTTGGATATTCCTTCTGGGTTGAGGTACATACACATCAAGAAATATGCCTGAGAGATGTTCTGTTAAAAACCTGAGATCAGGTCTGAAAAAAAGGCCGCTGAATCAACTGTTAATGTAACTTGGCTGTTTCGAACCCTCATCCATGGTATTGAAGTCCAACATTGGAAGAGTCAGAAAAAAAAAAACCAACCCAAAAAACTGTGGAGTCCGGCCTGTGTGTCGCAGTTTCACAGGAAAAGGAGTTACTCCTTCCTGCCAGGTCAGCCGGTCCCGTCAGGGAGAGCTGCCATGCGTGGAGGTCTCTGAGCCATGAGCTGAACCCTGTACCCCGCCCAGTTACTGCCCACCTAGGCTTACTCTTCTCTTTGGAAAGTTATACAGTCTCTGCTGGCCGAATCAGACTTTCAAAAGGCACCATCGTGAGTAACCTGAATCTAAAGAAATGTAAAAATGAAACTGAATATTGAAGCAATTTCATTTTCTAGGCCAAAATTTACAAAGCTGATGCCTTTCCTTCTTCTTTGTAATTGGCTAAGGTAAACATGCGTGTTTATCTCATTCAATGTGCCTGAGAACTGATTTTTCTTTACCAAGACTTTTTTTTTTTTTTTTTTTTTTGTGGAGCGCTAAAACCATCCAGTATTGTTATGGTTCCAGGGCTGTGCTAAAAGCAATTTTACATGCCATTTCCACCTCATTCACCCAAATTCACTTTGACAACTCGGGATCATCAAGGAGGAAAAAACAAAGGGAGGTGTTTTTTTTTTTTTTTTAAAGCCAATGGACTGGAAGATGAGTTACAGCCAAGATCTGGGAGCCCCTGGATCAGCTAAGTGAAGACTAAGAGGGTTAACCCTGTCCCACTCTTGGAAGTGACCTCTAGGCCCTCAAGGCCACATTGTGTCTGAAGTTACATCTTTTTTTTTTTTTTTTAATTTTTTTTTTAATGTTTATTTATTTTTGAGACAGAGAGAGACAGAGGATGAACGGGGGAGGGGCAGAGAGAGAGGGAGACACAGAATCAGAAGCAGGCTCCAGGCTCTGAGCCATCAGCCCAGAGGCCAACGCGGGGCTCGAACTCACGGACCACGAGATCGTGACCTGAGCTGAAGTCAGACGCTCAACCGACTGAGCCACCCAGGCGTCCCATTTTTTTTTTAATGTTTATTTATTTTTGAGAGAGACAGAGACAGAGCGTGAGCGGGGGAGGGGCAGAGAGCGAGGGAGACACAGAATCCGAAGCAGGCTCCAAGCTCTGAGCTGTCAGCACAGAGCCCGACATGGAGCTTGAACCCATGGACCATGAGATCATGACCTGAGCTGAAGTCGGATGCCCAACTGACTGAGCCTCCCAGGCGCCCCTGAAGTTACAACATCTTATCTCTTCTCTTTCCTGCTCAATTTCTCCTTTCCTTGCCTATCATTTCCATTTCAGAAATATTTATTTCTTAAAATGTTTTAAAAAGATAACTTTTCTGAAAAAAAATTAAAAGAGAAGGCAGTTGATATTTGCCTTGTATGTTGCTTTGCAAATTTGCCATGTGGGCAGAGGGAGAGACTAAAGACAGAAGCAAACCATTCTAGATTGGTAGGTGGCAGTTTTAATCAGCAAGGGAAATTATGAGGCATGCCTGCAAGAGAAGGAGACTCCCACGCCTGCCTGCCAAATCTTAGAAGTCTGTACAGAGGTCCTAACTGGATTCAGTCAAGTATACCAGACAGATGGCCAACACCACATTTCTGTCTCAAGGCTGTACCCCGGGGACAGCTTCTGGGAGTGGGGAAGGCAGGTGGAACACACATTTCCATGACTGGGGAGGGAGTGAGAAGCCTCCAATTGCCTGGGTCCAGCTCGCGGGTCAACCAGCGGTCACGTCTTTTTGATGACCTCTTCCAACACCTCAAATCCATACAGTGGCTCTTAGGGGATATAGACTATAATGGATATAAGTCAAGGTCCTGCTCACAAAAAGCAATAAATACTCTATAAGCCAAGGGAGTATATTTTTACTTCTACAACTTGAAGCTTTATTTGGGATATCATATTCATGGCCCACGCACAAGTGAGAACTGCCATGATTTTGTGAAATGACTATCAATCAGGAAGTGTAGGTAAGCTCAGATATAAGAGACCAGACCCTGCTATCATTTAGCCCATCTGACCAGACGCTGGGATCCACACACCTACCCACATAACTAAAGTGCTTGTGTCAAGCTGATGGGATTTTAGGTAGTTTTTCTTTATTTTCCAATATTTCAGAATTATGGCTCTTACAATGAAGAAAATAATTGGAATCAAAGAAAAATAAATGTCTTCTCAGCAGAGTGGAGTAATAAACTACCATAAAACCATTTCATCAGACCCACGGAGTATTCCCACTGAGGAACCATGGGCCACATCACATGTGCACAGCTGTAACTTTCCTTGTAGTCATGCGATCTTTGGCTTGTTTGGGATGAATGTGACAAAATTTTATTACATCTCATTACAGAAAAAGAGAAGCCATCCTCTAAGCAATCAGTGACCTTCCCACAGAAATTCCTTCATGCCTGTGTTGTCTCAATAGTGAAAAACAACCCAAATCGTCATCATCAACAACAAACAGTTGGACTAGATCTGCAAACACTTCACTGAGCCATTGGCTCTGCTCTTTCCTTCCTTCTTCCACCCTCTTACAGGCTTGTCTTTCATCTACTTCTTTTATTTTATTTTTTTATGTTTATTTATTTTTGAGAGAAGAGAGAGAGAAAGAGAGACAGAATGCAAGCAGGGGAGGGGCAGAGACAAAAGAAGACTCCGAAGCAGGCTCCAGGCTCTGAGCTGTCAGCACAGAGCCTGACACGAGGCTCGAACCCACGAACTGCAAGATCATGGCCTGAGCTGAAGTCAGAGGCCCAACCGACTGAGCCACCCAGGCGCCCCAATCCTTTATCTCCTTCTGACAAGACTTTCTATCTTGTACTGCTTTCTGTCTTCCTCATGGGCCAAAGGTCAAAACCCTCCTCATTCAGTCTTCTGTCAGGAAACAAAGGCCTCTCCAAACTTCAAAACTCACTGCAGTAGAAATGTATCCTAAACCTGTTTCTCCAGGCCCGGTCCTTTCCTCTGTATGTATCTCTAGATGTATCTAGACATCACAGGAGCACACATGGAGATGCCCCTCAGCCCCTCAGATTCAAACAAAAATCACTCCTGTGCATTCAAACCACCTCCCCATCCTATGGCCGACTGCTTGCCATGGCTTGTAGAAAACTATCGAAGCTCGGGGTGCCTGGGTGGCTTAGTCGGTTAAGCGGCCGACTTCAGCTCAGGTCACGATCTCACGGTCTGTGAGTCCATGAGTTCGAGCCCCGTGTCGGGCTCTGGGCTGATGGCTCAGAGCCTGGAGCCTGCTTCCGATTCTGTGTCTCCCTCTCTCTCTGCCCCTCCCCCGTTTGTGCTCTGTCTCTCTCTGTCTCAAAAATAAATAAACGTTAAAAAAAAAATTAAAAAAAAAAAAAAAAAAAGAAAACGATCGAAGCTCTTCAGTGTGGCATTCAAGGCCGCCACCAATCCACCTTACTTTCCTCCTGCACCCCCATCTCTCTCTGCTTCCCAGAAAATCCCCAGATCCAGCAATGCTGACCCACGAGACAGCCTGGGAATGAGAAAGAACCGGAATCCGATCCCGACTCCTCCACACGTCTGCCCTGCTACCTGGGGATGGCAGGTGCTTCGAACCTCAGTGTGCTCATCGGTCACATGTGAATGAAGAGAACAGAACCCACTCCCCTAGGGTAGCTGGGATCATGACATGGTAACATGAGAAAAAGACCTGGCAAAACACTTGGCATTGAGTAGGACTCTACAAACAGTAGCTACGATGACTACTAATCAGCACTGAATGCCTCCTCTGTGCATAGCTCTGTTCTAGAAACTTTTGCTGGCAATGTCATCCTCCACCTCACTGTCTTTGATCACAAAGTAGAGAAGTCCCATTTCTCACCTCTGCGCCAAATTCGGTCTCCAGTTCTTTCTCACCGGGACTCTGGAAGCGCCTGGGCCGAGGGGTGGGGATTTCCTGCAGCAGCGTGCTTTCTGCTTTGGACTAAAAAGGCAGACAGAAAATTACTGCTGCGTGGTGTCACCGACGCCATCTCGATGGCAGACAGTCACTAAAAACTACACGCTGCGCTTCTTTAAGAGATAAGAGCAAATGAAATGGTTAAGAAAAAGGACATTAAATTCTTCTTAAGCATAATTTTCCACCTGTGCCAATGTTAACTACTACATTAATATTTAAAACATGAAAAACAAATTTAACGGCATTCAAACACACGCAGTTTTGAGCAAACGCAGCATTCTAGACAAGACCTGGAGAACGGCAATCAGCACGGAACAAAATATTCATGTGGTTTTTCTCACCCTGGCAGCCTGCAATTTCTCCCTCATGCGTTCCCTCATGGAAAATTCTGCAAAGCCCGTTCTGGAGGCTGATGGAATTGGAGGTAAGCCTAAAAAAATACAGAAAAATTACTTTAAACAACATTTTTTTTTTCCTTTTTTTTCCAACGGGAAGATTAGATTAAAAAAATAACAGGAGAATGTAATTTTATTTTGCAAATTTAGAACTTCACATAAGCAAAGATGAGATAATGCTGACAGCCGTCCATTTGACGTAATAAGTACATGTCTTGGCTTCTTTGTGACTGAGACGGAAAACCTCGGTCCTGCCAGCAATGCCACATCGACTTAACTAAGAATAAAAGGAATGACACTCAACTATTCCAGGCACAGGCACACCAATTCAGTTACCATTGGGAAGAGCCTTTCCAATCTGTTGAATGAGAAACAGGCTCGTAGGTGAATGGATGGCCAATGAGTTCGGGGTTCAGCTTTCCAACAGCGCTGATCACTTCAATCGGAGAAACCCTTCTAGAGACCCAAGCCATGGCCCTAGGCTAAATCATAGACACAGCATGTATTTCAAACATATTATTAGATATATGTAGGGGCACCTGGGTGATTCAGTCCGTTAAGTGTCTGACTTTGGCTCAGGTCATGGTCTCGCGGTTCCTGGGTTCAAGCCCCGCGTCGGACTCTGTGCTGACAGACAGCTCAGAGCCTGGGGCCTGCTTCAGAGTCTGTGTCTCCCTCTCTCTCTGCTCCTTCCCACCTCTCACTCTGTCTCTCTGTCTCTCAAAAATAAATAAAAATTTAAAAATAATGATACTAAAAAAAGAGATGGCCCTTGACGTTCTTTTTTCACTCGCTTAAAAAATCATCAAGCCACTATTTTCCATTTTGAAGGTCACGTAACCATGGCAGATCACATGCACTGTTACATGTACTGAGGGTGCCGAGACTTTTCCTGTATGGCATTGGCCACACTGTGAACTTACACATTTGTGTGATTGTTTGGTTAATACCCGTTTCCTCCTCAGGTTCCATGGTCCCCAGCCACGCAGGGCAGGCACATGGCAAGTGTCACAGAGTGTGTGTGGTTCCCTGATGGGACAAAGGTGGGCTTCCTGACTGGCTCTTGCCAGTCCTGTTCTCTGCCTGGCCACCCACTTGGCTTCTGCTCCAGAGAGAAGTCCTTTAATAGTCAATCATAAGTGTTTTTAAACATGAAAATGGGGGCGCTTGGGTGGCTCAGTGGGTTGAGCGTCTGACTTCGGCTCAGGTCATGATCTCGCAGTCTGTGAGTTTGAGCCTCAGGTCGGGCTCTGTGCTGACAGCTCAGAGCCTGGAGCCTGCTTTGGATTCTGTGTCTCCCTCTCTCTCTCTGACCCTCCCCCGTTCATGCTCTCTCTCTCTCAATCTCTCTCTCTGTCAAAAATAAACATTAAAAAAAATTTAAAGAAAAGCATGAAAATGCACCTTATTTATTTACTTCCCCTCCTTAAAAAAATCCAGTTTTTCAAGTTTACTTAAAATAGCTACCACCTAATTCACTAGAATAATTTTATGAATTAGTGTTTAAAAGAGAGACAATATATTTTATTAAACATTATCTCATCTGAATAAAACAAATGAAATGGCTTCTCTAGGATTACCTTTTTTAAATATTTTTTTAAGTTTATTTCTTTATTTTGAGAGAGAGAGAGAATCCCAAGCAGATTCCACCCATTGTCAGCGTGGAGCCTGATGTGCAGCTCGAACTCACAAACCTCTAGATCATGACCTGAGCCAAAAATCAAGAGCCAGAGGCTTAACCGACTGAGCCACTCAGGCACCCCCCTAGGATTACTTTCAAAAACTGTGAAAGATTTTAAAATGGTAAAAAGCAGTTCTTGCTGGATATTTTAGAGTTCGCGAGAGTGAAAGACATTTCAAGGGTATAGAGATTCTCGAGTCTGATCTGCACAACTAGCTGGGGAGGTGTCTTTTTCCCAGCTAGAATGTGCCCCACTTGAGGGCAAGGATGGAGTTGAGGACCTTTGCACCCGCACCGTGCAGCACTAAATCAGTGAGGAAAAACATATAAAGGAAGCACGGGGGCATGAGGGAGATTATACAAACAAAATGAACGTAATCCTCATTTGGATGAAACCTGATGTGATAACCGTTTTTTCCAGATAACACGAAGAATGTGATATGCATGGAAAACCATGTGGACTCATCCACCCCCTTTGACTTAAGAACTGAGCGATTTGGTGCTTTCATTTTCATCGTGGTAGAATGAAGCAGTGTTTCTTTAAGCAACTAGAAGTCCAATAACCCTCGTAAGACATTTTTTTCCCCCTAATTTATTGTCAGTTACTCCACTACATTACTGATCTGCTACGTGGTCCCAAGTGTCTATTTTTCCTGCCCGGAGGAGAAGAACAGACTTGCCAAGGCTGAGGAAGGGTGTGATCTCACACGTACGTACAGAGGCTCTTTGACACAGCCGAGCAAACCTGGCGTAAATAAAGTCTCCATGGCATGGAATAAGAAGAGGATGATGAAAATAAGTTTTAAAAAATCATTAAAGACTTGATTTGGAGGCAAGAGCTCACGAATAATGAGAATAAGCATCCTGTTAAACTTCTATACATAATGTCAATGAGTGTGAAATACAGATTTCCTCTATAAGGTGCTATTTCTTTCTTTTTTTCTTTAATGTTTATTTTTGAGAGAGAGAGAGAGAGAGAGAGAGAGCACAAATGGGGAGGGGCAGAGAGGGAGGGATACAGAGAATCCAAAGCAGGCTCCAGACTCTTAGCTGTCAGCACAGAGCCCAACGCGGGGCTTGAACTCATGAACTGTGAGATCATGACCTGAGCCGAAGTCGGACTCTTAACCAACTGAGCCAAAAAGGTGTTATTTCTCGCAGAAGCAGCAGGATGATGTCCTCACAAGGCTGCTCTAGCTTCCCAGGACACCTGTTCATCTGGAGGCTTCATCAGCTTCCCGTCTGCAAATGCTTCCAGATCTTCTCTGCTCCGTCTCCTTTGTCCTATCACCATACTCACTATACCCATTTCTCTCTCTGGATAGGCTTTGCGAAATGGTGGACACTTTCCACTTTTCTCTTAACCACTTCTATAAACCTGACCCCTTGGGAAACAACTACTTTGTAAGAAGATAAGCACTTCATTTTGAAGTAGTGTTCTAGTCTTGTCATCTTCTGTCCCAGGTTGATGTGATCTTGTCTTTACGGAGAAGTTTCTATAGCTCCTTCTCCACCACCTGAAGTCTTCTCCATTTCCCCCTACTTGTGCTGAGAGATTCCCATACTTCTTGCAAAACATTGCTCTGTGAATCTCACTGCTGACACCTGAACTCTCTACCATGGGGTACCCCAGGACTTTCTGAGGACATAAAATCAGAAATGGGGTGTTTTTGGTTTGGATTTGAATTGCTATTATCTGGACTCACATGGATTATGTAGAATATGTGAGCATGGTGATGATGCCTGTTTTGTGACCTCCCTCTTCCAACTTCCCTCTCTAGTTAAAGAATATGCTTTCTAAAGGTTTTTATTGATTTGTTTCACTTGTTATGATTAATAAAGATTTACCAAATCCTATAGTATTTTTATGCTTTCGTCAGTTGTGTACCATTGATAATTGTAATAATAGCACAATAAAAAATTCAGTTTGTTAGGGGGCGCCTGGGTGGCTCAGTTGGTTGAGCGTCTGACTTAGGCTCAGGTGATCTCACAGCTTGTGGGTTCGAGCCCCGCATCAGGCTCTGTGCTGACAGCTCAGAGCCTGGAGCCTGCTTCAGATTCTGTGTCTCCGTCTCTCTCTGCCTCTCTCCCACTTGTGCTCTGTCTCTGTCTCTCTCAAAAATAAATAAGCATTAAAAAATTAAAAAAAAATTCAGTATAGAAATAGGTTATTTAAAATTCTTGGGGGGGAGGGTTGGAATGAAGGAGCTTAAGAAGAAAGGGGAATGGTGTCAGATTTCCAACTGTTCAGGGCTTGTTTTTGGTTTTTGAAGGAGATTACAGTGGTCATCAAATCACTGTGCCATATAGATTCTTTAACAGTGGTATAACATTTTTATTTTAAGACATTAATATTTATATTATTATATTTATATTTTATTACTATTTATATATCTGTGTCATCAATAAAGTATTTAAAATATGACAGAATTCTTTTTAATGACAACTTACATATAGCATAATTTTTATTGGGACAGTGGACAAAAGGGTTGGGAAAACATGGCCTGCCTTGCCCTTTTTTTTTTTTTTTTTAATGTTCATTTATTTTTGAGAGGGAGAGAAAGAGAGAGTGAGGGGGGGAGGGTCAGAGAGAGGCGAAGACACAGATTCTGAATCAGGGTCCAGGCTCTGAGCTGTCAGCACAGAGCCTGAACCGGGGCTAGAACTCATGAACCCCGAGATCATGACCTGAGCCGAGATCAGACGCTTAACCAACTGAGCCACCGACGCGCCACTGGCCTGCCTTACCTCTCCTCCAAATAATCTCCCCCCGCTGATATAATATTCCTGGATAGAATGTAAATATGGAGCTGGGGGGTTGGGAGAGCATCGGCACAGAAGCCAGCTGACCTTGGCAGGAAAAATTGGAGGGGAGCAGAGGTGATATCCCCAAGGCTTGAGAGGAAAAAACGTGATGAGTTGGACAATCATTTGGACTGTCATCAACTCTAACCACCTTCATATGGATGTAGGAAAATGGAGTGTCTTTCCAGCCACTGTCAGCCCTCTGTGAACATAGTGTGTCTTCAGCTGTCACACAGAAGAAACCCAGCACAAAGAAAGGGCCTCAGGTTAATGGTGGTTGTCACTAGGGTGAAAGAATGTGGGCGATTATTTTCTTCTATTTCCTTCTCCCGATTTTCTAATTTTTATCAAACAAAGGAGTACCGGTTGTGAAAATTTAACTACATACAATGAAAGTCAAAACAGGCTGAGAACAGCGGGCTGTGCCCTGTGTTTTGAGCCTCAGCGCTGCTGATAGTTCACATTTGCTGAGGGGTCTGGAGGGATTTCTGCAGTCACTTTCTTCTTTTCTGCTTCTTTATTTCACAGCCTCCTTAACATTTCCGTTTCATGTTAACTGAAAACGTGGGGCCTTTATCCTGGTGTATGTCTCCTTCTGACTCCGGGGTGCTGGGACCCCAGGATTGCGGCTCTGCCCCTTGCTCCCTCCCACATCTCTGTGTGTCAGCACACTTCCCAGGCTTGGGGATTGTTTTGGACTGAATGCTTTTGTCTCCCCAGAATTCATATGTTGAAGCCCTCACCCCCATGTGATGGTATCCGGAGGTGAAGCCTGTGGGCGGTAATTAGGATTAGGTGAGGTCATGAGGGTAGGTCTCCCAAGATGGGATTAGTGTCCTTCTAAGAAAAGAAAGCCCAGAACTATGGCTCTCTGTGTCTCCACCATGTGAGGACACAGTGAGAAGACGGCCATCTGCTAGCCAGGAAGGGAGCTCTTACCAGGAACTGAATGATCCTGAGCTTTGATCTTGGGCTTCCCAGCCTCCAGAACTGTGAGAAATAAATGTCTGTTGGTTGAGTCACCAGTCTGTGCTATTTCATTAGAGCAGCTGGAGCTGACTGAGACGGGGATCATCAGCGTGTGCAGGACTGAGCCTGGCCAGCCCTGCCTTCTGTCCCTGTGCTCCAACATCATCATGGTGGTGGGATAAGGCAAGGGGGCTTCAGACAGGGCTGAGATTCTGAAACGTGGCTTCATAGATATGGTTTGCCATGAAAATTCTGCCTACGGATGAGACTTCCACATTGCCTTGGGCAGAGCAGAAAAAATATAAACCTCATTCAGGGGGGTCAGGGACTGTGTGAGAGGTGCCAGGGCAACTGAGTGGCCTCAGAACAAGCTTTGTGAACTTCCAAGAGGGAAAATAACATGTAAAGCTTCTGAACTTGGCGTATTTTTGCAGGCATTAATCTCTGTCAGGATACTAGTATTCTACAAAACCCAATTTTGGACACGCTAGACTGGAGAATCTCCTCCAGTTTTCAAGCATTCAGCTGACAAATATGCATTGGGCACCTATTATGTGTACGGGACATGAAGGATAGAACGGTGAAGAGAACAAACAAATCCTCATCTTCATGGAGTGAATTTTCTGGCAGGGAAGGGAGACCACAAACAGGCCGTATATCTAGTACGTCTGATGGTAATAGGTGGTATGAAAACAAGTAAAACTGATCAGGGCGAAAGAGGGCTAGAAGGGAGGGGTGTAGTGCAGTTTTAAGTGGAGTGGCCGAGCAAGGGCTTCTTAACTGACTGAGCCACTCAGGTGCCCCTAACGGGCTTCACGGTGACATTGGAGCAGGTAAAGATGAGGGATCAAGTCACGTGGATGACCGGGGGGATGGGCATTTTAGTTATAAGTCATATCTGGTACAAACACTCTGAGACAGGGCCATGCCTGATGTAGGACCAGAGCCGAAAGGGGAAACGTAAGGGGGGGGAGATGGAATCCCAGGGTATCAGGTCGTAGAGATAAGGTGGAAACAAACTCTGTAGGTCATCCTACAAACTTTGGCTTAAACTCTGAGTCAGGTAAGAACCACTGGGGGGCTGGAGCAGAGGAGTGGCATGACCTTATTTTCCCAAGACCATTCTGGCTGCTGGGGTGAGAACAGAAGCCAGGGCGTCAGCTGAGATGCCGTGCGATACTCCAATTGGGAGTTGGAGGCGGCCTGGATCCGCATTGGAGTGGTGGATGTGGTGGGAAATAGGCGTACTTTAGGTGTTTTTGGTCTATTCTGAAGGTAGAGGAAACAGGACTCATGGGGACATATCGATGGGGGCAGATGAAGACAGGGGTTAAGGGTGACCCAAGCCATGGAAGAATGAAATGTGTGTTTAGTGAGATGGGGAAGACCATAGGACAAAGGGTTTGGAGGAGGAGATTAGGAGCTCAGCTTCAGTGGAGTAAAATCTGAGTTGTCTCAGGAGAGATCACAGACCTCGCTAAAGGTAAGAGCTAAAAGCATAAAACTTCTAGAAGAAAATATAGGAGGAAAAATGTCATGAACTTGGGTTAGGCAAAGAACTTTTAGATATAATCCCCAATGCACAATCCATGAGAGAAAAAAAGTGATACACTTGACTTCGAAAGACATGATGAAGAAAATGAAAAGAGAGGCGCTTGGGTGGCTCTGTCGGTTGAGTGTCCGACTCTTGATTTCGGCTCAGGTCGTGATCCCAGGGTCGTGGGATCGAGCCCTGCATCTGGCTCCATGCTGAGCATGGGGCCTGCTTAAGATTCTCTCTCTCCCTCCCTCTGCCCTTCTCCTCTGCTAGGCATGCTCCCTCTGTCTCTCTCTCTCAAAAAAAGAAGAAAATAAAAATAAAAAGATAAGATAGTTACTTGGAGAAAATATCTGTGGATTATGTATTGATAAAGTACTTGTATCCCAGAATATACAGAGAACTCTTACAACTTCACAGTGAGACAAAGAATCTGGTTAAAAATGAGCAAAAATTTAAATAAACATTTTACTAAGATGATACAAAAATGGCTACTAATGAAAAAATACTATCATTAATCACTGGGGAAATACAAGTTAAAAGCACAATGCAATGCCTTTATACACCTTATAAAGACTATAATTAAAGACTGATGATACCATGTGTTGGCAACTCTCATAAACTGTCGGTGGGAGAGTAAATTACACAGCCGTTTTGTAAAACAGATTGGTAGTTTCTTAAAAGTTAAATAGAAATGTATCATATGACCCAGAAATTCTACTACTTATCAAAAGGAATGAAAACATCCATCCATGCAAAGACATGTTGCAAGTGTTCTTAGCAGCATTATTCGTAAGAGCCCCAAACTGGAAATAATCCAAAAGTCCACCAACAGGTGGTTGAATAAGTAAAATGTGGTGTATCTGTGTGATGGAATAGAACTCAGCATGAAAAAGGGATGAAACATGGAAAGATGCTACAACATTTATGAATCTCAAAAAACATTGTGCTAAGTGAAAGACGCCAGACACAAAACACTGCAAACTGTATGATTCTGTTTACAGGAAATGTCTGGAAAAGCCGTATTTATAGGGAGATAAAACAAACCAGTGTTCGCCTAGGGCTGGGGTGGGAGTCAGGATTAACTGTAAATAGGCACACAGGAACTTCCTGGGGTGATGATACATTCTAAAACTGGATGTGGTGATGGTTGTCCAAATCTATACATTTCCTGAAAATCATTGAATGGTATCCTGACAGCGGGTGAATGTGACGATATGCACATTAAAATTCAATAAAGCTATTAGAAATGTGAGTTGTCTCATTGGACAGGTGCACGTGGACATTGGGTAGAAGTCTGCCCATGTAGTCTGAAAGAGCCCTAGGCTGGGGATATACATTTGGGAGTGGTCAGTTACACACGTGATATGTATATGTTAGAATTTGAAGTCTTGAGATGAACAAGAGGATGAGTGTTGATGCGGGAAAAAGGGCCAGGCACTGAGCCTGGGTGCTCCAACATTTAGAGGTTGGGGGTGGAAGAACCAGCAAGGAGACGAGAGGTAGAGCCGGTGAGGGAGAAGTAAGATCAGAAGAGCAGGTTGCTGGCAGCAAAGAGCAAAAGGATGAGGCAGCAGTGAACTCCACCGAATGCCGCTGAAGGTCAGGAAGATGAAGACTGGGAACTGACCAGTGAATTGGGCAAATGGGCAATTCACTGGCCACCTCAACAAGAGCAATGCCGGTGGCGAGTGGGGATGTGAGTCAGATTGGAGTAGGTTCAAGATGGAGACAAAAATAGGGGTAGATGACTTTGGAGCAGTGTCGCTCTCAAGGAGTCTTTTGGAAAATGCCTTTCCTGACAGCTAATAATGATGATTCTGTGTGGTTTTTTTTTTGTATCTGTTGTACTCTTCCTTGAGATGGTCAGTGAGGTGTGGCCACGGGAGACCGAGGAGAGGCTCAGGAAACAAAGTTCATCACACCCCCCGAGTTCTAGAATCAGGAGGCATGGCACACCATGCAGGGCCACATGGAATGACAGCAGGGTGGTCAGGAGGCGAAGACAGGAGCAATGCAAGACCTTAGGCTACGGTCTTTACTGGAATTTCTGAGGGAAAAAGGCAAGGTGGTGTTAGCAGTTTAGAGCTGGCTAGATTGAATTATTCTGGGGGGCTCTCCGCTACTATCTAGTTAGTTGCCCGGTGCCTGGCCCTGGGATGATGCAGGCAGAGGAATATTGCTTCCTGGGGTTGTACCCAGCAGAAAATGGTGGGCTCTGGGTTGGGTAGTGAACATATCAAAGGCACACTCCACTCTGAGCCCTTTGCCACCTCTAAGAATTGGCTACAGTTTCTTCAACCCAGAAAGTTTTTTTTTAAAGATCTCAAACATCATAATATCCAGGAAAAAATTATGGAAACAACGTATTATTTATTCATTCTTGTTTTAATATGTTAATTTAGTCCCCTCCGTACTGGGTGAGGTAGCAAATGCCAGCGTTGGTGAACCTTTTGGCCGGAACATTTCCCAGCGTGCCTGCTCTGACTAGAATGTTCTTTTGCTTCTCCAGCTGCTAGACTCCAAGGTAGCTGCCAAGACCCAGATCTTTTGGGCGGCTCTCCTCTGTGCCCCATACTGTACTTTGTAACATTTCTTTCCTGGGTCAGTCTCTCCAGGGCTGGATGGCTTTTAAAAAGTATGCCTAAAATGAATGATCTATTTCCTCAAGTTTGCATCAGATTTCGCCAGATTCCCTACTTTCTTTTCAACCAGTACTGAGAAATTGGCTCTGAAATGATGCTTTAATCAGAGAAACTAACACGAATGAATGGAAAACAGATGTCAGTAATGAAGAAATTTATGTTCCTAAGACACTACTTAACATTTGATAGTTAGTCCCTTAAAAGATGGTGTAAGTTGGAATCTTGGGGGAAATGTGTGTCCTTTTTTTCTAGATGTTTATTTGATTTGGAACTAGTGCTTGCTCAGTGAAATGCTTTCTTTATTTGGAATGTCATGACTATATGTATGTTTGAATAGCAGATTAGGAGCCAAAGCTTTCACTGCATGATTTATACTGCTGTTAATCAGGGGCACCTCTGAGCATGTGCTTGGTGCCCTGGAGAGGCCATATAATCCGTGGGCTGGTATCTGAGTATCCGAATACAGTCTGACTTTTGCAATACCTGGAGGCCTGTAGGAGTGCTATAGTGTAGAGAGGGTTGCAGTTCAAGGTGAGGAGCTGGGCTGCTACCACCAAGGAGGAGGCCAGACCCAAGAGAGGTTTGGGAAGTAAATGACCAAAGGAGTCAAAGATCTGGATCCAGGAGAGCAAACCTGGTTACGGAGGATGTGGTGGGCGTGGCAGGGGTGGTAAGTCAGCACGTGTGAGCCCCGAGCATGGCCTTGAGCAAAAAGCAGAGAGGCCAGGTTGAGACATCTGTTCACTCAGTAAGCATTGTTGAGTGCCATCTGGATACGGGCCTTGTGCTAAGCAGAGCTGAAAGTCAGTCCCTACCTTCAAGAATTTCTAGTCCAGTGGAGAGGGGAAGTAATAAAAAGATGACCTCAGGGGCACCCGGATGGCTCGGTCGGGTAAGCATCTGACTCCTGACTTCAGTTCAGGTCATGATTCCGTGGTTTGTGAGATCGAGCTCCACATCGGGCTCTGTGCTGACAGGGCAGAGCCTGCTTGGGATTCTCTCTCTCTGCCCCTTCCCAGTGCTCTCTCCCTCTCCCTCAAAATAGATAAATAAATGTTAAAAAACAAACAAAAGAAAGATGACCTCAGACACTCACACGGGGGCAGGAGCCACGAAGTACAGAGAAGCTCTACTCAGCCCACACTGGGGCGTAGGGGAAACTTTCTAAAGGAGGTGGTGTGTATATTGAGTTTTGAAAGGTAAGCAGCCAGGGTAAGAGAAACAAATAAACAAAAACCCCGAAGAGAGAAGGGGTTAGTTTAGGTAGGGAGAGTAATGTAGGTGATTCACTCAAATGACACTCTTTGGCGGGGGGGGGGGGGGGGGGGGGTGGGGGGAGGCACAGCCAGAGTGGCAGTCTTGTGAAGGCTCTATGCTGGCTCTATGCCCCATATGAAGAGTCCCCTGGGGGCCTGGGGGCCACGGCTGACAGTGCTGATTGCAGGATTGCTACCGCACCTTCCGTGGGCAGCTGGAAACCCTTAGCCTTAAAGACCAGTCAGGCTTGGGATTTGGGTTGTCAAGTGATGCTGTAGTGTGGCCACGAAGAGCACACAAGTCTATGGACTGGACTTGAAGTCCTGGCTCCTCTTACCCTCTAGCTGGTGCTTCTCTCCGAACTCAGTTTCCTCGCCGATAAAACAATGTCTGATGGTAGTGCTGTTCTGAGAAATAATGTCACCGTGCCTGCCCTGTCCTCGCACTCAAGAAAGGTAATTATTTTTGTTAGTTATTTGGCAATGAGTTCTTCTTTCAGCTGGAGGAGACAACTACGTGTGCACCAGACCCTCCGTAGTGAAATCATTTGATTTCACTGTTGTAACTGCTGCATAATGTCAAGACTTTGATTATCCCCATTTTATAAATGAGGTTCCCTTGGTTTGGGAAGATGAGGTTATCGCTCAAGGTCCCGTGGTTGAAAGTCAAAACGAGTAGTAGTGAGTCTGATTTCAACTCCTGTAGGTTTCAAGGAAGGTGTGCTGAATGGAAACATTTATCTCTCTTAATATCTTGGCGACATAATGGGATGTGGGCAAGGAAGAAGAATGAGGAATCTTGGTAGAAATCTTATCAGAAAGCTTGCTAAGTGGCTCAGAACATAAGCTTAAGCTCTCAGAGTTCAAGACTGTCAAATTTATTATCTGTCTGTCTGCCTATCTATCTGTCTATCTACCTACCTACTTACCTACCTACCCTCCTATCACCTACTTTTCTATCTTGGTGTGGGGATGCCTCAGGTAAACCACTAAGTGCTAAGGGAAGAAAGTAAAATGGAATCATGTGAGCTTAAAAAGTCCCATAGCGCTAATATAAACTGCCCTGTTGGGGCTAGGGAACCCACTGAATCTGAGGTTTCACCTAGGGAAATATAAACAGTATTTATAAATGGGTCATGAGAGATAGCTTTGATGATCCATTTACACAGAGTATTAGCCCAGCCCAGTTTGGGGGTGTTGCCAGGATGTTTCGAAATATAAAAATCAATCAATGGGATACACCTTGGTAACAGAACCACGGACAAAAAACACATGATCCTCTCAACGGATGCAGAAAAAGCATTTGACAAAATTCAACATCATTTTATGATAAAAACATTCAACAGAATAGAGATAGAAGGGAACTACCACAACATAGTAAAGGGCATATATGAAAGCCCACAACTAACATCATGCTCAGTGGTGAACAACTGAAAACTTTTCCTCTAAGATCGGGAGCGAGACAAGGATGCCTCCTTTCACTGCTCTGATTCAATGTAGAAGCCCCAGACAGAGCAGTGAGGCAAGTGCCACAGACTGAACTTTTGTGTCCTCCCCAAATTCTGATATTGTAACTTAACCCCCAGTGCGATCGTATTTGGAATTGGGCCTTTGGGAGGCAATTAGGTCATGAGGGTTCCACTCTCATGAATGGGATTAGTGCCCTTACAAAAGAGATCCCAGAGAGCTCCCTTGTGCCTACTACCATTCCTCAGGGCAAGAGGACAGCCATCTGTGAATCGGGAAGTGGGCCCTCCTTACCACCTACTAAATCTGCCAGGTCATTGATCTTGAACTTCTCAGCCTCCAGAACTGTGGGAAATAAATTTCTGTTCTTTATGAGCCACCCAGTCTGTGGCATCTGTTACAGCAGCCCAGACACATTAATAGTGCAAGAAAAAAGCTACAAAGGCATCCTAAATTGGAAAGGAAAATAGAAAACTATCTGCGTTTGCAGATGACGTGGTCTTACACTCAGAAAACTCTACAGATTATACACAAAAGAACTGTTCAGCCAAGTTGCAGGATATAAAATCGACATGAAAAACTCAACTGTGTTTCCATCCACTAACAACAAAAAAATTTAAAAAGGAAATTAAGAGAACAATTCATTTAGAATACCATGAGAAAGAATAAAATATTTAGGAAGAAGCTTCACCAAGGAGGCAAAAGACTTGTGCACCGAGAGCTGCCAAACATTGCTGAAAGAAATTAAAGACACAAATAAGTGGAAAGACATCTCACGTTCATGTATTGGAAAACTTAACACTGTTAAAATGTCAGTACCACCCAAGGTGATCTAGAGATTTAATGCAATCTCTATCAAAATCTGACTGGCATTTTTCACAGAAAGAGAGAAATTCATCCTTAATGCATATGGAATATTAAAGGACCCTGAAATACCCAAAATGATTTTGAAAAAGAGTTGGCATTCTCACACTTCCTGATTTCAAAACATATCGCAAAGCTACAATGATCAAAACAGCATGGTGTTGCATAAACAAGACATACAGACCAATGGAATAGATAGAGAACCCAGAAATAAACCTTTGCGCATATGGTCTTCAACAGGGGTGTGAAGCCACTTAATAGGGAAAGAACAGTCTCTTCAACAAATGGTGTTGGGAAACTGGAAATTCATACGCAAAAGAATGAACTTGGACCCCTACCTTACATCATATAAAAATGCAATCCAATGGATTAAAGACCTACATGTAAGACCCAAAATTATAAAACTCCTAGAAGAAAACATTGAAGAAATAATTCATGACATTGAATTTGGCGTTGATTTGTTAGATATGTCACTAAAAGCACAACCAAGAAAGACAAAAGCAGAGAAATAGGACTACCTCACACTGAAAAACTCTTGTGTGTCAAAGGACACAATCAATGGGAGAAAATATTGGCAAACCATGTATCCAATAAAGGGTTTATTATACAGAATACGTGAAGAACACCCATAACTCAACAGCACCCAAAACAAAGAACTTGATTTGAAAGTGGAAAAGGATAGACATTTCTCCAAGCATGATATACACATGGTCAACAAGCACATGAAAAGATGCTCAACATCACTAATCATCAGAATAATGCAAATCACAACCACAGTGAGGTGTCAGCTCCCATCCATGAAGATGGCCAGTGTAGAAACAATGCAAGCGGCAGATAATGAATGTTGACAAGGATGTGGAGAAACTGGAAACTCGGTGCAGTGTGGGTGGGAATATAAAATGATGCACCCGCTACGCGAAACATATGCCTGTTCCTCAAAAATTAAGCATAGACCTACCATCTGAAGTGGCATTTTCACTTCGTGCTTCGTGCTTCTTTCGAAAGAATTGAAAGCAGAATCTTGAAGATATAGTTGCACATTTGTGTTGACAGCAACATTATTCACAATAGCCAAGAAGAGGTAGAAGCAATCCAAATGTCCATGAAGGATGAATGTATCAGCAAAATGCAACATATACATGCACTGAAATATTATTCAGCCTTAAAAAGGAACAAATTCCTGTCACATGCTATAATATGGATGGACCTTAAAGACATAAACGCTAAGTGAAATAAGCCAGTCACAAACACAAATACTGTATGATTTTACTGATCTGAGGTACCTAAAATCGTCAAATTCATTGTAATAGAAAGAAGAATGGAGGGTGCCAAGGGATGAAGGCAGGGGAAGTGGGGTGTTACTGTTTAATAGGTAAAGAGCTTTGGGGGCCCTGGGTGCCTCAGTTGGTTAAAGCATCCAACTCATGACTTCAGCTCAGCCAATCATTTCATGGTTCATGAGTTCAAGCCCCGAAGCGCAGAGCCTGCTTGGGATTCTCTCTGTCCTCCCTCTGCGCCCCTACTCAAAATAAAAAAATAAACTTTAAAAAATTAGGCGCAGAGGTTCAGTTTTGCAAGATGAAATAGTTCCAGGGATCTGTTGCACAGCTATGTGAATACAGTTAGCTCTACTGAAGTGTGCATTTAAAAATGATTAAGATGGTGGGGTGCCTGGGTGGTTCAGTCCGCTGAACGTCAGACTTTGTCTCAGATCATGATCTCGCGGTTCATGGGTTCGAGCCCTGCGTGGGGCTCTGTGCTGACTGCTCAGAGCCTGGAGCCTGCTTTAGATTCTGTGTCTCCCTCTCTTTCTGCCCCTCCCCTGCTCCCGCTCTTTCTCTCAAAAAAAAAAAAAATGAATAAACATTAAAAAAATGATTAAGATGGCAAATTTTGTGTTATGTGTATTTTTGCCACAATTAAACACACACACACACACACACACACACACACATAGATATCTCAAAGGCAAAAAAAAACAAAACAAAACAAGAAAAAGGATCATTTAAGGATCTTTAAAGGATCCTTAAATGTGGCAAAATCTTGTTAATTCTTGAATATGGTGCTGGGCATATGAGGTTCACTGGATTATTATTATTATTATTATTATTTTTAAGTAAGCTGTACATCCAACGTGGGGCTCAGACTCAACCCTGAGATCTGGAGTCACATGCTCCTCTGAACCAGCCAGGCCCCCTATTTCACTGAATGTTATTTAATTCTGTGCACATTTGAATTTTCCTAATGAAAAATACAGGCCCCCAAGGGTATTATTTTTGGGATCTTAAAGATGTGGTGCTTGCGTTGGTGATATTTGATTTACCTTGAGAATATCAAAAAGCTATTTTGATAACCAGACGCATAAAGCCCGAATAGATGGGCTAAAGAGTTGTGAGCAGAGGGAATACATTTGTACTTCGTGCTTTGCTGGGAAAAAAATCATAAAAGGGGTCGAGGAAGAAATGTGCCTGCGTGATAAACACTCCTGTCTCCAAAGAGCAGTCGGCCTACCCGGTCTCACTGTAGAGCCGAGAGCACCCTGTCCCTGTGCCTCCAGCCTCGCCCAGCAAGGACGACGGGGTGGCGGGGAAGGTGCTCTCTTACCATCAGGCCTCTGTAGTTTTACTCTCATGTCCTTAATCAGCTAGTTCTCCCACAAGCCGACAACACCTGAGAGGGTAGGACCCTGTCTGAGGTGCTCGTTCTTACGCTGCTGGGCACATTTGTTCCATAAATGTCACTGGGCCCCAACCCTGCCCCAGGTATTGCTCTGGGCACTGGGGTTGGGTTCAGTCGTGAATGAAGAAGACGAAGTCCTGCTCTCAGGGGCAGTTCGCAAACAGTTGCTTGGAACATGCTGGGGGCGGGTGCGTGCTCTAGGGGAAAACAGAACCCTGGGAAGGACAGAATAGGTGACGAGGTGAGAAAGTGCTATTTTTTTTTCAATTTTTAATGTTTTATTTATTTTTTGAGGCGAGGAGGGATAGAGAGAGAGGGAGACACAGAATCTGAAGCAGGCTCCAGGCTTTGAGCTGTCAGCACAAAGCCCAACGCAGGGCTTGAACCCATAAACCGTGAGATCATGACCTGAGCTGAAGTCGGATGCTTAACTGACTGAGCCACCCAGGTGCCCCAGAAAGTGCTCTTTTTAAAAAAAATTTTTTTAAAGTTTTATCTGTCTGTCTATCTATCTATCTATCTATCTATCTATCATCTATCTATTTAGAGAAAGACAGAGACAGCTCGAGCAGGAGAGTGGCAGGGAGAGAGGGAGAGAGGGAGAGAGAGAGAATCCCAAGCAGGCTTCACGATGCCAGCTGAGAGCCAGACGTGGGGCTCGAACCCATGAACTGTGAGATCATGACCTGAGCCGATACCAACAGTCGGATACTCAACCGTCTGAGCCCCCCGGGGCCTCAGGAAAGTGGTCTTTTAGACAGATGGTCAGCAAAGGCCTCTCCTGCCCCCGAGCCTCCCCTGACCTCCAGACCCCTACATCCACCTCCATCCACCTGGACATCCGGCAAACTCTGTCTTTTCCTCATTTTACCCCAAACCCATTCTTTCTGCCATCTTCCTCTCTCTGTAAATGGCAACTGCATTTTCCCACTTGCTCAAGTTAAAAAGCTGACATCGTCCTTCCTGCTTTCAAAACTCCTGTTCAGTCCAGCCATAAACCCCAATGTCTCTACCCTCCAGATGCCCCAAGTCCCACTTTGTTTCCACCTCTTCCACTACTTGGTCCCAGTACCCCCCCACTGCCCGCTTGGATGTTGTCTTTGCTTCTTTGCTCTTCACCTGGTTCTCTGTTCTGTTCTTGCACCTTCCAGACTCAATTCCTTAGTACAGCAGCCTGCACCCTGAAGTCTGAGCATACCCTCCCCTGGCCCTCATTTCACTCAGACTGAAAGTGTAGGGGCCCCGAGGCACCTCCCTTCTCCTCTCATTTCCCATTTGTCCTCCCTGTCAGCCACTCTGGCCTCCTTGCTGGTCCTAAAACATACCAAACACACTCTTGCATTGAGAGCACTTTTCTCAGGGGTCTCCCATTTGCTCCAGGCTCAAAGATGGTCTTGCTGGAGAGGCCTTCCCATAATGATAAAATAGCAACCCTCCCTCTCATCCCTGAGGCGTCCCATCCAGCTTATTCTTTATCTTTGTAGCACCCTCACCCCTGGCCATACTGTATATCCATCATGTCTCTTTCATTTTCTCCTTTTCCCTTTCACCCCCAACTGGAATATAAACTCTGGGGAGGTATTAAGGCATTCTCTTCTTGTTCCCGTTTTGCAAATAAAGAAACTGAAGTTTAGGGAGATGGAGGAAATTGCCCAAGAGGGTAGGAAAGGGACAGGTAGAGAAACTGGTACCCACACTTGTCTGACCCCAAAGACCATGGGCTTTTTGTTTGTTTAAAGTTTATTTAGTTATTTTGAGAAAGAAAACAAGCAGAGGAGGAGCAGAGAGAGAGGGAGAGAGACAGAATCCTAAGGAGGCTCCACGTTGTCAGTGGGGCTCGAACTCATGAACTATAAGATCCTGACCTGAGCTGAAACCAAGAGACAGACGCTTAACCGACTGAGCCACCTGGGCGCCCCCAAGACCATGGTCTTTATGGTGACAACTCTCCTGCCTTTCTGCCACAAGCTTATTGAAGACATGGTTGGGGAGCTTTCCTCGGGTGGGCACCAGAGCCTGGGAGTGCTCAGGTGGTCACAAGGCTTTCAGGGGTCAGTAAGCAGTCACCCAGGTGGGGAGATGGGAGAAAAGGAGAAACAACTGGAAGGGGCCAGAGTGCATAGGGTCTTGGAACCCAGAACAAAGAAAGAGTGTGGATTTTATGCGATGCTTATCACAGATTTCTGAGTGAGATAGTGATATACAGAAGGTTTTTTTTTTTTTAATGTGTATTTATTTTGAGGGAGAGAGGGAGAGCGAGTGTGTGAGCAGAGGAAGGGCAGAGAGAGAAGGAGAGAGAGAGAATCCTAAGCAGGCTCTGCACTGTCAGCACAGAGCCCGACACGGGGCTTGAACCCACAAACCTAGCACTGTGAGATCATGACCTGAGCCAGAATCAGGAGTTGGACACTTAACCAACTGAGCCTCCCAGGCAGCCCCTAGGGCCATACTTCTAACAAATGGCAAAGGTGTGCAACTTCCCAGGCACGGCTGCCTCCACCGTGCTCAGGACACACGGTTTTCTGCCCACATTTGTGGGTTTCCAAGCCATCTGTCCAGAATCCTCTTTCAGCAGTGCTACCTCAAGACTCCCACACACCCTTCAGCCTGAGCTCCTCCATTGCTCTGTGTCAGCCTAGACCCCTTGCTGTGTTTCTCAGAGCTCTTCGTCTTCCCCTGTCCCTCATCTGTCTTTCACCCTACTGTGCATCGGCATCATGGATGAAATCCATTCGGCTCTCTTGACCACATGGCTAGCTTTCTGCTGGTCTTGACCTCTCATTTCTGTCTGATGCCTGGCCCCACAGGCTTCTTATCCACCAGATGCCCCCACCTCGGTCCTAGGGGTGTTTTCTTTGCCCCTTGGCCCACCAGTGCTGCGAAATTAGCAATAGTTGTAGCTCTATCCAGGGACATCCAGCTACCCGCTAGCCACGACCTCATTGAGGCAGGCGGATCCTAGCTTTCTATTGTTCTGTTGTTCTCCTCTTATCCAAATCAGAAATCATGGGTTTTGTTTATATTTCACTTTGGACCAATGCAAACTCCCAGTCTTTTCTCGCCTTGTAAAAAACCCCTTCGTCACTGTGTGTTTATCTATGTAATATACTAGTGCCCACTATTTGAATATTTATAACAGTACATACTATTTCAAATACTTCTACACCCTTTTTTGATTTCATCCTCACATCACTCCCATGGTGATCATAAATAGTATTTTCCTCATTTTAGGAATAAGGAAAGAATTGACTTTTTGGTTAGAGTCTTATTATTGGCCAACCCCTCTGACACTTTTTCCCTTGATTTAAAAATAACTATTTAAGGGGGACTTGAGTGGCTCAGTCGGTTATGCTTCTGACTCTTGATTTTGGTCAGGTCATGACCTCACAGTTCAGGGGACTGAGCCCATGTCAGGCTCTGCCATGACAGCCCCAAGCCTGCTTGGGATTCTCTCTCTCCCTGTCTCTCTGCCCCCCTCCCACTTGACCGTGTGTGCTCTCTTTCTCTCTTTCTCTCCCCAAATAAATACATAATCTTAAAAAAATAACTATTTAAATATTCAATAGTTGTGCTATGGACTGAATTGTGTCTCCACACAATTCGTATGTTGAAGCCCTAACGCCCACTGTGACTATTTGGGGAGAGGGCCTCTGAGGAGGTAATAAAAGTTAGACGAAGCCACACAGTGGGACCCTGATATGATAGGATTGATGTCCTTACAAGCAGGGACACCCGAGTGAGCACACAGGGAGATGGCAGCCGCCTATAAGGCAGGCAGAGAGGTCTCACTGGAAACCTACTGCTCTGTCACCTTGATCTTCAACTTCCAGGTTCCAGAATTATGAGAACATGGATGTCTCTTGTTTGAACCGCCCGGTCTATGGTATTTTGTTATGGCAGCCAGAGCTAAGACAAGTTGTAATCTTTCATCAAGAATACTTTTGAGCAGTCAGATAAAGAAGTAACTATATGGGGTAAAGTTTGGTTCTGTTTTACTAATTTGTAACAGTCCTATGATATCATCGCTCTTCAATGGGAACCACATTTTTCTTAAGGTTGGACTTGGGATGAGCTTGCTTCCAAAGCCTTCTGGTTTCCAATAGTTACTTTATGCCCCAGCCCTGCTGTAGGGAAACGGGGTGACAATTGTGTAATGATTGCTTAACAACTGAAAAGTGTAACACACCTTTTTCTCTTGTCTAATCCACTTTTCATTAAAAGCAACAAGTAAAGGGTGATCCTTTTTCCTACAACGAGCGGATAACTAATGATTGTCCATGATAGTGGAGGTTCTTGGAAGGGGGAATTCAAGCCACACTTTTTGGATTTGGATGGCTTCCTAACCGTCTCACCCTACCTTGAATTTCTACGAATTTGATCACCTGTACTATTTTTTAAAAATGTTTCTTTATTGATTTTGAGAGAGAGAGAGAAAGAAAGAGAGAAAATGCAGGGGACAGGTAGAGAGAGGGAGAGAGAGAATCCCAAGCAGCTTCCCTGCTATCAGCACAGAGCCCGAAGCGGGACTCGATCTCATGAACCACAAGCGAGATCATGACCTGAGCCGAAATCAAGAGCCGGCGCTTAACCGACTGAGCCACCGAGGTGCCCTCACCTGTGCCATTTTTATTTCAAGTAACACTTCCAAACATATATGCTTAGAGAAGTACGTCCTGAAACTATGTGTCCTGTCTCCTAGACAGATGCTAACCTAGAAGAGTACCCACTGAGTTGGGGTGCAGTGGGGGAGGGGTGGTAGCCATGTATGAAAAACATTACCCATTAAAAATCCCATATTGCTCTGTGCTGATTACAATAGGCAATAAACACTGGCTGAACTGAACCGGGGGACACTTACTCCGGGGGCCTCGACGGGTGGTCATGCTCAGGGGGCGAGTGTCAGAATCTTCCTGCAGGGGCTCTGGCTGGTTGCCTAGGTGGGGATTTTCAGACACCATTTCCTCGGGGCCAGCGGCGGGCAGCTGTGGGCAGAGGGGCAGAGGTTGTTACCACTAGGGCTTGGGTTGACACAGATCTCATCTGGGGATGAGGTGGGTCACTCAGTGAGGGGACAGGCCTTAATACTATTCATATCTAGATAACCGTGGTGCTGTCACCTGTCAGAAAAGGGGTGCCAACCTTGAGTTCGTCTAAAAGGGTTCTTGTTAAATTACTGAGGCATCCCCAAATAAAATAAATACTTCCACTATTTCTATGAATAATGTGCAGACCTTTGCAGAAATTGGGTGGAAAGGGGAAGCAGGAAAGCCACGGCCAAAACTATGTGATCCCAACTCCAGATCTTTTGGAAACAGCTGCCAAAGCGTCCCCGGGGAATTCAGGGCAAAGGACAGCATGTGGCTCCTTCCCCAGGCTGTCGGAGGAGAGGCCGGTGAGCAGAGATGACAGTGGAGGCCAAGGCTGAGCGATGGCCTTTGGGGCCAGACAAAGGCTTGCCTCTGAACTCAGATGAACTGAGGGACTCGGGGCAAGTTATTTAACTTCCTCGCTTCCTTCCTTCTTCATCTGTAGAACAAGGGAGTTGAAGACAGCCGGGGCAAGTTATTTAACTTCCTCGCTTCCTTCCTTCTTCATCTGTAGAACAAGGGAGTTGAAGACAGCCGGTGCACCGAGATGCTACTTTGTATCGGCCAAGGTGCAAAGCACGGGGCATTGTGATTCAAATAAATGGCCTGGGGTGGACCCCAGGCACCAATTGGAAAAAAAAACCAAACTCCCAGATTCATTCTGAGGTGCCGCTGGGGTTAAGCGACAGTACTCTGGATTTCTTCCAACGCCCCCCCAAACCTCTCCTGCTCCGAGGTCTGCAGTCTGGGCTCCTGCACGGGTTACATCCAGGAGCCGGTGCCTAGGAGGGCAGTGCCAGGTACCATGCTCCCCCCTCCCCGTCCCTGCCTCTCTCTCCTGTGCCTGTGGCCCAGTAGCTAAGGACGTGCACCCGTCCGGCGGTACTCTGGGTCGCCTGCCCTGGCTGCAGAGCCTCTGGGGGACCCTGCAGGAAGGGGTCAAAGCTCCCTGAGTGGCCAGAGAGACTGGCCACGTGGCTGGCCGCCCCCCTCCTCCCCCGGCTGCTCCACCCGAGCTGCGCAAGCAGAGGCCGGCCCCTCGGCCCAGCTGGCCCCACCGGAGTGCGGTGGGGCACAGAGAGGGGGCTTGTCCCCCGACTGCGGCTACCTCGGTGCCTTCCCCGCGTCCACACCTCCTCACGTCCCAGCCACCCTCTCCAGGCAGCCCCATCACGTGGGTGCTGGCTCAAAATGGCGCTCCCTTCCTTCCCTCCCCTGCTGGCATCTCGATGCTTCCAAGCAAGTTGCCCCTCCAAAGAGATCTTCCCTGCCTCCCCTCCTCAGAGGACAGGGGCTCCTGGCCGGTGGGGGGGGGGGGGGGGTTTTTTCCCTTGAGAGGGGGGGCCTTGCAGGGGGGTGCTCTCAGCCGAGGAGGGTCACTTCTGAGGAGAGCTGGAGGGGGAGGGGGGCGGGCGCTCTGGTTTAGACCGAAGCTGAGCTCGGGCTTGGAATTGGAGAAAGGGGGAGCACCCCATGATTAGTAATCCTGCACTGCCATCTATCGCCGGCCTCAGTTCATGGCCTTTGAGGACAACAGTAAAAAGCCTCCGTCCCTCTTTTCTGGGCTTCTCTCAGGAGATGGGAGAAACCTCGGAGGGAAAATGCCCGGGGTACTGACCACAGCGTCCCTGTGAGGGTCACCCTTAAGGCCCCACACAGGTCCCACACCCTGCACCTTCCCCCTGCACCCTTGTCTTTTCCAGGGTGCCCCGGGGAGGATGTGTGGTCCCCTGAGGGTGCCCACACCTTGTCAATTGGCAGGCCGATGCACAGGCAGACACAGGGCCCCCAGCACCACATACCCGTTTCTTCCTTTTCTGTCTTGCCATCTTTGAGGTCTTCTTCTGGCTTCCCACACCTGTATCCTCATCATTTTCATCGAACTCCTTTGTAAAAATGTAAATGGAAGAGTGGTCACTGAGTCTGTGTGTAAGTTGGGGAAGGGCGGTAAGAGAGGAAGAGGGGTGCATTTTACATATTAAAATTAAAATCACCATCCTGTCCCCACCCCTAAAGTTGAGTATGGGCGAAGGGACAGTTGACATGGTCTAAGCAGCTACCAGCCTTTACTCTTCTCAAAGCAGACATGGTCTTGAAAAGTTGTATCCAAATGGAAACATGAGATGATCTTGGAGCCTCCATCGTTCACCCCTACGACATCCGCCGTGCTTCTGGCCCTGGGGACACACAGATCCTTGCTGCCCTCAAAACTCACAATCTAATGAAGGCCAAAAACAAGGGACACTGC
Source organism: Panthera uncia (assembly GCF_023721935.1). NCBI lineage: Eukaryota > Metazoa > Chordata > Mammalia > Carnivora > Felidae > Panthera > Panthera uncia. The sequence goes on along the minus strand of NC_064811.1, from coordinate 11,092,954 downwards.
CAGGACAGCTGGTCTGGCCAGACAGAGGACCCCAGCACAGGATGACATGGGAATCAAACCAGGGGTTTCAAGGGCCGGGTTCCTCTGCCCCCAGCCTCAGTCTCAGGTACAGAATAATAAGGATATATGTTAAATCGTCACGAAGTCTCAATTCAAAGACAAAGTTCGTGGGTTTTCTTGAAAACAGAAATTCTTTCACAGTGCAAACTTTTTCTTTTTCTTTTTCCTCATGACGCTTTCTAAAGTTTTAGTGAGAAGATGTTAGAGCTGACTGCTCTGAAGTGTTCAAGCTGCAAACTTCTCTGGTCCTAGACCTCTGCAAACTGGGACACCACCTCTGGGCGTAGAAGAATTGCAAGGTAAACCTGGAACCTCTCCCTGTTACACCGAGTTCATTAGAAAGGTGTTCAAAGTGAAATTGGGATTTTTTTTTTAATACTGAAGTAAACTTGGAACACAAAGGATGGATTTTAATGATAAGATTTAAGATTTCAAAGAAATGTCAAGCAGGTTGCTGAGTCAGCCTCCAACTGCACATCCTGCCCTTGGCCGTGGAGGTTAGAGAAGATGAGAACTTTGGTTGGTGGAGGGAACCCACGTCCTGACCGGCCAATGGGCATAGCTTGGGCTTGTCTTTTGTCCAAGGGACCTGAGATCTCTGATTCATCCTCTGGGTGAAAGCCCCATCCTCACTGGGCCTCCTGATTCAGGGTCCCCAGGTAGGGAGTATTCTTAGCTTAGGGGTTCACCAACTTAGATTATAAAATATTGCTAACATTGAGGTGTGCAAGTGTGGTCCTTAGTTCATGTCTAAGTTCTCACTGGCTAGAATGGATTTGTGAGGAAATCTAGGCCTTTTTAATTGCTTTGTTTTAGTTTATTTTGCTTTCCAATAATGTTTTGATTCTCTATCAGTGGAAAACTGTCCAGTAGGACCTCAAATCAGATAGAACGGAAACTCCCTGAGGGCACAGGGTTTTTGTTTTGCTGCGGTATCCCCAGGGACCAGCGACACAATAAATATTCGTGGCGTGAATAAGAGGATGTAGATTTATGTGGTTTGAAGGTACTTGATATCTTGCTTAAAGTTAACCTGTGTGGTTGTAGCTGGGTAATGTGGTTCCTTTAGGCTTTAGAAAACAGCGTGTCTTCTCTGTTTCGGCCTCTATGGTCTCAAGTCAGCCGGCCCTGCAGACAGGAGAGAAGCTGGGGTTGAGAGACTTTCTCCTCCGTGCTGAGGTCTGCGGTCTCCAAGTAGGAGACGAGCTCCCTTCTCTGGTGTAGATAGTGTTTAATGATGGTTTGTACACGATGAGTTAGAAATGGCAGGACTCCACGAGACAGGATTTTACTGGTGGTTATAATCTACAACTGGTTCCTTCAGCCTGAAGTTTTCTACAAATCAATGTGCTGCCACAGAGCTGACTCAGTAGCAGGTGGTCTCTCCGAACAGCTGTGTGTCACGAAATGGTGACCGGGCAGCTTCAGAGCATTCGTGTAGAGGTGAGCCCCTGGAATGTCTGCAGGGACGCGTTTCTTATGCCATCAGGCCCCGTCTCCACCGCGTGCCTGACATAGCGCCCTCTGCATTCAGTAGGCGTGCAATAAAGGCCTGTTGCTGGCCTAACTTCCTCCCTCACAAAGACGTGTGCAATGCACACACAGCCACACCTTCAGGGGACATCTAAGCAACCGCTTACCTCTGTGATTATTTTCACTTTTTCTTCCTTGGGATTCATTTTGGCTGCAGTGTCTGCTCCTGGACAGGGAATCAAAACAAAACAAAACAAAGAAGTCAGGCCTTTGAAAATCAGTGAAACATCCTTCTTACTACCGATGTCTATGAGGCTGACCTCCGTGTTAGAGCAGACGGTCCATTCCCAAGGAATATGTGCTTGCAGACCCAGATTGGTGGAAATGAGCCCCAGAGGAAAAGGAAGGATGCCAGACCCTTCTGGCCCCGTGGGCCTGGCAATGAGCCCAGCAATGAACCTGGTGCCACTGGGCAGCAGGTGGGAGTGAGGAAATTCTGCCCTTGGAGTCAGAGGAGTCCAGTTCATAGCCTCTCCTCTCCCTTCAAACCTCCACCTTCCCACCCCCTCCTCACTCTCTCTCCTTGGCCTTGGTTCTCATTTCACTGAACAGAGAGATGAAGGGGGCGGGGAGGGGGGGGTCCATCCCCTGCCCCTCCCCCACCCGCGGAGTCAGGTTACATCTTCTGCCTCCACTTGTACCCTGCCTGCCTCTGCTCCCATCTAGGCTGGGACCTCAGCCTGTGCACTAGGCCCCAGCACATTCCTCCTCCACGACCTTGGGCTGACAATTTCCCCTTTCCCCTGGATAATCACTTCTTCCTGCTCTATTGGCTCATTTCCTTCCATGAACAAAGTGCTGTGATTGGCCCCTTCTTTAAAAGGGCTGTCTCTGGACTCCACTTCTCTTTCTAGCTAGTGTTCAATTTTTCAACCTTCTACAGGAAAGTTCCTCACACCTTCTCTTCCTGGATAGGTTTGCTGGGCCCAGCAGCCCCTGAACCTGCTCCTGTCAGGGTCCCAGTGACTCTGCGTCACCACATCGAATGATCGTTCTTCAGTGCTCATCTTATTTGACTCTCAGTGGGTCAGTAATGAAAGTGACCCATCACCTGATTTTTCCTGAAACGGTTTCTTCACTTGGCTTCTGGGATATGTTCTTTCTTGGTTTATCATTTCTTCCCCCTCTCAGACTCCTAAGCTGGTCTGTCTCCATCTTCTTAATCACCACACGGTGGGGTCTGCGTTACCCGTACCCATCCCATCGGTGGTCTTACCCCGTCGCTTGGTTTTAAATGCCATCCGTCTACTGGTGCCCCCCAGACTTGCACTCAGTGCCTACACACCTCGCCAGAGCTCCAGACTCAAATATCCAGGTGCTTGATGGATACTCACTTGGCTTAACATGCCCCAGATGAAGCTCCTTGTCATCGCCCCCTGATCTGCTTGTCCTCCAACCTTCCTTGTGGCAATAAACAGAACTCATTTGTCTGAGGCCAGAAACCTCAGACATACGCCATATTGTGTCATTCCTGACTCTGCTCTGACTTTCAAATGACACACGACATGCAATCCATGGAAATCCTGCCGGCTTTGCTTTCAAATTATATGGAGAATCCAACCTCCTCTATCCACCTCCACTGTTATCACCCGGTCAGGCACCATTGTCTCTTGCATGGCTTCTTGCAAGACCCTCCTAACTTCTCTGCTTCTCCCCTTGCTCACCCACAGGTTGTTCTTTACACTGAAGAGAGTGAGTTGTTTAAAATTCAAGTGCAGTCATGTCATTTCTGCACTCAAAATCCAATGACTTCTTTTTCCCAACAGAGTAAAATCCAAAACCCTTTCCATTGCTTACAAGGCGCTCCATGATCTGCACTTAAATCCTCTGGTCTCAGGGCCTTTGCACTTGCTGTTCCCTCTGCCGGGACCTCTCTTGCCCAAGATAACGGCAAGGCTCTCTGTTTCTTTTAATTCCTTGAAGGTCCTACAGAGATCCTTCAGAGAAGTCTTCCTAGAACACTCATAATACAATGGTAATCTCCTTCCCTCACCTTCCTGGAATTCTCTAACTATCTCATGATGATTTCTTTTTTCCATAGTACTTGTCACCAGCCGACATATATACTTATTTGCTATTGTCTGCCCATCCCTGTTAGAATATAAGCTATAAGAGGGCAGGGACATTTGCTCATTGTTTACCTCCAGAGCCTAGGAGACATTCAAAAAATGTGTTTTAAATGAATGACTAAATCATTACTTATTGGCTGTGTCTTCCATGTCCCCATTCTGGAGCCCTTTAAATCTTCATTGTCCTCTCTGGGCTGCTGAGAAGATCAAAGGAGAGAGGGCGTGGGGAGAAACACCAGGGCTGACAAGTTGTAAGCCCTTCCTAATATCCTGGAATCTGAATCTCAGCTAGGCCTTGTCATTTAAGCAGCTCATCTGAGGTGTTCAAGGTTGCAGTGACCCTGATGGGGAATTAGCATATTAAAGGGAAACAAAGCATCTGGAAATCTGTTGTCTCCTCTCCAGACCTCCTCACAGGCTACCAGAAATGGAGGAAGGAAACTGATGTCAGCAGTTCAGAAAATAAAAGGACGAGGAGGTGATCTAGAAGGAATGAGGGGCAGAGGATAAGAATGAAATGCCCAAGGACACGAAAACTCTCTAGTAAACAACCCCGGTAATTATGAGCTGGGGAAAAAAAAAAAAAAGAACTGATGTATTTTAGGAAAGAAAGATTCTTCCTCAATAAGTAAAAAAAAAAAAAGTCATATATGAAGTAAATAGAAGTAAGAATGAAAAATGTAACAGAGTTGATTTTTTTCTCCTCATTCTTTCCTGATCATTACCTTTGAATGAGTTTCTAAGGAAATCAAATGACATCAAAATTTATTTTTTCATGAGCACGGTTCCTAAGAGAAGATAAATCAATACTGTTCGACTTTAATATGTAGCTTGTCATCACCAAATGCATTGAGCACTTGTTAATATATTCCTATTGGCAACATCCAAATAGGAGCCATGATTTACCACAGACTTATTTTGTGCTATGTCTAGATGCAAGGTACCACCAGACCTTACAACAAGACTTCTAGTTCAGTTCCTCGTGCCTCAATTCACCTCTGAGGGACCAACGTTTCCTCTGAGGTTAACCTCCGGCAGGATACACGATTTGTCCAAGGTTATAGTTATTAAATGTCACATTCAGAATTTGACCCCAAGACTTGGTGATTCCACAGTCTTCCCCATGCCCCTCTACTCTCTGTCTCGCCATTGATCCCTGTTTTGTGATCATATCAGGAACCAATCTATGCTAGTTCAGTCTTCTGGAAATATGTACAATTGAAAGCTGTGGAGTATTGCCCCAGTGAGAAAGGGCTGTGGCTACTTGAGGTCAATGATGTATTTAACTTCGTGCAGAAAACCAAAGACAGTTTTCTAGGAAGGTACTGCTGAGACCTTTGTCCAAACAAATGGACTGTCTCTGAGGGTGCTGAGTGCATCAGAGCCCTATCCAGAGGACCCTGTGACAAGTTCTACAGGATGTAGGCAAAAGGATGAAGGTGTGTTATAAGAGATGCACTGCATCTGACCTTGGGCTGCTTAAAAAAAATTAACACAATGTGAGTGTCCTATTCCAAAACAGTGCAAACACGGGTGTATAGAAATAGTGAGACCTTTGTGAAAAATTAAATGAACCTGGGTCCCAATTCTAGCTCTACTTCTCAGCTGTGTGATCTTGGGCAAATGCCTTCGCCTCTCTGAGATACATTTCTTCGCCTGTAAATTTGCAAAATTCCTACCTCCAAGATTATCGTATAAGGGCTAAATGATAGACTGTATGGTAAAATGCCTAGCATGGACCAGGCTCTCGATATTGGTATGGTTTTATTTATTTATTTATTTATTTATTAAAAAAAATTTTTTTTAATGTTTATTTATTTTTGAGACAGAGAGAGACAGAGCATGAACGGGGGAGGGTCAGAGAGAGGGAGACACAGAATCCAAAACAGGCTCCAGGCTCTCAGCTGTCAGCACAGAGCCCAACGCCGGGCTCGAACTCATGGACTGCGAGATCGTGACCTGAGCCGAAGTCGGCCGCTTAACCGACTGAGCCACCCAGGCGCCCCTATATCGGTATGGTTTTTAAGAAAAGGTGATGTTAGAGAAGGAAAGTAGAAAAAGGAGTGGGGATGGAAAAAGAGCTTAGGGGACAGAAGGGGAATCACAAGAAAGACCTGAGGTGACATTCAAGTTCCCCATTACCATTTGTGGTTCCCACCTTCAACCTCCTGGCTCCAAAACCCAAGGTCCCCTCTTTCCCTTCCCCCAGCTGGGCCCAGGGGAGTTTCCTTTCTGTTTCCATTTGTGGTGCTTCTGAAGCCCTCCCCTGCCCTCAGGCCCATGGGTATTTCCTCCCTGCGTATGGTGCTTAGCTTTTTCTGCCCTACCCTATTAGGGTTGGAGACTGGACCCCTGGCAGGTGCCACACACTGCTTCTAAATTCATTATCTGAGTCTACAAAGCATTCCAGCCACAGCTTCCCTTTGTCTGAGGTTGGTGACAGATAGCTTTATGGAATCATTCAATCGGCTCGATGTAACACATGTCACCCTGGCAGAGTGCATATAAATGCCACACTTGAGCTGCGCTCTGTGGTATATGCCCAGTGCGTTCACGTGATGAACTAAGTGATCCCAGGCCCTTTCTGGGAGTCATCTGTTGTCTTTCAAGCACGCTCGACACTTTTACAAATATCTTACGGTACTTAGCTCCTTGTACTGCTAGCCTCCGTTTATAGGGCTGTCTTCTGCCCAGACTCTGAGCTTCTGAGCTGGTCTAATGCATTTCTGCTTGCTCTGAACTTCAGCCCGTTGCTTGGCACCTTGTTCATGCTCGATAAACGTGTGAGCGAATGACTCTACACGAGCTCTAAGAGACAGATTTCATTCTGGAGCCGAATTTATTTGCAGAAGAGGTTATATGAAAATCCAATAACAGGCGTGCACTTCCCACGAGACCTTGTTAGCTTTCCATAGCGCCTCTTTGCAATGGAGGCAAACTGTAAGTGTAAATACCAGCCCGCAGATTTTCTTGTGGTCTCTTGGAGCAGTGATCCTCATCCCTTTGTCTGTAATGACTCTTCCTCTGCCTAATGCCAAGAAAAACGAAGCCTGAAATGAGTGGCACTTTGCCCCTTGGACCAACGTGAACTGAGACACTCAGAGACGTAACCCGCAGCAAATGTTTCTGGGAGACAGGAATGCGACAGGATGGCAGGAAAGTCCCAAGACGGAAGCCGAGCAACCCTATGGGAGGGATTCCACCCAGCGGCCCTGAGAGCCAGACATCAGACAGCCGCTCAAATCAAAGCAGCCCAACTGACGCTCTATGATTTCAATTCCAGAAAGTAAAACGTAAATCTTAGTGGTGAGAACCCCTACACTCACAATTCATGAAATCGGCTAAGGGGGGACTGAGGGGTTGAGCTCCAAGCCGGGGTCACGAGGGCAGGACGCCCTTGCTGCAGCCCTGCTCCCCGGAAAGAACTGGTTACCTTAAGCAACTTTACAAAGCGCTTTGCAGATTCCGCTTCCTGGGATGAAAGGAAAGTGGGGAGAGACGGAGTCTTGCTGTCGAATCTTCTGAAAGAGTCCAAAGGGAAAGGCTGAACGTTGGGGCGGACCCAGGGCTGCTCCCTGGGAGGCTGAAGCTCTGGGAGCAAAAACACCCGCTTAGCAACACGTTCCTAAGGGAGGTCACTCCGGCTTTTTTTTTTTTTTTTTCTTTTAAAGTGACAGGTGACTTCCAGTAGCGGAGCATGCTGGGGGAACAGAGGAGCCCAGCACAGACAGGAACCAGCTGGGGGCAGCTGATCAGAAGTCAGGTGGGGGGGCTTTAGGAAGCATTCCCTCCCTTATGTCATCAGGGTCACTGGGCATTTCTGGCAAGAGACAGGCGATGCTCAGATGCGGGAGGTTTAGAATCACGAAAGGTCACCATGAGTGGGCGGTGCACCTGACTTATTTGCAGCCAAGGTTCTGGGCGGTGCTGCTGGGCAGCGGTGAGTGTTTTCCAGTTAAATGTGGAGGCTGGATGTCCAGGATTAATCTTTGCGTATTTTTGGAATCCCACTGAGATTGCTCAAAGAGGATATAAATGGTATTTGCTTAAAAAAAAGCAAAGGTCATGGGAGAAGTGGCAAAGCACATGGAAGAGAAATGGAATGGATAGACCAAGAAAAGCCACACTCCAACCTTTCTGGTGTGTGTGTGTGTGTGTGTGTGTGTGTGTGTGTATAAATGTATCCATCTGTGTACCCTGTGTGTGTGTGTGTGTGTGTGTGTGTGTGTCTTTGCATGTGTATCTGTGTGTGGGGGGAGGAGAAAGGAGCCCATCCATTCTACAGAATTCCAGAGAGGGTCAGGACTAGGTTCAGGAGGGTGGGGGTTGAATCCTGTCCCTACAAAAGAAGGTATGTTGGAGCCCTAGCCCCCAGGGCCTCTGAATGTGACCTTATTTGGAGAGAGGTCCTTACAGACGCAATCAATTTAAAAAGAGGTCATTAGGGTGGGCCCTAATCCAATATGACTGTGTCCTTATAAAAAGGGGATATTTGGGGACAGAGACAGACATGCACACGGGAAAGATGATGTGAAGACCCAGGGAGAGCAACATCTACAAGCTAAGGGAGGACTGCAGCCCCCAGAAGCTGGGAGAGAGGACCGGAACAGACTCTCCCTCACAGCCCTCAGAAGAAACAGATCCTGCCAATACCTGATTTCCTTTATATTTTATATTATATTATTTTGTTTATTTTTTTAACATTTACTTATTTATTTATTTTTGTTGATTTACTTCTTTGAGAGAGAGAGAGAGCAAACATGAGTGGGGGAAGGGCAGAGTGAGGGGCAGAGAGAATTCCAAGCAGGCACCACACTGTCAGGGTGCTGAGGGTGCCATGGGGCTCGATGTTATGAATCGTGAGATCACAACCTGAGCCAAAACCAAGAGTCAGATGCTCAGCCAAGTGAGCCACCCGGGCACCCCTGTTTATTTTGTAACACCTGATTTCTTACTTCTAGTCTCCACAATAGTGAGACAATGCATTTCTCACCGTGTATGTGGTACTTTGTTACGGCCTCCCCTGCAAACGAATCTAGTCAGATACCAAGGCAAGTGGGGCTGAAAATTCATGAAGATGTGAACAACTATGCATAGAGGAGTTAGATCCTCAGGACCCTCCCTTACTCCTGGCAGCCTGGAAATATGCTCATCCTCCTTACTCCCCCTTTTCTGTTTCCCCCTCCCCCACCCCACCCCCCACCTCCAAAGGGGATTGGAAGCTACTCCTCAAGGGAAGTTGAGCCAGAGACACTCTGGCCACAAGTTCCCAGGTACAGCAGAAGGTGGGTGCGTCTCAGGGCTGAAAACTGGGCAGGAAATGGAGAGGAGGCAAGGTCCTTTCCTTCTCACAGAACTGAAGTAACCTTTGGCTCTCCTTGTGTCACCTCCAGCAGCACCAATCTAGAAAACATGGAAAATTATTTTCTGGTCACAAAGAACAGACCCCAGATACTGACATTTCTGGATCCTCCAGTGAAAAACTAGCATATTGCCCTTGCAAAAAAGCATTATGGAGAAAATGAGGGGATCTCAGGTTAAGAAATAACACACTTGTAGTCATAGAAAGAGAGAACCGAGAAAATGAGAAGATAGAGTTAACAAAGAAATAATATAAGAAAAAGTCTCAGAGGTGAAAGAGTAAATCTTTAGGTTAAAATATACTATTTAGTATCTAACAATGACACAAGGAGACAACAAAACTCCTCAGTTTGTGCTTCAGTTGTGGTGGGAAAAATATTCTTCAGAGAATTCATAACTATTGGCTTGCACTATACCGTTTGATTTATTTGTGCTATCTATATTGTTTAGGAGTCTCCTAGGTGAAAAATTTTAAAAGAATTTTTTAAGTTGATTTATTTGTTTAGAGAGAGACAGAGACAGCATGAGTCAGGGAGAGACAGAAAGAGAGGGAGAAGAGAAAGAACCCCAAGTAGGCTCTGTACCGTGAGCACAGAACCTGATGTGGGGCTCAAACTGATGACACTGCAAGAGCATGACCTGAGCTGAAACCGAGAGTTGGACGCTTAATCTACTGAGCCACCTAGGCACCCCCTAAGCCACAAATTTTAAAAGGTAATCTCAAGCTACTGTATCCCATGGGGTGCTGGGCAAAGGCAGATACAGAACTTTCCTGGAGGATTATATCTTCAAGTACTTAGTTCAGGAAAGCTGTGGATAAACCTTGTTGAAGATGAGCTCACAATCCGAAGTTAGCCAACACAACAGGAAATAATCACAAGTCTGAAGACAGTCAGAAGGCACAATTAGATATGCAAGAGCTTCTGATCATACAATAATCAGATGGAGAATATTAAAAAAGCAATGATCATAGAAGAATTTATAGGGATGCTTTGAAAATATGAAAGAAGAGTGAGATACTATTAAACAGATGAGGCAAATGTGAAAAAGAATCAGCTAGAGCTTTTAGAAATGATTGATAAAGTCATGATTTTTTAATTTCGTTTTATGTATTTATTATTTATTTTAATTAAAACATTTTTTTAATGCTTATTTATAATTGAAAGACAGAGAGAGTCAGAACGTGAGCAAGGGAGGGGCAGAGGGAGAGGGAGACACAGAATCTGAAACAGTCTCCAGGCTCTGAGCTGTCAGCACAGAGCCCAACGCAGGACTCAAACTCACAAACCGCGAGATCATGACCTGAGCTGAAGTCGGAGGCTTAACTGACTGGGCCACCCAGGCGCCCCAATTTTAATTTTTTTAATGTTTATTTATTTGTGAGAGAGAGACAGAGCATGAGCAGGGGAGGAACAGAGAGAGAGAGGGAGACACAGAATCTGAAGCAGGCTCCAGGCTCTGGGCTGTCAGCAGAGAGCCAGATGTGGGGCTCAAACTCACAAACAGTGAGATCATGACCTGAGCTGAAGTCGGATGCTCAACCAACTGAGCCACCCAGGTGCCCCTCATTTTATTTATTTATTTTTAATATTATTTTTTAATGTTTATTTTTGAGAGACAGAGAGAGACAGAGAGTGCAAGCAGGGGAGGTTCAGAGAGAGAGGGAGACACAATCCGAAGCAGGCTCCAGGCTGTGAGCTGTCAGCACAGAGCTGGATGGGCTCGGACTCACGAACCGTGAGATCATGACCTGGGCCGAAGTTGGACATTTAACCACCTGAGCCACCCAGGTGCCCTGAAAGTCATGATTTTTTTTTTTTTTAAAGCAAAGGATGGGTCAAACTAACTGTGACAGAGCTGGAAAGAGAATTAATGGTGTAAAAGAGAGATTTAGAAAATTAAAATGTGGCATGCGAGATGGAAATTAAAAGAGTAGTTGGGAGACACGGAGGGGCACTGAAGAGGCCCCCGTGTCCCGCAAGCCCTGGGGGAAAGCAGGAGGACAGAGGTAAGTGCTGGATCTGAAAAGAGGGATCTTGGTCAATTTCTTTAACTTTTCTAGGTTTCAGTTTCCTCCTCTGTAAAATGAGGTTAATGATAGTAACCGCTCCGGAGGGTTGTTATGAGGCTTTAATAAGTTACTATTTGTCAAATCTTGGCATATAGTAAATTCTGTACATCTTACTAAACACACAGAAAAAATGTGAATGTTGTTTTAATTAGCTCAGGCTGACCGTTTTCACAAAACACCATAGACTGGATGACTGACACAACAGAGACTTATTTTCTCAGTCTATAATCTGGGAAACCCAAGACCAAAGTGCCAGTGGATTAATTTCTGGTGAGAGCTCTCTTCCTGGCTTGTAGATGGGCACCTTGTATCTGTATCTTCACATGGCTTTTCCTTGGTGCATTCAGATTGAGAGAGAGATAACTCTCTTCCTCTTCTTGTAAGACCACTGATCCTACCAGATTAGGACCCCATCTTTATGACCTCATTTAACCCCAGTGACCTCCTCAAATCCCTATCTCCAAATACTGTCGCATCAAGGATTAGGGCACCAACATGTGAGATCTGGGGGCAGACACAGTTCAGTCCATGTTTATTGTACGAGATGTTTATTGTACGAGATCATCTATTTGAAGTGATCAACTATGATAAGAGATAGGATCTGTTCACCACCCCTGAGCCAATTTACCTTCTGATTGTGACTTCTCTGATATTTTAATATTTGACTAAACTAAACCAGTGCATAAGAATTATATATGTCAGGATGTGCTGAAATTATTAAAAAGCATAATTCAAAAACATCATTTTTTACAAAGTTTCTTATAGAAGCAAAATAAATGAATATAGCAGATTTGTTTTAAATCAAAATGCAAAAATCTCTTTTAGGTAAAGTGTTCTGAGCTAGCTAGAGTTTTTAATCAAGAACAAATGTTGAATCACATATCATAAGCTTTTATTCCTGCAACTTTTGAGGTAATCAAATATGATTTTTCTTCTTTCCTTTTTTTGATGTGAATTACATTAACAGGCTTCTTTTTTCTGAAGAAAAATTTTTTAATGTTTATTTCTGAGGGAGCAAGAGGGAGAGAGTGAACAAGCAGGGGAGGGGCAGAGAGAGAGGAGGACACAGAACTTCTGAAGCAGGCTGCAGGCTCTGAGCTGTCAGCCCAGAACCCAACATGGGGCTCGAACTTATGAGCTGTGAGCTCATGACCGGAGCCAAAGTTGGATGCCCAACCGACTAAGCCACTTAGGCGCCCCTCATTAACAGGCTTTTTAATGCCAAGTTTTTCTTGCATTTCTGGGATACGCAAAACTGGGCCAAGATAATTAAAAAATTAATTCTTGGATTTAGTTACCGCTTATTTGGGTCTTATTTTTGCCTTTGTGTTGAAAAATTAATTCTTGGATTTAGTTACCACTATTTGGATTTTATTTTTGCCTTCGGGCTCATCAGTGAAATTGTACTTCTGTTTTTCCTTTCTTGTATTGTCCTTGCTTTAATTTAGATAAAGGGATATATGAATCTCAAAAAAGCAGACTAATCTCTGTGTCCCTCTCTCTCTCTCTCTCCCTCTGCCTCTCTGTCTCTGTCTCTGTTTCTCTCTCTCTCTCTCTCTCTCTCTGTCTCACACACACACACACACACACACACACGCACACATGCACACATGATCTGTTGTAAACTTGTCTCTAAAACTGTTTGGATCTGATGAGATTTTTTTGTTGTTGTGTTAAAATACATACAACATCAAATTTGTGGTTCTAACCATTTTCCCCAGTTTTATTCAGATATATCTCACATATGACATTGTATTAGTTTTAGATGTGCAACATAATAATTCAATACTGTATATACTGCAAAATGATCACAATAAATCTAGTTACCATCCATCACCTCACATAGTTACAATTCCCCCCCCCCCCCCCCCCCCCCAATGAGAATTTTTTTTTTTGAGAGAGAGAGATTGTGAGAGAGAACGGGGGAAGGGCAGAAGGAGAGAGAGAGAATCCTAAGCAGGTTCCACACTCAGGGCAGAGCCCATGCTGGGCTCGATCCCACGACCCTGGGTTCATGACCTGAGCCGAAATCAGGAGTCCAATGCTCAACCAACTGAGCCACCCAAGAGCCTCCTCTTGCAATGAGAACTTTTACGATCTACTCTCTTAGTAACTTTCAAATACATATTTTAGTGTACAATTAATATAGTACATATAGTAATATGTACAATTAATATAGTACAATTAGTGTATTATATTCACAGCATAGTGCAACCGTCCTGTCACCCACCGTTATCTGTTTCCAAAATATTTTCACCACCCCAAAATAGAAACTCTGTAACCATTAAACAATAACTCTGTATTTCTCCCTCTCGAGACCTAACCTAGCCCCTGGTAATGTATAATCTCCACTCTCTGTCTTGATAAATTTGCCTAGTCTAGTTATTTCATATGAATGGAATCATACAACAATTGTCCTTTTGTGTTTGGCTCACTTCACTTAGCATAAGGATTTCGAGGTTTATTCATGTCACAGCATGTGCCAGCACATGGTTTCTTTTTCAAGCTGAATTAATATTCCTTTGCAGAGCTACTCGCGGTTAACTTCTGCATTCATCTGCTGATGGGCACTTGGGTTGTTTCCATCTTTCCGTGAGAGTGCATAATGTTGCAACGAACAGTCACATACAAGTGTCTGCTGCTTTCAATTCTTTTAGGTAGATTCCTAGGAGTGGAATTGTTGGGTAATTCTAGGTTTACCTTTTTAAGGGACTGCCACTGTTTTCCGCAGTGGCTGAGCCATTTTGCCTTCCACCACTCATGTGCAAGGGTTCTAATTTCTGCACAACCTTGCCAACACTTGTCATCTTCCACGTTTTTGATTGACAGTCATTCCAGTAGGTATGAAGTGGCATCATACTGTGGTTTTAATTTGCATTTCCCTATGAGTAGTGATGTTGAGCTCTGTAATCCATCGGGTTTGTTGGCTAATCATGGATCTTCTTTGGAGAATAACGTTATTTGTGGAGGGTTAGGGGGTGGTTGTAGCTCAGTTTGTGACTGCTGATTCTACTTCTTTGTTGCTTATAAGCCTATTCAAGCTTTAAATTTCTTCTTCTTTCAGTTTTAGAATTGTATACTTTTAGGAAATTGTTCTTTTCTTTTTTTATTTTTTTTTAACGTTTTATTTATTTTTGAGAGAGACAGAGACAGAGTGCAACCGGGGGAGGGGTAGAGAGAGGGAGTCACAGAATCTGAAGCAGGCTTCAGGCTCCAAGCTTTCAGCACAGAGCCCGATGCGGGGCTCTAACTCACGAACCGTGAGATCATGACCTGAGCCGAAGTCGGACGCTTAACCGAGGGAACCACCCAGGCGCCCCGCTTTTCTTTGTTTTTAAATTGATTAGCATAAGGATTTTCAAAATATTCCTTATTATTTTTAAGCTGTGACTTATCTGTAGTTGTATCTTTTTAAAAATTATTTTGAATAATAAAAACCCCATGCTCTATGTTGGTATGCCCTTGTGGTTGTCTAAAAAAATTTTTTTAATGTTTATTTTTGAGAGAGAGAGAGGGGCACAGAGCATGAGTGGGGGAGGGGCAGAGAGAAAGGGAGACACAGAATCCAAAGTAGTCTCCAGGCTCTGAGCTGTCAGCACAGAGCCTGACTCAGCGTTCAAACCCATGAACTGTGAGATCACCACCTGAGCTGAAGTTGGACGCTTAACCGACTGAGTCACCCAGGCACCTCTTCCTGGTTGTTTTAAAACAACACTTCCAAGGGGTGCCTGGGTGGCTCAGTCAGTTAAGCATCCAACTTAAGCTCAGGTCATGATCTCGAAGTTCGTGAGTTCAAGCCCCTTGTAGGGCTCTGTGCTGACAGCTCGGAGCCTGGAGCCTGCTTCGGATTCTGTGTCTCCCTCTCTCTCTACCCCTCCCACCTCATGCTCTGTCTCTGTGTCAGAAAAACGAATAAACCTTAAAAAAAAATAAAACAAAACCTTCAAATTCTTTGACATTCTTCCCATTGAGAGATGAAGTTTATTTTCCTTTCCTTTGTATCTGAGCGGACTTATAACCTCATTGACGATCAAGTATTATGGAGGTGATACTGACTTGCTGGCTGATTCCTGAGGCTGAGTCACAGAAACAATGAGGTTTCTATGTTGCTTGCTAGACCTTTCATGCTTCTGGCCTTGAGCTGCCATATAAGTTTGACTACCCTGAAGCCACCACACTGTGAGGGAGCCAGGCCACATGGAAAGGTACACACTCTATTTGGAAGTTTTAGTCTTTGCATCAGCCTGGCCAAGGCCCCAGACATGTGTGTCACAAGCCTTTGGATGTTTCCAACCCCTAGACATCAAGTCACCTCTAGGGTTCGGCTTTTTTTCAGTGGAGGCAGCAGATTAGAGATCAATGAATCAATCACCTGTGCTCTGTTCAAAGTGCTGACCTTCAGAATCCACGTGCATAATAAAATGATTGTTTTAAGCCACTGCAGTTGGGGTCATTTGTTATGCAGCACAAGTAATTGTAGCAGCCACATCTTTAAATAGATGAAGAAATGAATGAATGAACAAATGAAATATGGTCATTAATTTTTTTACTTAGGACTCTGAGGCGTATAATTTTTACTTATATACCTAAAACACAAATAATAAGCAAATGTATTCAATGCCTGAAAGGGTATACCACTAAAGCATGGTGCATTGGAACCCTCTTTGGGAGATTAGGACACTAAAATCAAAATGGAAAAGTCATAGGACCTGAGATGAGACTATCATGCTATATTCTTTCTGGAGGAGAGCTGCCATGGCCCATTATTTAGGTCAGTAAGGGTTAAACTGTGCTTTTCAGACCTGAACAGGTGGAACACAAGTTCAGCCTTTAGATGAATGAGTCATTCTTACTCGGTTCTGGGAATTTTATAATATTTTCGATTGTAGTTGATACTTTCTCCAGGAAAAAAAAAATCTGTCACAAGGGAAAACACATTGCTAAAACAAAGCTCAACTTGGAAGCTGAAGAATCACCTTTGAATCATAAATTATACAAAACCATGCTCTTCAACATTTGATTTATATTTTCCAATTCACTGAATTATATACATCTCCCCTTGAAATATGGCTTAAACTCCAGCAAATCTGAACCTCTTGTTTCTATAGTAAGTGGAGAGAAACACTTATTGACTCAGATATATTGGTTCTGTAGCTTATTTTTATTTTGTAGATATTAAAGCATTTAATTTTCTTCCTCCAGGGCTATGATTTTCAGCCTGTTTCGAATTGCAACGGTTTTCTTCTCATTTGCTTCTTTTCAAAACATTCTCCCTTCCTAAGAGAGCTGTCTAAGCTATCAAGAATAAAATGCTAGAAGATTCATTTTATCTGGAGACTCATGTCATAATTTGAAATAATTGGATACTCTCTTACATATCAGAGGAAACTGCTACTCTTAGTAGGAATTGTGAATTCTCATATTCTGATGTTTTTCTTGTTGAAAAGGTTATTTTGTTACAATTTTTATATTCTCTTCTCTTCAGCTACTTCCTTTAAAAGCATCTCACTGCTACAACCTGCTTCACCAGTTTAGGGTATAAATATTATCACAATGCTTTCATTTTCCAACTAGTTGCTCAAAGACCAGTGCCTCCCCTGGAAGCCTCATTTTCACTTAGAAGTGTTCATAAATCTTGAACAATGGCTTACTCCATTCAAGGGGTAGTCCTGTATCCAAATGCCAAAGGAGAGAGAATAGAGGAGTCCAGCTCGTTATTGCAGTAAATGGCTCCAAGAGGGCTGAACGCTTTTGCCCTCAGATGCATTGATGTGTCCACTAGTCCAAATAGTCATACCAGATTCCTCACATTTAAGAGTTCATGGTTTTATGGGGCGCCTGGGTGGCTCAGTCGGTTAGGCATCCGACTTCAGCTCCGGTCATGATCTCACAGTCTGTGAGTTCGAGCCCCGCGTCAGGCTCTGTGCCGACAGCTCAGAGTCTGGTCCTGTTTCAGATTCTGTGTCTCCCTCTCTCTCTGACCCTCCCCCATTCATATTCTGTCTCTGTCTCAAAAATAAATAAAAACATTAAAAAAAAATTTAAAAAAGAGTTCATGGTTTTACTTTTTAGTTTATACCATTGCTTTTCAACCACTGTTGAATTTGTCCTTCTAGGGGACATTTGGCAAAGTTTGGGGACATGTTTGGTTGTCACAATATAGGGAACCTGCCTCCAGCATCTAGTGGGCAGAGGCCAGGGATCTTGCTAAGCATCTTTCAAAGCACAGGACAGCCCCCTTCTCCATAAAAACATTGGCCCCAAATGCCAATAGGACCCTGGTTTCTCCAATATGGTTATATCAATTAACTTTCCACTGTTCCCAGCATCTGAGGTTTAAGACCTCAGTCACAAGCCTAAACCAGCAATTACACGCACTCCTTCCTCCCCTCCCCCCAGTCACCTGAGTTCTGATTTGAACCACTGTCTCCACTCCCCAAACCCCTTTTCTTCTTGTTGAATTGCCCTCCAGGGTGCCAAGTATCCCTTCTAACCGATCAACTCAATTAGGACCATCCATGTTGATCAGAGAGGTTTTCATGCTGTTGAAATTCAGCAGGAAAGAGTCGAGTGCCTAAATCCCTTTTGTCCCCGTGGAGTTCCTTGCCGCTTTGCAAATTTGTTCAAGGACTACAAGGGGCATTGAGAAAGGGAAGAGTCCTTCAGGTAGTAGAAAATCCCGTTGTACCCCCATTTCCCAGGAGGTGGTGTCTTACATTTGCAAAATCCAGAAGAGTTGCTTAGAAGACCCTTCACTGCAACGAGATCTTATCCAAGGACACCTTCTGGGCTCACTAGACAGAGGAACTGCTGACAATATCTCAATAAAAATATTCTCTGGGCACCCATCCATCTATTATTTTCTCATGTCCTGTGATGCCACAAATTGCAATGTATTTCCTTCAAATGCACCAAATAGTAAATATACTTAGGAAGCGTAGACAGTTTGCTAGACTTAATTTAGGAATAACATTTGTATTGATTCTAGGTCAAGAATTTTCATGTTTTTGCTGTCTGCAGCCATAGCTCTCTGTATAGACAACTGTGCTCTGCCCTTTGGTGCAGATTTCTTGAGGGCCGGGGACGGGGGAGGATTTGAGTTCTTGCGCTGGTGCAGATGATACACTGATATAGTGGGTATCCAGGAGCATCTAAACTCACTTCCTCACTTCTGTCAAACTGGGAAGCTTTGTTTCTAACATCCTTAAATGGACCAGGGTATAAATAGAATTTTCTTGTACTTGCCTCTGATTTTGATCACTGTTGATGCTGTGGGAAATGCATGGCAGATTCCAAATAACTGTCTAGCAAATAGATTTCTGGAGTAAGAGCCATCTGTAAATTGGTAGCTGCCTGTGTTCTCACTATTAGAAGGATGGAATTTGGAGCTCAGGGCAAAAGAACACTTGTCACTGGGCACCATTCCGCTCTCTTGGGCTTGGCCTCTAAGGAGCTTTGACATACTTGAGGAATTTTACAAGGCAGCTGGGAAAGATGGACACTGCCATATGCTGCCCATCAGGGCTGGACAGTGGAGCAATCCAATGGGAGCCTGGCCAGCCTCATGAGGGTGGCCTCAGGGTCCCAAGTGCCATCATATCTAGTTGCCAGCTTTCAGTAACTCTGCTATAACTCCTCTCTCTTTTGGGGAGATGTGGGGGGCCGGGCCCCAGTGCCAGGCTGAGACCGGGTCGAGCAATGTTCCCTGTTGACTCAAGCCAACCCGGTGGTTCCCCCTCCCATTCCCCCACTCTCAAGGGCATATGAAAGTCTTGTCAAGGCTGAGAAAGTTAATTCCTGAAGCCTGTGGTCTGCAGGTGTTGGCAGTAATGCTACCTCCCTTTTTCTACCCCGAGTCAGATAGAAACAAACATGGGAATTGTGTTTTGCTAGCAATCTTATCAACAAGGTCTTGTGACCCGTCTAGAAAATGCACAAGAAACACAGAACTAAATGTTTTGGTGGGCAGCGATTATGTGAAACCTGTTTATTCTTAGAATGCCCTAACCCATAAGAGTCTGGTTATAAAAGATTGTGTACAGCAACAATAAAGCCGTCACTTGGGCCATCAGCCCAGGGGACCCTCCTGTTCCCAAACTTTCTCTTCTCTCTTTTTTCTTGCATTCCCCTACCCTCAGGACCCTGACCTCGGTGTTTGTCGCGCCGGTCGCGACAGGGAGACTATTAAAATCTTTTATATGTTCCAACATAGTCTCATCTATGTTGTGGGAAATTACAGAAAGGGTTTATATCCATGCTTGGGACAGAAGGGTAGGGAAAGGAAGAAGAATTGTAGGAGCCCGAAGGATGGTAACAGTGGAGAATCCTAGAATCCTCAAAAGGTGAGTAAATTTTAGGAATAACAGTTGGGGGAGGGAGTCTTGGGTTTGCCACTTACTGTATGAATATCCTACCCTTCACTACTGACTGAGTTATTGTACAGAAGGATCCTGAGGTTTACTTACACATTCTTTGAGGTACTGCTATAGGCTAGAATTCTTCAGTCCCGTCTCCTAACTCACATCTCCACTGACACTGGAGAAGGATTTGCTATCATTTACAAGCCTTCCGTCTTTCTTTGTCCTCCCAAATCTTACCACTAGCATAGTGCTTCTCTTTCCTACTGGGATCTCATTAGTCAAGGAAATTCTCGGGACACAGGAGACACTCAATAAATATATGCTGAACGATCTTAGGAACAAACTAACACATGAAAGGAAGTTTTCCCTGGGTCATTATTTGAGGACAAAAACGTATGACTGAGAGTCTGAAAAACACCATCTCATCTTGAATCCACTGTCTTGACTCAAGAGCCAGTAAGGCTGCTTATGTGAAATTCAGGAAGGCCATCATGATTAGTGGCAGGGGTCCTTGGGGCAAGTGGTTGAGACGGTGGCTTTTAGCGTCAGACTGAACTTTTGGCCTCAAACTTTGGGTCTGCCATTTGCTAATAGGATAAAAGGACAGTAGCTTATGGTATTAGTTGATTCACAATTTCAAGTTAACATGCATCTTTCCACCTGTCCATCCATCCATCCATCCATCCATCCGACATTTATTACGTATTTGCCATGTGGCAGGTGTAGTGAAACGGGCTGGACATTCAAAAATGATTACGGAAAAATCCTTACCTTCTAGGTGTTTGCCATCTTGTGGGGGGGTTGAAGGCTCCATTCACAGGCATCCAGCCAGGTTTGCGGTCAGTCACAGAGGAGTGTCTGGAACTGAAGTTTTGTCACTGTCACTCTATTTGTTAAGTGCAGCACATGTGGAAGAGTAGCTTTGAAAGGTGTGCGAAGCAGTGGGAAGAGATGAACAGAATGAGACAGACGTTGGCTTCAGTTCAATCTTAGTGACCACTGACAAGTTCTTCATCTCTTGTGGATCTCTGTTTCCTCTTCCATAACATGAAGTGGGCAGAGAAAGATGATCTTCAAAGCCCCTCCATGCTCACAGTTGGCTTTGTAAAATCTTAGTTTGTTCTCTAGCAGCGTAGTTATCATTTCTGGCCACTAGAGGTCAGTACCTTAAAAAGCAAACTGGCCTCATTCCATTCAGCCATCAAAGTAAACCTCGAAGGAGAAGCAAAATTACTATTTTCTTACCTTGCTTTGAGAAGGAAGAAATATCCCCAAAGAAGCAGTTTTCCTTTTGACATATTGGAGCCGCGGTCTTGACTCCTTTTGCTAAGTACTCACCGCTGAGTTTACTAACAATCTCAGAGTGAGAGTTGAGATGAACAGAAAGTACAGCTCTAGTTACTGAAGCGTGGTTTCTCCACAGACCCAAAGGCATTGATATTTGTGTGATAGAATGAAAGAATAATTGAAAGTGATTCTTCTGTAGAGCAGGCCCCTCAGCTTGTCCAATGGTGGGCTTGGTCCTGTTTGGTCACTGAGAATTGAAAGGGAAATAGGTTTTCAGATCAGCTCTTCTCTCTTAGATGTGGCATGGGGAGGCATCATTGTTTTCCTCTTCCTGAGTTTCTGCCACCCTGAAAAATAGGAACTTCTACTCACTTATTGGCTTAGAACTGCCAGCGACTTATCTCTATCTTTCAATGACTCCTTCCCATGGAGGGAGGGAAGAGGGGTAGTTTCGCTGAGTGGAGATGGCAAGAGTCTAGAACTCACTGGCCTTTGTGGGACTCCTGGAAGCAGACTGTGTGCAAAGGGCCACTTGCAGGTGTGGCCCATCTGGGGTTCTATGAACTTGACTTGGAGCAAGGTAGACCTTGGTCCTCACTGAAGCTGAATGGATAAGTTTCTGATCTTCAGAGCAAATGGTCCCCAATGTCTCGACCTAGAGGCAACCATTGGGAAGTTTGTTTCAGCCTCATATCCAAATTGTACTCTTTGGTTTTATGCTATTGGTAGGAAAACCAGTGTTTTGGTTCTTTTGTGGCTTTTGAGAGTGTCTCTTGGTTGGTTCAGCTCTGTCACAGAAAAGCAGGATTGAACAGAAGCTGGTTTCAAGTCCTATCAATGGAGGTGGGTTTGTATTGTCTCCTCACAATGCGTATTATGGCTGTCTTGTTTGTGAAATGGCTATTGTGGGGTTTAAGCAAGAGCAGGGCTCAGGGTTGTTCTTGGGGACATAAGAGTAGGGAAAGAAGACAAATATAGTCCTCTTCCATTCATCGTCGTTTCATAAAGCTGAAAGCAAACTAACATGAATACAAGGACAAATAGTAGAAGTCCTTAAGGTACAATTGAGGAGTATGTCAGAGAAAAATGTTTCTTCTGCTTTGTTCAAGTCATGGTGGTGGTACAAAAAAAGTTGTTATTAAAACCCAGGCTTTGTTTGGTCCTAGCTAGTGGTCCTTTGTCCCACTAACTGCTCCTCTTTGTCTTTCCCCATTATATCTCCACTTCACTGGCATAAAGAAAAAAACAAATACGAAAGATCTGTGACATTACCCCAGTAATAATAATTCCACTTGGGATGCCTGGGTAGCTCAGTTGGTTGAACATCGGACTTTGGTAACTCCATTTGGGGTGCCTGGGTGGCTCAGTCGGTTGAGCGTCAGACTTTGGCTTAGGTCATGATCTCATGGCCCATGGGTTCGAGCCCTGTGTCAGGCTCTGTGCTGACAGCTCAGAGCCTGGAGCCTGCTCTGATTCTGTCGCAGTCGCTCTCTGCCTCTCCTGTTCATGCACACACAGAGACTCTCTCTCTCTCTCGCTCTCTCCAATATAACTAAACATTAAAAAACCCCATTCATTTCTATAGAACTTTCTACCATTCATTTATTCATCCATTTACTCATTTATCCCACAAATTTGAGCATCTGCTATGTGCCAGGCACTGTATCCCTGCCCTCATAGAGTTGACATTTATTTGAGAGTTGACAAAGTGCTATAGCAAATGGATGTCCATGCCTCTCCCATATTCCTTGGACTTTAGCAGATTCAGGATGCTCTGGTAGATTTCTGAATGTCTTACCTGCATGTCTGTGCTGGAACCCTTTTCCAGAACGCTGGAAAGTCACTCTGCTGAAGCACCAGTGCATGCCCCAAGTGCTGGGGAGTAGTCCTCAACCAACAACTCTTGGGAGTTGGTCTTTAAATGCTCGAGCTTCTTCACTTTTAGGATGAGCTCACTCTGGGATGTGTGTTTTATCCCATTTCCCCCAGCGTCCCCTTGAGATAAGCTTCAGACAACTACTGTGGCAGTTGGCTTAGTAACACACACATCACTTGCTTCTGTGTCCCCACCTTCCTGTCGGTGTTTCCTGCACCTCTGAAATGAGCTACTTACACTCCAATTTTGGCCTCAGGTTCTGCTTTGGGGGGAAACCAGCTAAAACAGTCACTTTTCACATACAGTATCATATTTGGTCCTTGAAAAGACCCTGTAAAATTATGAACTAGACATCTTGGTACCCATCACCGCCTTTTGGAAAAAAAATAATGGAACAAACCCCCTGACCCCCCAACATCCCCTGCTGATGAACTTTCACCCAGGCAACCATGTTTTATAACAGGTATTTACAGTCCTAGCTGACAGGAACGATGGGTGCTGACTGAGCTAGCAGCCAATGTCTAGACTGGCCCCTTGGCAGACAGGAACCAGCTAAGCCTTGAGACCTGCAGTCTGGGGCAAATAAGAGAGAATCAGGCAGATTGAGCTATTGGAGCTGAAACAAAAAAAAAAAATGTCATGAACTAGCATGGTACTACAAGAGGCTAGGAGAGGTTGGAATTGTGAGAAGGCAGAACTCACGAGGTAGAAAAGATATATAGAGGGAGAGGAAGCCAGTGAGCAGTATGAAAAGCCCGTGGTGTGCAGAAAGATATGAAAACGTGAAGAGGCGTCAAAGGCATTACTGAAGGTGGGAGTCAGGACCTGCCATGTCCTCCACTGAGCTTCTGAAGGACCCTTGGAGCCATCCAGCTCCCATAAGGTCCAATCAAAGCAGGACTCCTGTGTCCATTACTCCCACTCTGAACTTGAAAGAATTCTACTTCAAAAACAACAATTGTCATGTTTTGCTTTTAATTGAGGGCGTGAAACTAGGTAGGGTCTTGCTTTTTAGCGTTGAATTGGAATTGCAGAGAATTCTCAACTTTCATTAGAGCCGGAAGGGAAACCTAAGGCTCACTTAGTTCAGAAAGATGAGCAATTTCACCTCAAGGGTAGACTCTAGTCAGTGGATGATGAATGATGGCTGCTGGAAGATTTGGTTGAGGAGGGTCCTGAGGCTGCCCATGTGCACAGTGGGAAGGAATGCTGAGATCGATTAGCAATGTCTGCATGAGTTCAGAGAAAGAAAGGCAGCCACATATTGTACACCGTGGATCTAATGTGGAAATACACTTACTGGATTTAGGTAGAAGTCACACAAGGCTGCTTACCATTATTGCTAGGGCTAGAACTTACATCTTCTGACTTTCCGGCTAGCCCTTCTTGTGTCTTTCTGATTCAGTCACATTTAGTTTTGAGACCCTTTTGAGAAGCTGAGAATCCCTCCTCATAAGAAAAGCTGCTTCTTCTTATTATCAAAAACTATGTACAGAGCTCTTCTGAAGGTCATTTGGATTCACATTATGCCTTTGCAGGTGAATTCTAGGGGAATAGAGTTGCCAGACTTAGCAAATAAAAATACAAGGCACCCAGTTAAATATTGGGGACATCTTTACACTCTATAATGATTTGCTGGGTTACCTGAAATTCAAATTTGATTGGACATCTTAAATTTAATCTTATGCCTAGGGGGAGTCAAGTGGGTAAGGACTTTGTGCGCTCGTGTGTGTATGTGTGTTTATGTATCTTGGTATAGCGATGAATATGTATTCTGGATCCTGACCATCTCACCTATCAACTATCTAATTATTTTTTGCCAATAGGCTGACCACCTGGAACACCTCAGGCAACTGTGCTTTGATTTTTCGTCGTGAATATAGTGAGACCTGGGTGTTTTCTGTAGAAAATCCTTGCAACTCCCTTTCATTGTTCTGGAGTCATTTCAGTAACAACAGGGATGCGGTGCAGTGCCAGGAATGTTATCTGAAGCTGTGGTAGGGATAGATTACAGAGACTGCTTCTTCCTGTTGCTTATTTTAGCCAAGGAAGCATCTCACAAACAATCTTGTAAAAAATAGCACTTTTGTAATGTAAGGGCATCCATGCAACCCCGTAGAGTTTATGATTTTTTCTACTTCCAGTGCTTTGAGATCATTTCTTGGAATTTTGACTAGATCGGGCAAGGCGATAAAAATGTCAATACGTTCTGCCATCTCCATGATGGCACCGGAGTGAAGCCATGGGCTTGGTCTTCTTCATCTTGCTGCTCATAAATGCCTTTGCCATCCGACAGACGCATTGATTCGGAATGACTTCATGCTGTGGCTAATCCATTGGGTTTACAGTTCCGGACTAATAAAAACTCAATAAAATGATGTCAATTCAAGACTCATTTCCTTCCCTGTTCAAGTTAGGGTGGGATCATTTAAAAAAATATATAAACTAGGATTATTTAGTTTTATTCCTGCTTTAAAGAATCCTCTGGAATAGACATCCAGGTATGCAACCAGAAAACTTAAAGGGTGAATTTGTTTCACACTTCACCTACAGTTTTAGGGTTATTTATTTATTTTTCTCTCTCTCCTTAGACTTTTCTCTGCAATCCTTTGGGAGCATAATAGTGTGCAACTACCCTATCTTGGAAATTACATAAAAATGTAGGGCGCCTGGGTGGCTCAGTCAGTTAAACATCCAGCTCTTGGTTTTGGCTTGGGTCATGACCTCACGGTTCGTGAGACTGAGCCCCATGTTGGGCTCTGCAATGACAGCGTGAAGCCTGCTTGGGATTCTCTCTCTCTCTCTCTCTCTCTCTCTCTGCCCCCTCCCCCACTCACTCTCTATTTCTCAAAATAAATTAATGAAAAAAGTAGTTTTAAAATGTTTTATGTAAAATAAGTAAAATGTTTATTATAAAAGGGAAAAATAAAGATCAAAAGATAGAAATTAAAAAATCCCCATTAATTACTTATTTTTATCCAGTTTTTCTATGCATATATACAAAAACATTTTAAAAGTAGGATAAGCACTGAAATACCTGTCAGTAATCTCTTCGTTCTGTTTATATTTCATGAATCTGGTGCTGATGAAATTCCATTCTCATCACTTTTAATTGCACTCTATATATTCTGTTGGATCGATGTATTAATATTCTATTATCACTTAGGCTATTTCCCGGTTTTCTGTGTTATAAACTTTGCTGTAAGGCTTTCTCTGTAATTAGACCCTTGCACTCATTATTAATTATTTTCTTGGGATACATTCCCGGAAATTGGAGACTTTGTGATTTTTGTATCTTAGACAAAACACAAAAGAAATATTCTGGTCACAGCAAGATGGAACTGGGATGAGGGCATAGTTTCTTGCTGCTTTTTGTGTGCCTTTGAGGACAGGGTAGTCTTCAACTGGTAGATCCCTTGGAAAGGAAAACAAAATATCTTACTTGACAACTGGCCATGTGGTTTTGTGTCTGTAAAAAGAAAGGATCAACTGGAAAATGGCTGTTGGCAAACAGGTGGATTGTGGGGACCGAGGAGAATCTGTCACCGTGACCAGATTGTACAGAAGTGGTTCGCAGCTGGGGACAGTTTTGCCACTTAGGGAGCATCTGGTAGTGTCTGTAGAAACCATTGGTTGCCGTGACTGGAGGGCGTGCTATTGGCACCTACTGGGTAGAGGCCGAGGATGCTGCTACGTGCCCTACTATGCACAAGAAAGACCTGTGGAACAAAGAATGATCTGGTTCTAGATGTCACTATTGCTAAGGCTAGAAATCCTGTTGTAGAACGAAAGGAGAAGGAACTATCAGTGTATCTCTGGAAACCCTGGTATAGCACTGAAACACTCCTCATTGAAAATTGTGTGTGGGCTAAATGTTTTTCTCCAAAGGACTCGTCAGTTACCCAATGTATCTGGCATGTCTCAGGCTTGAGTACAAACTGTATTGAGGGGCACATGAGGTGTGTGCAAAGTGTAGTCTTGCTTGCTTGTTCCTGGCTTCTGTGAGGATTAATCTGTGTGTGTGTGTGTGTGTGTGTGTGTATGTGTGTGTGTGTGTGTGTGCGCGCTTACTATGAGGACTGTCTTGTGAGGAAAACCGAGAGGAGTTCAGGCTGCCTGACTTTTGTAAGCATAACAATGAACATGGTGTTGTAAAAGATTGCCTGAGTTCTCCTTGGGAGAACTAAACCAGACCCACTGACTCGGCACCTGTCCCCGGGTCCATCTTTGCTCCTTGTGCAGAACAAGGGAAGTTAGAATAGCTTTGTCTCCCTAGAGTTTGCAGAGCTGTCTGCTCTAGCCACACTGCATATTTTGATCATGGGGGAGCCAGTCTTGACTATGATGGGCTTAGCTTCCAGCTGAAATAGGAGGAAGGTGATGTTTACAAGCATCAATGAGAGAGTGGGGAGGAACGGGTCACTCCTCCCCCAGTGCAATGATCTATGTAGAAATTGAGGCTAAAAAGAACTTGGCACTGATCAGTCCATCACATTTTTTTAATCAAGTACATATTAAGGCCAGCATTGTGTGCCGTCCTTGAGTATAAAGATGAATAGGAGAGATAGCCAAATGTAGAAAAATATGGGCAGTGCAATGATGGCATGATTGCGGAATGAGTGTGTAATAGGAGAAGGACCCAGCATGGTGATTAAGAGTGGATTCTGGTGCTCCACTGCCTGGGTCTACTGTGACGCTATTTACTTAACACATTTCTTATCTTTTCTGCCTCTCAGTTTCCTCATATGTAAAATGAGAGAATAACTGCTGTGAGGAGCAAGTGAGCTGATATATGTAAAGCATTTGAATAGTGCTAAACGTTCACTGTGGCTATCGTAACTCTGCACTAGTTCCCAGATCATAAGGAAGATGTGTGAGGTCCACGATGATTCCCCTTGGGCATAGGGGAAGAGGCATACTAGAGAAAAGGAAGCAACTTTTCTAGCTGAGTCTTGAAAGGTGAGCTAAGCAGGCAGACAAGGACAGCAATGGCATTATGAGCAAATGAAACAGTGTGTGTAAAGGCCCTGAGGCACATAAGAACAAGGTGTCCTAGAACGGCAGGTATCTTGTATTTGCTTGGATTATAGGTTGCATGTGGTGACATTTGGCGATGTGACCATAAAAGCAAGCAGAGGCTGAATCCCAAAGGGTCTAATGTGCCTTGCTAAAGGGTGTTTGTATTAATATTAGGTAAGATACTTTTTGCAAGTGATTAAGTACCCACCTCAAAAGTGCTTGGTAAAAATGGCATTTAATGGCTACCATAACTGAAAAGTCCAAAGGAAGATGGGCTATAGGCATGCCTAGTATTTCAATGGTGACTCCTTTTATCTCCAACTCGACTTCATCTGTGGGTGATTCTGTCTCAAATGGTATTATACTCTGTAATGGTAAGATGGCTCATAGAGGCTCACAGACTCAAGTCCAACAGGAAAGAAGTCCCAGTAAAGTCTCATAGTCTCTGATTGAGTCACCAGGGCCAATTATTTTGGTGAGTGGAATGCTATGCTCTGATTGATCTGACCAGTGATTTAACATGGTGCAGGAGTCAATTCCATTTAGAAGCTCAAAGACTTAGCATGTAAAGGATGGTCCTTCAGAAGGAAATTATGTATGAATGTCAGAAAAGTGGTACGGAATGTGTACCAGATAGCAAAGCCTCCAAAAGTTCACGGCCCCTTTCATACTGCGGGGATTGGAGGGCCATTGTTGGTCTGTAAGCTGTGGATTGACGTGACCATATTTGTATTTGTGGAGAATGGATTGAAGGGTTGTGGCTGGAGGCAAAGGGTCAGTTAGGAAGTTTTTTTTTACTAGTCTAGGGAAGTCATGATAGCATATGAAGGAAACCTTGGGTTTGGGGATGGAAAGATGCAAGGATTCAGAAATGTACATGTAAGAGAACCATCAAGAATTTCATAATGAAAAAATTCAGTGGGGAGGGGAAGAATGACATCTGGAATGTCCTTAGGTGTGACACTGGTGACAGGGTGGGTATGGATGTCACTGGCTGGAAATGGAGGTACAGAAGGCAAGAGGGAAGAAGGTATCAAACAACACGTTAGTCAGTTTCTGAAATATTTTTATGTCCATGATCTTTTTTTTCACAGAGTGGCAGGGAAGAAGTATATTTAGAGTTTATAGAATCTTTCGTTTTTCACCACAAACAACATCATTCACAATGATAAGTGACCTGGGAATGCCCTTTAGCAGGCACAGGTACAAAGAAACACACGTGTCCCGAAAGCGTGTTACACAGGCACACTCAAGCTCACTACGCACGTTTGTGTAGGTCTCACTTGTTGTTGCTGTTTTCGTTTGTTTGTTTTTTTTTTTTTGTTTTGCTCCTTTCCTCTCACCTGATTCTGACTAATGCATTCTTTCTGTGTTGTATCCATCTTTGCAAGTGACTCTAAATCCTTCTGAAACAAGATGTTATATAGTCAATAAATCTCTCTTAACACAAATTCATCACAAGTCAGCCCTTACGAAGAATGATTGGAATCTAAAAAATCAGAAGTTTTTAAACCAAAATCTGTCTTCTATTTTCTTTACACAAATACCCACAAATGTGGATATGTTGTATCTGTCGTTTTTTTTTTTTATTATTTGGTTGGATTTTTTTGAACGGAATAAAAGACAGCCATGTTTGCTTAAGGAGTTTTTCCTTTTAAAACCAAAATACCCTTTTGCTTCCTACTTAAGCTCTCTGATCCCCATCACCATCCCACCAGATATTTCAAAATAAAGTTCATCTCTGGGCCTAGAACCAGCTGAAGAAACATGCGTTTAAGAAAGCTACTCAAAATAGGCTTTGTAATGAAAGAAACATTTAAAAGATAAGTAAACAACGTCCAGAAAAAAAATGAATGCATTAATGGATCACGATCAGAAAAAGTTCTCAATTACACAACAACCTTGTAGCTCACGACTGTCTGCAATAACTCGTCCATCGCCAGTTTTTCTAGCACATCCCACTGTCTTCAAAGGGCCCATAGTTTCATGATCCCCAGATCAGCTTCTGCTCTTGGCTGTGTTTACCCTCTGTAGCCTGGCCTTCCAGGTTAAGCTGTTATCTAGAGGCAGGTGACTATCTCAAACGACCTTTGCTTTCTCTTCTTTGTATACTTTCATTGCCCTTAGCCTTCCAGACCTGTGTCCTGACTCAGATGGAGACCAACAAGTGGGCAGAGCAAGGCAGGCGGAAGAGGATGATGGGAGATAGGTCTGGAGATGACAGAAACGAGCATTTCCTTGTTTACAGCTGCTTGATCGTGGCAAATGTCCTTGCTGATAAGGGCAGCGCCCGGCTCTGGGGCACACAGGAGCTCCAGGGTTCCTCATAAATGAAGTCCCCAATCATCACATTGGCATTTGAGGCTCTTCTGGGTCTCTGTTCTCACTTTCATGCTTTGTCCCCATTGTCACCGCTGTCCCCACTTTGGCTATTCCAAGTCCCACCTACCACTGAAGGACCAGAGGGTGGAGGAGATTTTCCCCAAGCCTCCTCTCTCACCGCTCAATTTTACACCTGCCCCCCTCAGTTTTTCTTCCAGACCATTGGTCTCTATGTCCAGTTTAGAACTTAGCATATTTTAGCCCGTTCGTTTCTAGAATTCTTGGTATTTTGTGTATGTGTACACATGTCATTTCCTTTCTTGTATCCTTAGACATGTAGTGGCAGGGGGCTGTGACATATTTACCTTGGTTTTCCTCTACCTTCACAGAACCCAGTTCGGTGACTCACACATAGGAGGCATTACAAACGTTTACTAAGTGAGTGAGCAAAGAGAGAAAGCATGGAAGAAAAATTAGAAGCCACCAAAAAGCCTGGGTGACTCAGTCAGTTAAGCGTTGGCTCTTGATTTTGGCTCAGGTCAAGATCTCATGGTTTGTGGGTTTGAATCCCATGTCAGACTCTGTGCTGATAGCAACAGAGTCTGCTTGGGATTCTCTCTCTCCCTCTCTCTCTGCCCCTCCCCCCTTGCTCTCTCTCAAAAATAAATAAATAAACATTAAAAAAAGAAGCCACCAAAAAGAGAGTAAGGGAATCCTATCACTGTCAGTAGAAATCATGAAAAATCATGTGGAATCATGTCCCCCAGGGACAGCGGGACTGCAGGGACCATGAGGCTTGGAAGCGACAGTTATCTTCTCAGACGTCTGGTCTCTTTCCCTCCTCCTCCTGTTCACTGCCACCATTTCACTATAAATCAGTGCACATACGCTTCACTTTTATTTGGATTCAATACCTCGGAAATCCATGAGAAATAATGCTTCCCACCAATGTAAGGTAATGTCCTCATTCGTGTGCAAGCTAAGAGGAATAATAATTGTCTTGGAAACCATCAAGCTAAACAAATTTAGGAGAATGACCTCTTGGCTGATCTCAGTAACTTGTTTCTCTTCATTTCCATTACCCTTCCCAGGTCCCCTTTATCTCTGGGCTTTCCACCCTTTTCTGATTGCGAATACCAGTGGTGTTTCGAGGATGGGATGGGGTAAATGCAGCTGCAGAATTCCTTGTTTCCTTTGTATCCCTCCCACTTCCTTAAACACACACAACTTAGCATGGTTAGTGTTTTTCCACGTGTGAAACCTTCTCTGGCCCCCGTTCCCAGGAAGAGCGGCTCCCATGTATGTCCAGCTTGGAGTCAGTCTGTTGGTCAGGTGCTCATCTCCCTGAATTGTGACAGCATGTTCCTCACACACCAGCCGTATGAAGGCACAGCTTTTGTCCAAACTCATGATCAGATCTGACCTAGCACCTCAGTGTCTGGCTCACACAGGCGTATTTAAGAGCTGTTGAGTGAATACAGATACGAGCACGAAGGAACGCATAACAACAAAAAAAGGAAAGTTATCACTTTTGCTTACTTGCAATCAATCACTTAGTATCTCTTACCTTTAGTTTTTGACTTTTGAGAACTGTTAAAGACTCTGGGGTGTGATGATTCTCTTAAATAACAAGCAAAAGTGTAATTTTATGAAGATTTAATGAGACAATATCATTGCCAGCTGATTTTATCACTCAGGGAGTTTAACAGAAAATTTGTTAACATTGTCTTTAATTTGCTTAAATATTTATGAACATTGCTTTCAGGAGGATTCTTATCTGGGGTTATTGTTTCATATAATTCATCTTGGTGTGGTTTCAACCATTTGGTGGTTCATCTTGTTTTAATAGATTCTGCTAGAATTTTCTGTAAATGCTTTGGAATCTGAGTGGGAGTCTCTTTGGATCTCATTGCTGCTTCCTCCACCTTCCAAGGCCCCAGATTAAGTCAAAGTGTCTGCCACAAAAATCTTGGAACATTCTGGATGGCAGTCCTGATCACAGCTCGTCGTCTTCTGATATGGAATCTAGATAATCTGTGTCAACGTACAGGAGAAATCCGGAGAACAAGCTGTCTGCCCAACCCGGGTCTGAGAAGAGGCCGTTCTGGTCGGTGAAGAAGATCTCCAGCCAGACTTCATCTTCTGGCTGCAGATAGATGACCGTGGACCCCGAAGCCACATCATGGTTCCCAGTGTTGGCGTCAAAGGTCTTTATCCGGTACTGCCCGTTGTGCACCAGCCCGATTGCCAGATGCTTATTCGCCAATGTGATATCATAAGAAAAGTAATAGATCCCTGGGAAGGCACAGATGAACTTGCCTGTTGCAGGATTGTAGTGCTCTCCCTCATTGAAGAGGACCTTGTTAAATATAATCGGTAGCCTTTCTTCTGGGTAGCTGGTTGTGATGCCAACAGAAAAGGCGGATTTGAGCACGATGCTTCCACATCTGCAAACTCCAGGCAACCCTGGATCCCCTTGCTCTCCTCTGTCCCCCTTTGCTCCAGGAGGCCCAGCTGGACCTACTTCTCCTTTTTCTCCCTCTGGTCCAATGGGTCCTTTCTTCCCAGTCTCTCCTTGGTCCCCCTTCTCTCCAGCAAGGCCCAGTGGTCCAGTCTTACCTCTCAAACCTTTAAAAAGAGTTTACAGTTTATTTAATAGTTCCTCTAGATATACAGTCCCAAACAGCATGTCCACACAGTGCCAGCACACCCTAAATTCGTCTCTCCAGCCAACTTTCAATGGGACGCTACTAAATACTGATGCATCTCTTAAAAACCATCACTGATGCATTAAAATACAAATAGAAGATTTTCATCAGAATTTCAGGTGAATTTTCCTGAGTATATGAAAAATCATTTAAGTGCTATTTTGGTGATGGATCATCTGCAACTAAATCAGTCACATACAGTATTTGTCACCACAGGAGAAATTCAATTGAGCGTAATGATATTTTCCAGAGTGGGGTCATGGGAGCAGACAGAGCCAGATGAATCCTTAGAGGTTATTTAGTCTCATGTCCCACCCTACTTCTATTAGTTTTAATAATAAAATAATTAATCAAAATTAGATGAGCTCATATTTATTCAACATTTACTATGTACCAGGGACAGCATTCTATTGACAGGCATTGGCTTCTTTAGGACTTGCAACAACTTTATGAGTTAGGAATTATTACTTCCATTGCAGATGGGGAGACTGAGCTACAGAGAAGTTGGTTTGCTCAAGGGAACAAAGCTAGTACGTGATGGATCTGTGATCTGAACTCATGCCTGCCTGACTCTGGAGCCTGAGCATCTCCCCAGGGCAGCAGCTCGAGTATAAAGAGCACCTGCCACATAGTGAGGGTTCAATATGCTACAATAACTGAAAAATAGTGATGCCACCGCTATGCAGTAGCTCTTTTTTGGAGGAGAAAATCGAATCCCAGAGAGGTGGAGAAACTGGCTTCTGTAGCAAGCTAGGACTGGAATCCAAGTCTTAGTGTAATGATGCTTCCCCTCCATCAAAGTGCCTCTTACCTTTGGGGCTGGAATCAAGAATCCTAAATTCTGTTTGGCTCTGCAGCTAAATGGTTGTATCATTTTAGGCAAGTCCCTTAATTTCTCTGGGTCTCCTTATATATAGAAAAGACATAATATCTGTGAAAGGATTTCAACAAATTCAAAATCACCACAGTGAAATATTTTCTGTTTGTCCAAATCTTTACATCTACAGATCAACCAAAGGCTAAATGCGGAGAACTTGTGATCGTCGGTTGAAAGGGATAAGCAACATCTATTTAATTTTTAAACCGTATATATAATAACAGTGACTTAATAGCATAAAAATGTCCTTTAATTTTTATGGTCAAATCCGTTCCATAGATAGTGCTTGTATAATGATACACCCTCAAAAATATCCAAATTATAGGAAATTCATGAAGGACTTTTGTAGTCAGGGAAAATATATTATGGATATACTGTGTACTTTCGCTCTTAACTATGTATTTGCTTTCAGGAACTTTATTAAGTTGAACATTTTTATCTTGATAGTGCTTTGGTACCTTTTATTTGAAAATTACATGCACACCAGTATATGAGTTTAATTAATTTTCAGTTTGGCAAATTTAGGCACGAAATGTTCTGGATAATGAAAATTTTAGAATGAATGCTTTACTCTTAAAACATCCAGTATTTTGTTTTAATAGTTTTGGAAAGAGGTTGTTTAACAATTTATGATGCACCAAAGATTTTAATAATGAACGAAACCCCTTTTTTTGGTGACTGGGATCGGTATCGTTACTGATCACAGAACTGTCCTAAAGCTCTGGATGGCTTTTGTTGTGAAGTTGAAATTCCCCTGGTCCCGGCCAGAATATACTCTGGTATTGATTTCTTGAAATGAGGCCATAATAGTGTGATCTTTCAATGTTTGCTTCTTTCTGGTAGAAATAAAACATGAATACAATTTTATGTTAAATTTACTTTTGAATCAAGGACCACAAATTCTAAATTGTTATTTTTATCTTCAATAGGAGCTTAACTTTTGCTGTCTTCATGGATGAAGGTCATGAGTGACCTTGGATGTATAATAGAAAAACTTTTTGGCATCAGCAACAATTTTGACTATTAAATTTCATTATGTACTCCAATCCTCCTGTCTCTATGACTTTGGGCAAGTCACTTGTCTGTGTTTCAAATGCTTCAATACGAAGAACTGGATTTAAATCCACTCCAAACCTAGTGAAAAAAGCAGTCAACAGTGGCTCAGCAGACCGGCAAACTTTAGTTCATCCATGGATTCATTATGTGAATTTGAAGAAGGGGCTTCATCTCTCTGACTTGTTTCTCAGTCCTTGAAATGAAGGTGTTGGACTAGGTTGCTTAAGGCCTCATCCTATTGAAAATTCTTTGAGACAAAACCACAAATGCAATTTTACAATGCTAGCCATGGAAAGATCTTTACCATCTCAGTGTTTGGGTTTCTATAGTTATTGAATTAGAAAATCAGAGATGAGCTGTAGTAACTTGAAGTAATTCTTCCTATTTGCATGAAGGGTTTTCACCTGTGCTAATGGCCAATTAATGAATAATGGAAAGAAGGGATAAATCAGTCTCCCTCTTCCTATTTAGTTAGACATATGATTACGTAGAGGGAGAATTATGGAGTACTGGTTAGTCTATGTTTAGGTACTAACACTTGGAGAGAAAGGATTTCTTAGTTCTCCATGAAATAGGCTTACAAAGATTTCTTCTTCAGTGTTATTTTTTTCTCCCATCCATCCATCCATCCATCCCAGGGTTTGTTTGTGCATGCATACATACATCTAAACTGTGTAATATTGATTGATCATCTACTACATGCTAGGCACTATGCTAGGGACTGAGTGGGACATTGATATGAATGACACCTATTTCACCCTCAAGTTAGCTGTTACTACATATTACACTGTGATCTGCAAATATGGGTCATAGCTAAGTTCATGAATATCCAAAGCCATATAAGAAACTAGAGTGATTGGTTTCATGAGGTGATTCCAGTGCTATCTGAAGATATTTATATGGATGTGCATTCAGATTAAATTAAATGGTACTATTCTGCTACAACAGTAATTATGACAGACCAGTGAAGGAGACATATTTTTAATAGAAAGTTTCTAATTCAGTATGATAAGCTCTGTATTTGTAAAAATATGCTTGATTCTGCTTGTGCTTGATTGGGATGGATGTGGTGGGGATGTTTACCAAGGGCACATGAAGGAGAAGACATTTGTGGTGTCATTAAAGGGGAAAGAAGAATCAAAGACTACTAGCCATGTTGTGCCCAGTTTCAGATGCATTAACAGCTTATCCCCAAAACACCAGGGCTCTGTTACTGTTGTTTGTAAATAAGGTGTGTTTTTCTTCATTGATCACAAAGGCATTCCTACCTTTCTTAGACGTTCTAAATCCTTATGTGTGTATGTGTGCATATTGGATTTAAATAATCTCAGGTTCGCAAAGTCATTTTATTTCCAAATCTCAATTTTTCCATTGTAACACAATTATTGCTGATTATAATGTTTTCTAATAGGCTTATGATAAACATTAAGTATTAAATGTAAAATTCCCGATGTAGTAAGTTCTTAATAAATGGCTATGATAATGATGATGATGATGATGATGAATATTGTAATTATATGTTTCTATATTGGCCTTCCACACCCAAATGTTTATCAAGGCAGTGTCTTATTCATGTTTGTGTTCTTCTTGTCTAGAACAGTAATATCAACCAGGGACAATTTTACACTGCCCACCAAGGAATAGTTGGCAATGTCTGGAGACATTTTTGTTGTCATACTTGGTGGGGGTGCCACTGGCAGCTAGTCGGATGCTGCTAAATGTCCTCTAATGCATAGGATATCCATCCCACAGTAAATAATTATTTGGCCTGAAATATCATTAGGATAGAGGTTGAAAAACACTGGTCTGGAATAATACTGGATAACAACAGGTACACAAGAAGCTTGTTGAAGGACAATGCTTGGGTGTACCCATGAATACGGAGGTGTAGCTGACCTCATATGGTTAACCTTGTAATAATTATGAACAATTCAATTTAATCTGAATGCATATCCACATACTTTTATATTTAAAAAATGTTTTTTTACATTTATTTATTTTTGAGAGACAGAGCACAAGTGGGGGAGGGGCAGAGAGAGAAGGAGACACAGAATCGGAAGCGGACTCCAGGCTCTGAGTGGCCAGCACCGAGCCCGACGCGGGGCTCGAACTCACGAACCATGATATCATGACCTGAGCCGAAGTCGGATGCCCAACTGACTGAGCCACCCAGGCGCCCCTCTACATACTTATATTTTTAAAGATTTTATTTTTTAAGTAATCTTTACACCCAATGTGGGGCTCAAACTCACAACCCTGAGATCAAGAGTCTCATGCTCCACCAAGTGAGCCAGCCAGGCACCTCTCCACATGTGTATTTTTAAATGATATCAGAACTACTTAATGAAACTGAGCGCCCATTTCGAGTTTATTACATGAGTTTGGATATTCAGCAAGTTAGCTATGACTCATGTTTGCAGATCACTGTGTGATATGTAATAAGAACTAACATTTACTGAGTGTTTACCAGATGGCAGTTACCCTACTGAGTGTTTTCCGTGTATTATTGTATTATTAACTGTCACAATCACCCTTACTACTCCCAACCTACAAATGAGGAAACTGAGGCTTCAAGAGGTTATTGGTCCAAGGATACTAAGTTAGTAATTGAAGGAGCCGAGATCTAAGCCTCAATCAGACTGACTCCAATACATGCTTGTGGAAGCACTACATTATTGCTTCCAGACACAGTAAAGAAACTAAAAGGGTTGGTCGTATGTAGCGACGGTCCTGTTATTATTACAGGATTTCAAGGCTATTCGTGATCATGACACAGCGGTAAGTTGTAGTCATAGGTGTCACCATAGATTAAGATGTAAGCTCCAAATTAAAGGTTCTTTATCTGATGTTGAACCTTTACCTAAAGGTTTTTAATCTAATATTGAACAATATTCACACATTCGGTAGCTACTGATTTTCCAAGTATTTTCTGCAGGACAAATTCAGAAATGAATTATTATCCAGTAACTTGCATGTATATTATGCTGCTATTTCACGTAACACCAGTAAATCAGGGGCAATGACTAGATAGAGACATGTTTCTTAGACTAATTGACTTTTCTCTTCCTGTCTTTTGTCTTAGCCTTTACACTCGGAAACTTGTTTTTAAAGATTGATGCCACATCGCTTCCTCTTTTAGAGTTAACCCAGCTTCTCTAGAATTTCAATTCGGTTTACTCTGAAGGATTGCAGAGTCTGGCAATCTTCCTGGGCCAATTTATTTGTGGGGGGGAAAAAAGTAAACATTCCTGAAGTAGTAGGGAGCAATTGTGTTGCTGTTAAGGGTGATATGAATGTACTTTTCTAGCTGGGACAAGACAGGAGGGAAAGAGATGAGCTACGAAAGGTGGGCTAAACAGTGCTATTGCCATTTCATCTGTGAAAAATAAAACCTAGAAGTCCTTTATGCAGCTTTGCTCAGGATATTTAGTACAGGTCAGGATGGCATCTGTGCTTTTGGCTCCTAATTCCTGCCTCTGCTTCGTCTGTCCATTTCTCTTCCTTGTCCATCTGTCTGTCTATCCATCCATGCCCCCGCACATCCAGCCATTGCCTGCTAGCTATAACAGCCCCGTGGCCACGGGCATCAGTGTTTGAGTCCAGCTCTGCCGGTCACTAGCAGTGAACTTCCGTCTTCAGTAATTAATTTAACCACGTTATTGCTCTGTGTTCTCATCTGTAAAATGGGATAACCAAAAGAGTTGTCATTGCCATCAAATAAGGTGTAGGTAAAGAGTTCAGAGCGGTATCTAAAGCACAGTAAGGGCTCAACACATTGTTATGATTGAGGAAGGTGAAATAGAGAAGGGATTTCAGGAGCAATTCCCATTAGAAAAGGCAACAGAGAAAGGAAGCGGTTTAAGGCGGGGGAGGGTGGGTGGGTGAACGAGGGGTGTTTCATGGCACTTCATCGTTCATTACCTGCAGCCCCCTTTTCACCTTTCTCTCCTTTCCTGCCGTCTCTACCATCTCGTCCTGGAAGGCCGATCCGACCATGGGGCCCCGGGGAACCATTCGCTCCAGGGGGTCCCGGAGGTCCAGGTAAGCCAGGGATGCTACAGATATATCTTGGGGAGTAGCTCTCTCCTTTGAACTGATTACCCCGAGGCTGTCCACTGGCACAAATGGCAAAACTTGTAACATAGAGCAAGATAAACATCTTTGGCTCTGGAAAAGAAACACAGGGACATAAATCCACCCTCTCAGGTGGTAGTTTTGGCACAAATGAACATGAGGGCGGGCATTGGCAACCGCGTACTTCAGCGCTCGCCTCTCCACGCATGTATAAAACCTCAGTTACCTCTCGTAATTCCATTGGAAACTATTAACACATTACTGATAGAGGGTTCTCAGTGTCCCACACAAGGGTTGGTGGAGATGAAGGGTTAAAAAAAATTCAAAATAAAGCCACTTGTTGCATTTTTTCCTGTTGGCTCGATGATGGACTTTGAAAAATGATGGTTTCTTCTTGCAGAAATAATGCATTATTTTTAGAAAATTAGAAATGCAAACGAATAAGGTAAACATCAACAATATTCCCACCACTAGAGATAATTATTCTTTACATTTTGATACAGACATCCTTCCGGTCTTTCTGTCTATGCTGTGGAGGAAAATGATATTATGCCCCTCCTGTATGTCTCCAACTTTTTTTTCCCTTTACAATACATCATGAACATCCTCCCATGTCAAAAATTATTCTTAACATTAAAAAATGTTGCATTTTCTGTACTATTCTTTGTGTACACAATTCTCCATTGTAGATATTTCCTTCCAGTTTTCTGCCAATATAAACACTATGCTAGGCATCCTTATATCTAGTCTTGGCATGCATCCATGGTCATTTTCTTAGAATTTGTGGGTTTTTTTAAGCAGGAGAAAAGAAGTGGCATTTTCAGGAAAACCATGTTTTTCACTTGATAATCATGTGTAAAACCAATTAGTGTTAATTGGAGTACTGTGTATGTCCTAAGGAGGGGGGGGGGTCAAACTTTAATTTAAAATCTGCAGAATACAATGCCCTAGTGAACCATTAAGCTGTTAGCACCAGGGCTCAATTAAAGAGCTGAGTGAAATTAAACCATGCATGGTGTCACATGTGCCTAGGGAGGCAGACAACAGGTCTCTTTAGTTGTGCTCTAATAGGACTTGGTTTTTCCCTCCACAAACAGGATCTGAGAATGACGGATCGTTTATTAGCATGACGTTTGGCATATAAACTGAGTGGTGGGCCATATGGGCTGGGACACCTGACTTTCTAGGCTAAATGGTCCCTAGGATTAGCAGCTTCTTGGATGGGAGAATGTATGCATGTGGTTTTAGGGCAGTGCAAATGAATAGTTTTGGGGTAGTTGGACCTGTGCTTTAATAAGAAATCTCAACATCGCTTGACGTATATGCCTGGCATGTACCCGCCCAAAGGAAATAATCATGAAATGTAAAAAAAGCAATCGGATGGGGCTTCCTTGCTTTCTTACAGCCACATCAGAAAATTAACCAGGCACGCTGTACCAGTTTTATGATACCATGGGGAAATTGCAACATCTTGGAATTAGACCTAGAAATTTGCCAGAGCATAGGAATGACAAATTGAGAAAAACACAGCGTGCACATGTGATTCAAAATAAGTCTGTTCCTAGAAATCTTATTAGTGAGAAACTGAAGCAACTTACCCAGATATAGGCCCTGTATCCTTCACCAAATCTCCACGTCACCAGTGTCTCTCCCCACCGTTCTCCCTCCCCCACATCCAGGAGAATATTTTTGCTGTGCACTGTCTGCTTATAATAGAGCACAAATTCAACGTTACTGATTCCATTGCTCAACTGGGATGAAGGCACTTTCTGAAAAGCCCGGTGGATCTGATAAAGATACCAGCCTTTTCAAAGGTGTCCCAGATGATAGAAAATGAAAGAACATTCTATCCATACCTCTGCCACACTTAAAACAAAACTGTGATGATGAAATTGCTAGCTTTTTTGTGTGTAAAAAATGGATGAGAGGAGGCTTTGAGAAAGAATTTGAAAGAATAGAACATGTTCATAGGAGATACTCATAAAAGTTTAAATGTTTAAATGTTTAAAGAGACATGGGATGGCATGAGACCTATAGCTGAGACCAGCACTTGATTCTAAGATGAACTTGAAATTACTTGGAGAGAAGGCGCTGTGGGAAGTGGCTTCTCAGACATTACGATGGAGAAGCTGAAAACACAAACACGCCAATAGTCAGGGATCAGTCTACAAAGAAGCTTGGGGTAAGGCTCCAGGTTATGGTGAATAGAAAAAGCAGAAATTCTAAACATGTGCTTGGAAGAAAGGATATTAATATTTCTAATAGCCAGGCAAAAAGGTGCTCAAAGGAGGTAAAAACTTAATACAATTGAAACAGATGCATTCATGTTGTATGGAAACCAATTTTACAATAAATTTCATATATTGAAAAAAAAAAAAAAAAAAAAAAAAAAAAAGCCAAAAAAAAAAAAAAAAAAGAAACAGATGCATTCATTGAACAAATGGTTTGCCTTTCATTGACAAATGCATTAGAATATTGTCTGTATGGTAGTCTAAATGCCGGAAGCATCCCCAATTAGAAGTTTTGAAAGGCTCTCAAAATGATTATCCATTAAGAGTCCTCATCAGAATCGAGGAACAATGTGTTGTGCTGCCTGACACATAATGACAGAGTGGTGGTAACTGGCCACTTGAGTCTCGGGACTCAGTTTATCAGGATGACAAAGGAGTGTGGGTTATAATAGAAAACTACAGTGGCATCACCCTGCCATGTTTCCTCACTTTACTTAAAAGCCAAAAGTCTCATGGTACATGGTTCAAGGGTCTACTGGATTGGGCACCCACCCTCCTTACTTCCCTAACTTCATCCTCCGCTACTCTCTCTCCCTCTCTTCAGCTCTAGTCTCTCAGGATGCCTTGGTGTCTCCCAAAGACACCAGGAATGTTCTGCCTTAGGGCCTTCATGCTGTCTCTTCCCTCTGTCTTTCTCTTCCCCAAGTTGTCTACATGTCTCACTCACTCATCTCCCTCTTTGAGTCTTTGCTCAAATGCCAACCTCTCCCTGAAGCCAATTCTTACACTGTATTTAACATTGCCATCTGCCATCTGCCATCTCATACCTCCACCCCCCTCCTTCTGCTCTATTGTTTTCTATTCTTTGTACCCACCATCTTCTAACTCACTAGATTATTACCTTTATTATGATTTAAAAATATGGTATATCTCCATCTGATGGAACGTAAGGGATGAGGGCATACAGCAGGGATCTTTGTCTTAGTCATTGATTTCTACAACCATCTAGAAC
Organism: Panthera uncia; assembly: GCF_023721935.1. NCBI lineage: Eukaryota > Metazoa > Chordata > Mammalia > Carnivora > Felidae > Panthera > Panthera uncia. The sequence goes on along the minus strand of NC_064811.1, from coordinate 11,051,038 downwards.
AGTGTTTGGCATAAAAAACTCACGCTGTGGACAGAGAAGTTTTTTTGTTTTGTTTTTTTGGGTTTTTTTGGCAGGGTGAGGTATGTGTTTTATGAAAAACTAAATGAAAAACATGGGAGAATGGAATATGAGAATATTATAAGGGAAAGAGAAAAAAGAACTTAAATATTCAAGGGGTCTGTGGGTCCCTCTCACAGTGTTTAAAAATACAAACAAAAGACTTCAGTTGTTTCAATTTTGCATAGTCTAAGTATTTAGAAATATTTTAAATAATTACCTTTTTTTTTGGTACAGATAGAACATGCACATTTATAAAATTAAAAAAGGGTATGCAATGAGAAGTAAATCTCTCCCTTCCTCCCAGTCTTCCAGACATGCAGTCCTCCTCTCTAGAGGCAATCACTGTTGCTAGTTTCTTGTGTGTCTTCTTCTCCACTTTGGCAAAAAATATGCAACTTTCTGTATCTTGCTTTTTCAGGTACCTAAGAGATTTTCTGTTATCAGTAGGTAGAGTTGCCTCATCCTTTTTTTTAGTGACTATAGAATATCCACTATATGGTTGTGTTACATTTAACCTGTCTCCTACTGATGGATATTTGGGATATTTTCATTCTTGTATAAGCAACAGTACAATAAGTCGCTTTGTGTGTGTGTGTGTGTGTGTGTGTGTGTGTGTACATAGTTTATGATATGAGCAGAAAATAGCTTCCCCCAGTTTGCCTTTGTATTTTGTTCATGAATTTTAAAAAATTTTTATTATAAAAACATTTTTGAAGTTCAATTTATTCCATTTAAAGGGCCTTCCTCACTCCACGATACTAAAAAAAAAATTCTCCCACTTTCAGTTTCTTTGTTGTTTCATTTGTTCACATTTAATCTTTGACCCATTAGAATGTTTCTGATAAAAAGTGTGAGGTAGGGATCCAGCTGTATATTTTCAGCAACTTATATTGAATAATCTATCCTTTGCCCACTGTCCCACTGGGTTGCAGTGGATTTGGTTATTTTGGCTGGGACTGCACTATGTGGGTCATGGTTTTATAAACATTATAATATGTTTTAACAGATTTATTGAGATTTAATTTACACACCATAAATTGGACCAATTTAAAGTACACAACTCAATGTATACTATACTCCAATTTTAGATCATTTTCAAAACTACAAAAAGAAACCTCATCCACATTTGCAGTCATGCCTCATACAAAGTATTTTGAAGAATTACATTGAATATGCAAATTTATGTAGAATATGTGCTAAAATGTATTTTTTCCCACATCACGCTCCTTTGGAGTGAGAAAATCAAAGCTCTGGAAATATTGTTAATCTTGTGCAGATCTGTCTTGGGATGCTAATGTATCCTATTTTTCTGTAGGGATTATAAAGTAACAGGTTTTCAGTTTTTGAAACTTATATTTACTTTATGGTACTATAGATTTCACACTCTTTATGTCAAAAATGTGTTTTGAATGTGTAAGGCAGGAATGTAGCATGTAGTGTTTTCTAAGATTTTTAGTGATAGAACCCTTTGTTCTTGCTAAACTCATCATGAAAGTACTTGGAGAAATACTGAATAAATCTCTGCAAAAATTGAACTTTTAGAAAATGTGTCCACTGGTTGAGATCTCTTTGTAAATAGCATGTTTTTACTTATTAAAAAAACCCATGTATATACAGTCAACTAATATTTGAAAAGGAAGCCAAGAATACTTTCTGGGGAAAGAATAGTCTCTTCAACAAAATGGTGTTGGACAGCTGTATATTTGTATGCAGAAGAATGAAATTGGATCACTAGTTTATACCACTCAAAAAATCAACTAAAAATGGATTAAAGATTTAAATATAAGACTTGAAACTGGAAAACCTCTAGAAGAGAACACAGAGAAAAAGATCCTTGGCAGTGGTCTCCCACGCCTGCGTATATATCCAAAAGAAAAGAAAATAGGATATCAAAGAGCTATCTATATTCCCACGTTCATTGCAGCATTATTCACAATAATCCAGACATGGAAGCAACCTAAATATCCACTGGCAAATGAATGATAAAGAAAATGTGGTATATATACAATGAAATATTATTCAGCCATAAAGAGAAGGAAATCCTGTCACTTGTGACATAACGGATGAACTTTGAAAGCAATATACTAGGTGAAAGAAGTCAGAGAAAGACAAACACTGTACGATCTAACTTATATGTGGAATCTAAAACACTGAACTCATAGAAACAGAGAGTGGAATGGTGGTTGCCCAGGGCTGGAGGGTGGGGAAAATGGGGAGATGGTGGTCAAAAAATACAAACTTTCAGTTACAAGCTGAATAAGTTTTGGGGATCTAATGTGCAGCATGGTGTCTGTAATTAATAATACTCTCTTGCATGCTTGAAAGTCGCTAAGAGAAGAGATGTTACTGCGTGTTCTTAGTGCACACGAAAAATAATAATTATGTATGGTGATGGATGTGTTAACTAACTTATTGCCATAATCATTTCACAATACATATATGTATCAAACTTTTACATTGCATACCTTAAACTTACACAATGTTATATGTCAATTATATCTCAGTAAACCTGGAAAAAACATACTCGGTAGAATGTAAAATGGCACAACAGCTGTGCAAAACGGTAAGTTAATTCCTCAAAAAACTTAACCTAGAATTATCATATGATCCAGCAATTCCACTTCTGGGTATATACGTAAAGGCACTGAAAGCAGAGACTCAGATATTTGCACACCCATTCTCATCATAGCATTATTCATAACAGCAAAAAGGTGAATTAGCGGATGAATGGATAGACACAGTATAGTACCTACATACAATGGAATCTTATTTGACCATTAAAAGGGAATTTTGACCCATTCAACAACATGGAGGAATCTTGAAAACTTTGTTAAGTGAAATAAGCCAGTCACAAAAGGACAAACATTGCATGATTTTACCTACATGATGTATCTGGAATAGTCAAAATTGGAGACATGGAAGGTCAAATGGTGCTTGCCAGCAGCTGGAGAGTGGGGTGGGGGTTAATATTTAATGAGTTCAAAGTCTCAAAAAGTTCTGGAGATAGATGATGGTGTGATTGTTGTACAACAGTGTAAGTATCCTTGCTGCCACAGAGCTGTATACTTAAAAATTGTAAGTTTTATGTTACGTATATTTTGCCATAACAGAAAAAATACTAAGTGAAAAAAAAAAAAACCCAGATGAGTTGGAATGCAGGGAACATACTAGCATTTTTATTACTGTGCTTTATTTATTTATTTATTTATTTATTTATGTTTTTGTTTTTTTTTTTTTTAATTTTGAGAGAGAGAGAGAAAGAGAGCATGAAGAGGAGAGGGGCAGAGAGAAAGGAGAGAGAGAATCCCAAGCAGGCTCCATGCCATTAGTGCAAAGCCTGACGTGGGGCTTGAGCTCATGAACTGTGAGATCATGACTCGAGCCAAAATCAAGAGTCAGACACTTGATCAACCGAGCCACCCAGGCCCCCTGTGCTGGGTGTTTTAAAACAGCATTTACTTCATCCCTAAACCACTCGTATACAGTAGGTGATATTATCTCGATTTTACAAACAAGATAATTGAGACTCTGAGGGTCCAGGTCCACACAGCCATAAAAATGGCACAGGCAGGATTTGAACTGAGCTCTTCCTGTCTCCAAACACTCGAGTTTTCCCCCACATCATGGGAGGGAAACTGTCACATCACTTCATGACAAAGGGCTGACTCGATTACTAGTTTGACTCGAGAATGTATTTTGCCTGGAAATCATTAGGGAAAAGATAGGTAACCAGGCGTGGCCAAAACGTGACATATCCTTGGCCCCCAGAGGAAGACATTTCACAATAGTAGGTTTTATCCTTCCCTAGCTGCCCTAGGAGTGACCCTAGGAGTGAGCAAGACAGGGTAGAGAACTTAGATGTTCATATACCAGAAGCTTCTGTTATGTTGGTTCCTCATCTCTGTCTTTGGGGCTCCAGTTTTCCTCCTCAGAAGTGCCTCTCCTGTTAGCCATGGAAAACCTTCCCTTCTCCTGTCACTATGCGGCGTGCAGCACCTCACAACTACGCTGTGTTAGGACTGTCTATCTCCTTGCTTTTTCTCCACCGAAATATAAACTCTGTATCGCTAACATTTAGGACCAAGACTGGAGAGGCTCAGTGAAGGCTGAATGAAGAAAGCATGTATTCCTCAACATTTAGTTATATCAACAGCTCATGACTGATAAAGCTTCGACTGCTTTATGTAAAGTGCTATGACGGCATAAGAGTAAAATATTCTGAGAGCTGGCAAAGATTTTGTAGCCTACAGAGCAACGTTAAGTCCGTATCATCTTTCCAAAGGACCCCCTGTGGTCGATTGGACAGGGAACTGATGTCTCAAGAAGTCAGGTAACTTGTCTATGGCCACAAAACTACTGTCAGACCAGAGATTTGAACTCAGGTCTTCAGTTTCATGGATTTTTCTTACAGAGCTGTCTGTTTAATAAACTCCAAAGCTACCATCATGAAATGGGCCACTGCATCTACATTTGCCAAAGTTCTAAAAAAAAAAAAAAAAAGAAACACCATACCTTTCTCTGGGTTGGTGGCTTGCTCCAGGATTCTAAATCCACAAGAGACTGAGGATCTTTCATGAGAGCTTCAGCGAAAAACTTGCTTTGGTACCAGACAGAAAAAGAGATCCAAGTTCTCAGAGGTTTCCAAATAGTTGTGCTAAAAATAATTTTCTCCTTTAGTCCCAAAAAGCCAGAGGTCCTGGAAGTCATTCATGGGGTGAGGCTCAATCAGGGGCTGGTCAAAATTACGGTTTTGTTTGAGATAAACCTGAAGCTCCTGCTTTCTTTGACTGGTGAGTTTAGAGGTGTCTCCACCTCTGTATGTCGTGGCCTCTTTTGCAGATTTGTTTACTTAAGTTTTTCCCTCTTAATTTGTTTTCCACTGAGTGGAAGTTTCAGGAAAAAAATTACTCACTGACTGGAAATTAGTTGTTAACTTAGAGAAGAGAGTCATTTCCTAGTTGAGAATTTTCAAGGTAGAATCTTCAAATTCTGGAAATTGGGTGGTGTCTCGTGGACTAAACAGGGAGAGGTGGTAAATATTCTTGGTCAACATGGCAGGAAAAGGGCCCCGCATCCTATGTGCTCCGAAATGGAAGAGGGTTATGAGTACTGCACTGATCTTTTCTTTGTTTTCTGCTGAATGGATAAATGATTGGGTATTTTTAGAAGACTGATATGTCTTTGTTACTATAGAGAATTGATCATAACAACTCAAAAAGCAGAATGGTTCTCCAAAGCCTGTGACTGCTCATCTTTGGTGTAATCAGTTTCTTTGTTTCCTTCTGATACATACTTCTTACATCTCCTTAGCAACAGCAATATATAATTCATGATGTCATTTATGGAAATTCAGTGTCTGAAAAATCTTGTTTTTATCCTGCTTTCCCCACCATTCCTCTCAAGCCATTGAGAACGCTAATTGGAAGAAGTATTTTCAAAGTTATCGAAGTGAACACTGATGCTAAGTTTGACCAAGAAGATGGATGGGATCCCCATCTTGATGATCTTCATTTTACCCTAGCTGTCCACCCTCCCATCTGGAGGAAAATGGTCTTTTGGATTTGTTGGCTGTCCAAAATATGAATGCTATCATAGGGTAGTAAAAACCATGCCTTGGGCACAGAAGTGAGACAGTTATTTTCTGCCTAGTTAGAGTAGGGTTTTTAAAAATTGGTCAATTTTACATACAGCATTGTGTAAGTTTAAGGTGTATGGTGTTCTTTGGTATACTTAAATATTGTAATGTGGTTGTTATCAAATTATATAATTATAGTACAATAATATTATCTATATTCATCAAATTGTGCCTTAGAGCTCTAAGGTTTATTAACCACTCGTTACAAGTTAGTACCCTTAACACCATCAGATTTTATCCCCTTCCTTCCCTGATTACCATCATTTTATCGAGTATGGTCTTAATCAGATGGAGTCCCTGGGTTTGTCTTCTCTTCCTCAAAATAAAATGGCATCCTTCATTATTTCTAAGCTTTCTCACAGTTCTTAATATCCCCTAACAATGTGTTGTGGCTGATGAGATGGAATTTGTAAAAAATGCCACTTCTATACATATGGGTAGAGATACAAGTACAGTTAAGGAGACAGTTACTGAGAGAAGTCACTCAAGTGACTCTTTTAGTGCTGTGCATACAAGGAGGTACTTGATAGTAGCTCGATGAAGGCTTTTTCCTCTTAGGAATTTTTGGCTGGAGAGGTGTTGAGATTATTTGCTTAAAGCATCCATGATCTTCTGGAAGGAAAGAACCAAGGGTCCAATTCCTCTCCATGATGCAACTTCAGGGAAGTTAGTCATGGACTACAGGGTTGGCCTGGTCCAAATCCTGTCATCCAGAAAGGACACCCCAAGAAAGGACACGGTGGATTACAGAATGGAATTGACCAGGAGGTAAGTGGGAATCTGGGCCAAAAGGTCTAAAGGATTTTGGGGTGGCGGCTTTGGTACAGTGTATGAATGAGGCTGCGAATTGGTCTGCTTTCAGTCATTCTGTCAGAGCAGGTATCATTTGGGGGATAGTGGTTAAACACATAGTGGTGAATTAAAAGGATCATTACACTGAAACTTAGGAAGGGGGTACTATTGGGGTCAGCAACAGTATCTCCCACAAATGGACAAGCATCTGCTGGAATGTGCGTGACTAGGGTTCAACAATGTCATGAATTGGTGACAGCTAAATCAACGGTGGGGGGATGGGGCGGACAATTAAAGGTTTTGTTTTGTACATCTTCCTTGGAAGTAGGTTGGAAGTTGGGATGACCACTTTTGAAGCAAGCAAGCCCCTAGAATTCTTGGGTTGTTCATGGAGGGGAGTATTTAGGTCTTGAGTAGTCCATGTGCTAATAAAAGTAAATGGGATCCTAGCAATTCATTGAAATAAAACCGTATGACAGTATTGAAAAACCGCATGACTGTATTGAACTTGAACAGGCAAAGCAGGTCCCTGGGGCTAAATGCTTCCATTAGCTCAGTACCAATATAATGTCACACCATAACACTTTTATGTGTAAGATGGCCTTGACTATCTGACTTGAAGGAATCTCCCCACTTCTGACACTGAAGTGTTGTAAGAGGCTGAAATAGAATATCAGTCCTTACAAGCTTAATTTCAGGTGTTTTAGCCGTTTGATGTGTTAATTTATTTATATAAAGTAATGACTTCTTAAAAGACTTTTCTCACTCATTCTGTGAAATAGCACAATCTCTATTAAAGAACTTAGAAGTGGTTTGTTGACTTCCAAAACAGACAGATGTATTTTTGTGTTACTGCCTTCCCTTGGCCAAGTGTTGATACAATTTTCGGGCATTTATATTCTCTTTCCTGTGTCATTTGCAACTTCCTTAATTTCTCTTTAATATTTGATGATAAAGTTTCTTGTATTATTGAGGTATCATGCATTTTTCTGTTTTGCAATATTAGATTTTTAAAATTATTTTTTATCTCAGATAACTCCTTATTAACTGTATCTTCTCGGACATCTTCTTTCCAGAGAGAACTAGCCTTTGAAATTTTCTCCTAGAGCATTCAGAGCTCTGATGGGGCTACAGCTTGTTAGTGACTATTTCACTCAGCTTTTCTGATGCTTATTTTAGAGACAATGGTGAAAGTGATGGGTAAAATAATATGCTGAAGCTTATTTCATTAGCTTAGAGTAAAAAAATCATATTCTGTTTTTTCCTGTCAGTCATTCCAAGGCCAAGGTCTTCCTCTGCCTTGCCTATACAGAGAAGTTTTTCCTCTCAGCTTGTGCTTTTGTTTTCCTGTATCCTTGACTCACTTTTCAACTGAAGTCTGTTCAATCTAGATCAATCCAATCAATATCCACAGAGCATCTAACAATGCGTTGGTTCAGATCTCAAAGAAAGGGTTCAAGTTTGTAGTTTTGCCAATTTCCTCGGTGTATAAACACTCCCACGGTGAGGGTGCATATATTTTTCTGAATTAGCATTTTCATATTCTTTGGCTAGATACCCAGTGGTGGAATGATGGGATCATGTGGTATTTTTAATTTTTTTAAGAACCTCCATACTGTTTTCCACAGTGGCTGAACCAATTCACATTTTTACCAACAACGAACGAGCGTTCCTTTTTCTCCAAATCCTTGCCAACACTGGTTACTTCCTGTCTTTTTGATGTTAGCCATTCTGACAGATACAAGGTGGTATCTCATTATGGTTTTGATTTGCATTTCCTTGATGATTAATGATTTAAAACAACAACAACAACAACAACAACAACAACAACAGCCAAACAAACTTCCCATCATGGCTTATTTCAAGCCACCAACCTGACCTTGACTAAATGCAACGTTGGGAAGATATTTGCAGAACTGGCTATTTTGTTAGGTACTAGAATTATTAAAAAAAAAGTTCTAGCTGATATATAACGAGCACTTACAGACTAAGACATTACATCAATACTTCTTTTAATCTTCATGATAACCTCTTGAGGTGAATAATTTCATCCTCCTCCTTTTATAGATGAAGAATGTAGGCAGTCTAATCCACAGTTGGCTCACCCAACCACATTACACCATATACCTCCCTGGGTGTTGCTAACTTTAGGTCAGGTTTCTGCATCCAAAGAGCTTTCAGTCAGGTGGAATGCCCATCTGACTCCTCCTCCCCAAAGCACTAGATTCTGTCCAGAATCTAATCTCTTTCTAGTCACAGTGCCTTGCTTACTTCATCTTCTCTGGCTTACAAGTTCCTGATAACCATGTCTTCCCCATGCCTCTTTCTTCACCTGCTCACATTTTTCATCCTTATGCATTGCTTTGTCCAGAAAGTTTCCCTGATTCTCCCCATCAGGTACAGCTTCTCCTTCCCGGGAGCTCTCCTGGCACATTATTTAGATCTCTCTTATGCATCTTAGCTCATGGATTCTCAATGAGATCTATTGAATCAGCATACCAGCAGATCAGATCTAAGCATCTATATTTTTCAACAGCTCCATGAGTAATTCTGATGGATAGCCAGGTTTTGGGAATCTTTGCCTGATCTTCTATTGTTCGAATGATGCTCTGTCTGTTAGTTCTTCTAAACCAGGGTGTTTTAATGATACAAATCTGGTCTTCTCCCTCTTTCATATTGTTTTTCTATTCATTACCTCATCACATATTTATTTAAAATTTTTTTTAAAACGTTTATTTTTGAGAGGCAGAAAGAGAGACACAGAATGAGTGAGGGAGGGGCAGAGAGAGAGGGAGGCACAGAATCCGAAGCAGGCTCCAGGCTCTGAGCTGTCAGCACAGAGCCCAACACAGAGCTCAAACTCACAAACAGTGAGATCATGACCTGAGCTGAGGTCGGACGCTCAACCGACTGAGCCACCCAGGTGCCCCTGATTACCTCATCACATATTTATTGAGCTGTTACTATATGCTAGACATTGAATGCTTGGTCTTGGTATTCAAGGGAGAGTAAACACAGAGCCCTTATAGAGGAAAAGTCTACTGGAAAAGACAGACATTCATCAAATACTCACAGAACTATGTTTAACAAGATGACTTATCATCTTGGAGTTTCAGATGAGGACCCAAAGTAGGGAATAAATGGGCAATCGGTTCCCACACATCCACTTAAGACTTGCCAAAAATAGCTGGACCAGCATCCACTTTCAGTGCACATAAGAGAAAACTAGAAGTTCAAAAATGATTAATGGTTGAAGAGAGGCTTCAAGGTAGGGAGATAATAGCTGATAAGGAAGTGCTGAGGAGCTCTCCCCTCCATTCCGATAAGGGAGGTAAGAGAAGAGTGACACCAACTTTCCAACCAAGTGGCGAGGATCCCAAAGGATCACTGATAATGTGAAAGGTGCCTGCAAGAAAGAAGCTGTTTATTCTCCAGTTGGATGTTTAGCTAAACTGTGAAACTGAAAGCTTTGCAGCTTTCGTGGGATCAGAGACATGTGATAAACAAGTTGTGGGGGAGCTTGGCCCACCCCTAGAGCTTGATGTCTTATGTGATCATAGAAACCAGAGAATTCTAGTTCTGTAAAGGCAGAAGGCCATCAGAGAAGAGAGCCAGTAGAGGGGTAGCCATTGGAGAGGCAAAGAGCCTCTCCTTGCCTTCTCAAGAGGCAGATGGTGCTGAGATGCAGGTGGGGTTGGCCATTAGATGGGACCTTAAGCCAGGATAGAGTCCTCCTAGGGTGAGGAAGCCAGTAAGAAGCCAGCAGCTACATACAGAACCTGAGGCTGGCGCAGGGCAATGCAAAATACCAACCAAGGAGTGATTCATCCATTCAGGGAACTCTATACTATGGAGGTCTTTCAGAAAGCTTCTACCGGCCCTGGGAATATGTTCAACTAGAGAGAGCTGGCATTTGAAGACTTGGGGTACAGCCATGTGTGCGAGGAGAGAACCATGCAAATAGCACGTATTGAGTAAAAATACTTTGTTTTTTTTTTAAATATGAAATTTATTGTCAAATTGGTTTCTACACAACACCCAGTGCTCATCCCAACAAGTGCCCTGCTCAATACCCATCACCCACCCTCCTCTCCCTCCCACCCCCCATCAACCCTCAGTTTGTTCTCAGTTTTTAAGAGTCTCTTATGCTTTGGTTCCCCGCTTCTCTAACTTTTTTTTCCCTTCCCCTCCCCATGGTCTTCTGTTAAGTTTCTCAGGATCCACATAAGAGTGAAAACATATGGTATCTGTCTTTCTCTATATGACTTATTTCACTTAGCATAACACTCTCCAGTTCCATCCATGTTGCTACAAAAGGCCATACTTCATTCTTTCTCATTGCCAAGTAGTATTCTTTTGTGAATATAAACCACAATTTCTTTATCCATTCATCAGCTGATGGACATTTAGGCTCTTTCCATAGTTTGGCTATTGTTGAAAGTGCTGCTATAAACATTGGAGTACAAGTGCCCCTATGCATCAGCACTCCTGTATCCCTTGGGTAAATTCTTAGCAGTGCTATTGCTGGGTCATGGGGGAGATCTATTTTTAATTTTTTGAGGAACCTCCACACTGTTTTACAGAACGGCTGCACCAGTTTGCATTCCCACCAACAGTGCAACAGCGTTCCCATTTCTCCACATCCCTGCCAGCATCTATAGTTTCCTATTTGTTCATTTTAGGCAGACTGACTGGCATGAGGTGATATCTCAAAATACTTTTATCATGTTTTTCTAATTCTCTTACCCTGTGGTCTGATTCTAGGCATGTGTGAAGCAGAAGTAGGGGTAGGAGATGGAGGAAAAGCGGAAAACCCGTAGTATATCCTGAACTGAAGGCACAGAAAGGGAACAAACTGTGTTTTGGATGTGAGATGAAAGTTATTCTTTAGATTGGTCTTTTTAATATCTGAAAATGAGTCACAATTAAATAATGAAACTGGGTCATGTAACTGAAAGTGACCAGAAAGTTAATGAATTTGCCTGCAGTGACATGAAAGGACGGGGAAGAAAGATCCAAACACATTTGATTGGAAGAAGTGATGGGAGAAGTATGAAGTTGTTTTGGAATTATATCATATTAAGGACAGATGAGGTAATTTGATAAGTTCAGTAAACTCTGGAAACCATTCTGAAGGAAAGGTGAAGGGTGTTACGGGTGTGTTTAGCAGGAGACATAGCCGAGAGTATGGATCAGGGAGGGCATCTGACCTGAAATATGAAACAGGAGCAGACAATAGCCAGGAAGAGGGGTGAGAAAACACTTCCATGTGCAGGGGTTGCCATGTGCAAAGGTCCTGGGGTAGAAGAAGGCCATTGAGAAAGAACAAAGGAGAGCATGAGCCTAGAAGGCTCTGCTGCCCATGGAAGGTTCTGGGCTTTGTCCTGGGGAGTGGTAGGAACCCTTGAAGGACTATGGGCAAGGTTTTCTGGGTCAGGCTGTCAACTTTCCTTTAGCCCTGATAGGTTAGAACAATGGGGATGGTATACATTAAGGAGATGCCTATTGGCACTTTCTGGGCTTTTCAAGGTGAGTTCAACAAGCCATAAAGACTCAGTGTAGTTTCTTTCTTTCTTTTCTTTTTTTAAAGCTTATTTATTTATTTATTGAGAGAGAGAGAGAGAGAGAGAGAGAGAGAGAGAGAGAATCCCAAGCAGGCTCCACATTGTCAGCACAGAGCCTGATGCAGGGCTTGAACTCACAAACTGTAAGATCATGGCCTGAGCCGAAATCAAGTCAGATGCTCAACCGACTGAGCCACCCAGCTGCCAGTTCAGTGTGATTTATGAACTCATTCTGCTTTCGCTGTAGGGAAAGAAGTGTGCTCTTGTGAGAAAAGTAGTTTGCATGTTTAAAAATAAGGCACTTCACTCACTCATTGAACGAACAAATGTTATTGACTCCTTCTGTGTGCCAGGTGGTGTCCCTGGCCCCTGGGGGATAGGAGTTGAAAGAGGAAGACAGCATCCTGATGTGCACGGAGCTCACATTCCAGCAAGAATTTCATGCCATCAGGGAAGGAAGAACCCCCAGAGGGCAACAGCCTGATTTTCCCATTTTATAGACCAGAAAACAGATGCAGGGAGAAGTGACTTGCCCAAAGGTCACAATAACACACGATGTTAGAACTTGCATTCCTGTATCACTTCCAGGAGTCACTCCTCACACAGCATGGCCTGTCATCAAGCCCTCATTCCTGACTTCACATGGAGGAGACACTGCAAAATTCTTTATATATATAAATATCTGTCTTTGTGGATAAATTGAGAATTAACAAACAGTACTATCCCAGGCTATAATACTTGATCCCCCCTTATGTTCAAAATATCGCTTCTTGTATTGTAAATCATAAGAAAATGTTTAAAAATTGCAGAAAATTTCATATACAATGAGGTCCCCTGCACCCAGCATCTGGCAGCAAGTTACGCAAGGGGAATGATATTGTGTCCCCCGTGCCCCCGTTCACTTAAGGTCCCTTCCCCCTCTCCCCCATTCCCTGCATTTTGTGTGTTGTGAAGCAAACTCCACCCATCATATCATTTATTCCATAACTAGTTCAGAAAACCTAGCAATTTTTATCATCTTGGATAATAAGTGACAGAGCGATTGACACCCTGCAGCTCCATCATCCCTTGAGGCCTCTTTAAGCAAAAAACGAGCATACTTTAGATAAGTCAAAAATGTCTGGAAAGCACTTTACTCACAGACTGCCATATTGTGCCCTGAAGTTCTGAAATATAATTTTATGGGGCTGTCAAGCTTCTTCAGCGAAGTTTTCAAAGTGCACGGGAAGCTCTCCCATGACTTGTTACAAAAATTCCAAGAAGAGGCGGGTTCATGGAAGGCCTGACCCTATGATGGTTGGGGGGTGGGGAACTCTGGGACGGAAGACCACACACGGCACGTCCAGGATGAGTGGTGCTGGTGCTGGGTGCTCCAGTGTTTGGCTGTCACTAACACAACCTGTCAAACCGTCCTGAGATTGTTGAAGAGACACTAGAGAGCCGGTGCTGTTTTTAAAAGGTAATCTAAGAATGTTGGAATGTGAAGGCCAACGGGGTGATGAGTTGCTTTGGAGACTTAAGAGTCAACCGACCGGCGTAGAATGGGGTGCGTCTGCCCTGGAGCAGGTCTCTGCAAGGCTGGGCACAGTGGCTTCCATCCCCACCGTGGGGCAGTAAGACCAGAGGGGCCAGGGGGGAACTTGGGCATGACCTCCAGGTGGACAGCCCATCTCAGTGTGTTTGCTTCACTACCTCTATGCCTCTGGGCTAGGCGGACTTCAATTTGCACACTTTCTTGAGACCTATCAGGCATGTGAGAGACGCTGTATCTTTGTGTGTGTGTATGTGTGTGTGTGTTCTTTTTAAAAACAACATCGAGATATGGTCCACGTATGACATTATGTTAGTTTCAGGTGCACAGTGTAGTGATTCAGTAGATGTACATATTGGGAAGTGGTCACACAGTCTAGTTGGCATCCCTTACCACCCTTAGTTACAAATGATTTTTTTCGCGTGCTGAGAACTAAAAGATTTATTCTCTTCGCAACTTTCAGGTCTGCGAGACAGTGTGCGCTCTAGTCACCATGCTGTACGTGACACCCCTGGGACTTATTTATTTTATAACTGAAAGTTTGCACCCCTCGGCCTCCTACACCCATGCCACCCACCCAACCCTACTCCCAGCCTGGGAAACCACCAATCTGATGTCTATAGTAGGAGTTGTTGTTTTTTTTTTTTTTTTAAATATTTATTTAATTTTGGAAGAGCAGAAGTGAGGGAGGGGCAGCGAGAGGGGACAGAAGATCCAAAGCGGGCTCTGCGCGGATAGGCTGACAGCACAGAGCCTGATGTAGGGCTCGAACTCACCAACAGCAAGATCATGACCTGAGCCGAAGTCCAGCTCCACCAACTGAGCCACTGGGTGCCCCAGGTTTTGTTTTTGATTTTAGATTCCACATGTAAGTGAGATCATACGGCACTTGTCTCTCTCCGTCTGACTTATTTCACTTGACATCATGCCCATCCATGTTGTGGCAAAGGGCAGGATTTCCTTCTTTTTTATGGCTGAATAATTTTCCATTGTATATACATACCACATTTTCTCTATCCATTCGTCCATTGATGGACACTTAAGGTTGTTTCTGAGATGCCGCATCTTTGAATGATGAAAAATAAAAAAATAGTTACCATTCATCAAGTGTTTATCGTGGTGAGGCACTGTCCTAAGCACTTTACATTTACTTCTTGTTTATTCTTTACCACGAGCCAGTGAGGTAGCTGCTTGGACTTCCTCATGGTGGACAAGGGGACCGAGGTTAAGGGAAGATTGTCTTTGCAGCCGTGGCGATGGCCATGGCTCACTAGCCTTGCTGGTAAGGGGCAGAGCTGGACTCCAAAACCCTCCTGTTCCCTACACCGACAGCCTCCAGTCAGGCAATGCCTGAAGCCTCCCATTTTTTTCTACTAGAAAGCTTTCCTGCCCCTCTGCCTTTCTTTGAATCTCTGCCAAAAAGCAAGTGATCGTGGCCGACTCCCTTGCTATAGCAAGTTCAGAGTACATAGTCTTTCCTTGCTCTCATCTGGTTAATCTTCACTAATTTCCACAATGTGGATACCCATCATCTTTTGCTTTATTTCTCAATTTGTCTGGAGTTCTGGAAGGGAAGAGGGACCCCAGTAAATGTGAGAAGCCAATGCCTCCTTTTAACGGGTTTGCAATCTCCGAGGGGAATTCAGGCTTCTGTACATGAGTTATGACTGATACAGACTCAGGTATAAGAATACACACCTTATAATGTGCTCATATGGGGCAAGAGCCCTGTCTTACTCATCTCTGCACTATCCCCATGCAGCCAAGGGCTAGAATGTAGAGGTGCAGCATATACTGATGGGTTAATGACTAATGCTAATTAGATGTCAGAGTATTCAATGCTGATTGGCTTCTGGAGGTAACCACTGACCAGTATGTTTCAACAGCCATGTGAGTAGCTCTCCTGTTCCCTGTCTCTCCCCTGACTCTTGCAACAGTCTCTGACCTGCTCTCTCTGGCCTTGTAGTTTTGTGCCTTCACGTCCAAGCTCTTGGGTGCTACAAAAGTGAACCCAAACAATGGACATTTGTTAATATTGCTGGCATTAGCCCCACTGCTCTGACTCTTGCAGCTTGGGCTGTGTTCTTTGATGAACTATCTGTCCTCTGTTCTCTGTGTCCACTTTGTTTGCACCTGAAAAGCATCCAAAGGCCCATGTTGGTTGCAGGGAGGCCAGAGGCAACATGGCCATTTACTGATGAAGCCTCTCTATCCTGAGGCCGTTGAGAGTCTCTGTGTGACATTATCTAGGCAGAAAAAGAGTGATGATGGTGGTGATAATAATACAATAGCTCACATTTATTGAAAACCCCTAAACTCGCTTCTTTTGGGGCATCTCAGTTGTATTCCAACTCCCGGGTGTTACTAAATGTCTACCCAGATAAGGAAGACCCTTGTTCTCTGCTTTTCTTCTTGCTGAAAACATTTGGGGCATTCTTGGAGGAGACCAGTGGACATGAGCCAGTCTCAGAGTCCAGAGTGACAATAGACCCAACAGAGACAAAGATTTAGCAGCAGGTGGTAACACTTGCACATACAGACCCTGCCAGCCAAAACAACATTCTCACTGACTCCATCCCAGTGGATGGAAATCCAATAGTGACTCATAGTGTGCTTGGGAAGAAAGCTGAGGAGAGTGGTTTTGGCAAAGGAAAGACAAAATAAATGGAATGTTACCACAGTCTAAATTAGCAGGACTCTCCCCATCTTCTCTCTTCCCACTGACATTTCTTTGTGGCAGCAGGCAGAGTAAGACCACTGGCTTTGAAAGTTAAAGTCTTCTTTGTCCCACCATGTGCCCTTGGGCAATTTGCATCGCCTGTCTAAACCTTACTTTTCTCTTCCATAAATTAAAAATCGAAAACTGCTCAAACCAGGGATGCTTGTTAAGATTAATGAAGTAATGCATCTCATTGACGGGCATTCGTGCTACGCAAGAAATGTTGGTTTCTGTTGATGAAAGGAGAAGCAATTTTAAGTCAGAGACCTTCCTTCTTTTTTTTAATTTTTTTTAAAAAATATTTTTTAAATGTTCTTTTAAAATATTTAGAATTTACCTTCTTGCTGGTGCTGGGAAATGCATTTCTTTGGTGGCACCCCTTCTGGGCTCTAGATCTGTGTTTTTGGAATAACCTCATGTATGTGGTTAGAAAAACTGCCCAAAGAAATAACTTCTAAGCAATTTCTTAAGACTCGAAAGCTGATGTCAGGTATCTGGAAAAATAGGTGTGAGCTGGGGTAGAGTAATCTTTCCAAGCAGAGCTAACAGCTTGAGGAAAAGCCTGGCATTGGGACAGGACAGGATACCTTGGAGAAACTAGGAGAAAGTTGGCAGGGAGCAGAAGAGTGTGAAAAGACACCGGTGAGAAATACAGGTGGAGAGGGAGCAGAGGCTGATCACAGGAATGGAAAGGCCATTGTGGATCTAGTGAAGAGTAGGATTGGGAGTGACAGGACCATACATACAGTTTACAAAGGTCTCTTAGGGGCGCCTGGGTGCCTAAGTCAGTTAAGCGTCAGACTTCGGCTCAGGTCATGATCTCATAGTTCATCAGTTCAAGCCCTGTGACGGGTTCTGCGCTGCCAGCATGGAGCCTGCTTGAGATTCTCTGTCTCCCTCTCTCTGCCCCTCCCTCTCTCTACTACCGCCTCCCCTCCCTCAAAAATAAACATTTAAAGAAGAAAAGGTCTCTTGGACTGCCATGTCAAGAAGGATTGAGGAAAGCAAGAATGAAGGGCTATGGTAGACAGCACCCTTGAGCAAGGAAAAAGGTAAGAAAACCATCCAACGACGGATCATGTTTGTAATAGAACCGGTGACAGGCTTGGTTTTTTCATTTTTTGTTTGGCCGTGTGAGTGTGTGTTTGCGTGTGTGTGTGATTTCCTTCTAATAGGTTTTCCTATTCATAATTTGGAAAGTTTTCATCAAAATACATGTACTCTATTTAACCTCAGAATTTATTTTCTATGTCCTGGGCTGAGTGTAACTGTCATGCAGAATTACTCATATTTTATTTTACATATGTGCTCATTAAAGAAAACTTGTAGGGGCTCCTGGGTGGCTCAGTCGGTTAAGCGTCCGACTTCGGCTCAGGTCATGATCTCGCGGTTTCTGAGTTCGAGCCCTGCATCGGGCTCTGTGCTGACAGCTCAGAGCTTGGAGCCTGCTTCGGATTCTGTGTCTCCCTCTCTCTCTCTCTCTACCCCCTCCCCCATTTGCACTCTGTCTCTTTCTCTCTCAAAAATAAATAAATAAATAAATAAATAAATAAATAAATAACTTAAAAACTTAAAAAAAACTTGTAGAAGAGGAAAAGGTGGAAAAATAAAAGTAATGAAACTTCAGTTCTATTTTTCAAATAACCACTGTTACCATTTTAGTTTATTCTTCTGTTATCTTTTGTTCTGTGTGTGTGTGTGCGTGCATGTGCATAGATCTTTTGTGCAGAGATGTGTAATATTATCTGTCACTGTTGCTACTTGCTTTTTCTTTCTTTCTTTGTAATTGAAATATATCTGGCACCCAACATTGTGCAAATTTGAGGTGTAAAACACGTTGATTTGAAATATGTTTGTATTATAATATGATTGCCATTGTAGCCATAGTTAGCTTTTTAAGAACCTACATATAAGTGATAACATATAGTATTTGTTTTTCTCTGCCTGACTTATCTCACTTACTATAATGTTGTCACAAATGACAGGATTTCCTTCTTTCTCATGGCTGAATAATATTCTATGATATATACCACATCTTTATCCATTCAACTGGTATTGGGCACTTAGGCGGTTTCCATATCATGGTTATGGTGAATAATATAGCAATAAATAGTGTAGTGCAGAAATCTCTTCTACATCCTGTTTTCTTTTCCTTTGGGTATATACCCAGAAGTGGGCTTGCTAGATCACCAGCTTACTTTTTCTTTAACCTAATATTATATAATAAGCATTTCTCCTCTGTTATTCTTTGGAACCATTAATGGCCAAACAATATTCATCAAGTAGTTGTACCATAATTTATTTAATCTCTTTCCCCTTGTGATTGGACAATTAAGCTATTTCCATTTTTTCCTGTTATAAATGAGATTACATTGAAAACTTTTGTGCATAAGCCTTTACCCCTATTTAGGATTATTTCCTTGGGATAGATTCCCAGAAATGGAATTACTGGGTCAAAAGATTTGGATGTTTTATGTCTCTCTTGGTACATGCTGCCAAACTGCTTTCCAAAAGGTTGTGTGAATTTACACTACCCTATTCCTGTATGAAAACAAAATCTAGGGGAATGTGAACTCCCCAACAGTTAGGCATCCTCAATCCCTGGAACACAGACAGGGTCACAGAATCTTTGATTTGGAAGTAACTTTAAAGGCCAGCAAAGCTGACCTCTACTGATGCTTGATCATAGCAGTATGTTTTGTGGAGAGGACATTGAACCTTGTTCCTCAGTGGTATTGACAATTGTACCGTCTCTGGGCTGGGTGGTCCCAAATTCCCTACACAGCTCCTGCCAGGGGTTAAGCCCTGGTCATTTGTAATTTCACAGAACTAGAGCCATGCTGGGTGCATAGTGGGTGCTCAGCCGACCTTGGCAGATGGGATATAGGTGATGAGACACAATGCCTGGGTTGAAGTCATCTTGTTGTCCCCCTGAGAGGACAGCTCTATCAGGATACCAGAGTTGCCCCTGGTCTGGCCAGGTCTCGAGGGCTTCAGAGACTACTTTAGTTCTAGGGGTCAAGGAAGGCCACACTAAGGACGGGACATTTAAAGAGATTCCTGAGGATGACTTAGCTTGGTGAAGACAGGAGTGGAGTCCTCCAGGAAGGGAGAAAAGCCTACGTGAAGGTTCTGAGGCAGGAGAGGGCGTTGGGAATTCTAGCAATGAAAGGAGAGTGGGTTGGGGCTTAAAAAGGGCAAAGTGGCCTATAATAGAGGCAGTCAGAGAAATAGATGAGATCAAATGACTTCAGGGCTTGAAGAGTTTAGATTGTATCATAGGAGCCCCCGAGTGGGGGAAACTGTCATCTTTCTTATTCTTATAATGATTCTCTGGCTGTGGTGTGGACAGTGGATGAGAGAGGGCTAGGGAGGGGAGATGAATGACCAACCGGGAGACTGATGCAGCCAGTTGGGCACCGTGGGGGCAGGGGATACAGAGAGGAAGGGAGAGATTTTAAACGTACTTTTGTTTAAGTCTTGGTGGATCAGACATCGTGTCCTGTGGGAGCCCCTCTGACCTTGTCAACACTAGCTAGCTCTGGAGCACCCTCTCTCTGGCCTATAGCCCCGCAGCCTGTTATCACACTGGTGATGGTTTTCACTTTATCTTGTCTGCTTTCTCTGGACGGCGAGTTACCTATTGTTCATTGTTGTGTCCACTGTTGCACTCCTACCACTTAGAACGGTACCTGCCACATGGCAGGTACTTGATAAATGATTTGAAAATGTGTTGAATTGGTCACTTCCCTGTGTGCCAGGCACTGCACAGAGTCACTGTGCACTGTTTCGTGTGCTACACTCAGCAACCCCAAACGAAGTGGTTAATATTTCATCCCCATTTTATAGAAGAGGAAACAAAGGCATGAAGGGCCGGTTGCCTTTATCACACTCACGTAACTATGATGCGTTAAAGCGTGGCTTGAATCCACGTTTTTTGGTGCCAAAGACCATGCGCAAGATCACCCAGCGGCCTTCCTGCCCACACCATCCACCAGGCTTACACGTTAGGGAAGCGGGGCTCTTGCTCGGATCATCACCAAGTAAGAAATGCTGGCCCAATGCAGCAGGCAGAAAGTAGGTGTACATGGAACTCAACCCGGCTTAGACAGTGTAGACATACAACGGAATATTGTTGAGCTACGAAAAAGGAATGAAGTATGGGTACCTGTCACAACATGGAAGAACCTTGACAACATTATTCTAAGTGAGGGAAACCAGACACAAAAAGCCACGTTTTATATGTGTCCCTTTGTATGAAAGATCTAGAATAGGTAAGTCTGTAGTGACAGGAACAGATTGGTAGTTGCCAAGGGTTGGAGGTGGGGGCGTAAGAAATGGAAAGTGACTGCTTAACGGTTACAGGGGCTTTCTTTTGGCAAGAAGAAAACGTTTTGAGCTTGCTAGAGCTGGTGGCTGTGCTAGTGTAATGCGCTGAATGCCACGAATTGTTTACTTTAAGATGGTGAATTTTATACCGTGTTAAGTTTCACCTCCATAAAAAATAATGCATAGTAATGCAATGTATTAGCTCCAGGCTAGTGGTTAACTGAAGAGTAAGGAAAGGGTCAGAATGGAGCCTTAGCTAAACCTACAACTTTTTATTTTCTGTAAAGATAAATACGTTTTTTATTTCCTTATAAAAGATCTGAAATGTAAAACCCTAGCATTATTTGTATTAATGGTGGAATGCTTCCATATAGAGAAGGGGAGCTAAGGCAAATCAGAGTGCCGTAGCTCAGCATGAAGGCGGAGTTGGCCAAGTTTCAGCCTAATTCTCCATCCACTAAAGCCTCTGACTTTAACATAAAAGGAGAGACTTCAAGGTCATTAGATTCAGATGCCGTGTGTGTGGCCACAGTTCCCATCTTAAAATGAATGCGATGTCAGTGTGAGATCTGACAAACTACAAGTATCAGCTTCCCATAATTAGTCTCTCTTCCCTCAGATGGAGAAGTTGTCTGAGACACAAAAGCATAGTGAGTGGAGGGCTGGAGCTTCCCAATGGAGGCTCCATCAAATGTCATGGGAAGAGTGGGTGCATCAACAGAGTAGCTGCACAGGCTTGCAGGGCGATGGAGTCCAAGCATTAATACTTACTGAGAGGCCCCAGGACTCCGCCTGGGCTGCACCACTGTGCACATGTCCATGTGTCTAACTTCTAGAATCACTACTTGGATGGGTTGTGTTTGCCTCCATTTTGTAGCTGAGAAAATGGAGGCTCAGGTGAGGAACCTGCCCAAGGTCACAGAGGGAACGAGACAGCTGGGATTCCAACCCTGTCTGTGCCAGAGCCTGTGTTCATTGCAATGCCTCCCACCCAAGAACAGAGCCTGTACATAGAAGTTGCTGGATAAGCACTTGTTTAATAAATAAACAAATGGTAGCCAAACAAAATAGTTTTTAATGGCCAAATGGTTTGGCAAAGATGCACAGAATTCAAACCAGCTCGGGGGCAGGCATGTTCTTAGGCTGTACAAATACAAAGTGGTACAACCTTTTAGGGCTGCAAAATTCATATTGACAAATACATACGAAGAGTCTGAAAATTACGCCACCCTTTGTCTCGACACTTTTATGGTTTAATTTGAAGAAAATTTTAAGAATGTAGGCAAAGCTATATGTATAATGATGGTCTTTTTTGGTTATAAATTATTTCTTCTACAGTTATAGATTAGTTAAGTCAATGGGACATCAACAAAAGGACGATTTTTCAGCCACTAAAATATATGTTCTACAGGAACATTTAATGACAAAGGCAAATATTTATTATATGTTAATTAAGGGGAAAAAATAGGCTGCCAAATAGTGTTTCCAGTGTTGGAACATTCATTTTGGCTTAAAAAAATAACATATGGGGGCGCCTGGGTGGCTCAGTCGGTTAGACGTCCGACTTCGGCCCAGGTCACGATCTCGCGGTCCGTGAGTTGGAGCCCCGCGTCGGGCTCTGGGCTGATGGCTCAGAGACTGGAGCCTGCTTCTGATTCTGTGTCTCCCTCTCTCTCTGCCCCTCCCCCATTCATGCTCCGTCTCTCTCTGTCTCAAAAATAAATAAACGTTAAAAAAAAAAGTTAAAAAAAATAACATATGTATCACGAAGATGAGAAGCCTCAATACCAAAATGCTAATGTGGCTTTATTGCTTTGTGGAGGGGTTATGAGTGATTTCTAGTTTCAACTTTCATTCCTGTTGTGGTTTCCACATTTCCATGAGAGCCAATAAGCATATCCCTTCTGGTTTTAAAAAGTGAACAAATGAATGCTACATCAAAACAAAACAAACTGAGTCTACCCACCCAATGGACAGGATCATGTACAGATAGAAGAAATGTCTTTTCTCTCATAGAAATAAAACATTGATAACGTAAGAGATTATTTGTGGATATTTATCTCAGTGTGTTTTCTTTTCCTCCTCTATTTTCCCTCTCCCTCCCTCCCTCCTTTCTTCTTTCCTTTCCTTTCCTTTCCTTTCCTTTCCTTTCCTTTCCTTTTGTTTCCTTTCTTTCCCTTCCCTTCCCTTCCCTTCCCTTCCCTTCCCTTCCCTTCCCTTCCCTTCCCTTCCCTTCCTTTCCCTTCCCTTCCCTTTCCTTTCCCTTCCTTCTTCAATGTACAATTTTAGTTCCTTCTCTTCCTGGTGCTAGATTTAAACATTTGATTAAAGTCCCAAATTCTCTTCTTCTACACTTTCTCATTGAGGAATTTGAGAGCAAAGCGTCTTGGATTTTAGACATCTGGGAATGGCCAAGATTTTGGATTGGTTTTGTGAGAAGATGTATTTGTTCAGTTGAGCAAGTGTGAAGCAAATGCTTTCAGCGTGTCTATTAATCTTAGTGGTCTGAGTGATGTAAGGGTACGCTCACTCATGTTTTATGATGTTTGGTTTCATAAAAATATGTTGGTTTCAAGGCATTGGCCCCTGTTCTCTGTTGACTGGGAACAAATTTGGAGTATGGAAGGCATCTTGAATTTTTTCCCAAACCTAGTTTGTTTTTTAATCATCAACTGGAACTCTGTGATGGTTATGACTAACACATTTGTGAGTTCATGAAAACATTTATTTTAATAGAAAAAATCCCAATAGAACGGGACTAGAACGAGAGTGCCCTACACCGGGTTTTGCCAAAAGGCTCCTGCTGGATGGTTTTAGGGATAGATTCAGATGGCTGTTGATGCTTACCAAGCTGGGAAGAAATGGGTGCACCTCCATTTAGGTCACAGATGGTAAAAGGTAACAAAAGGAGTTTCTGGTTGAGTTGGGGAAATGAAGCCTGAATTATAGTAGCTGTGACATGGGATGAATTCTCTTTGTATTACACCAGAGTTGAAGTTGATAATGTGCCCAATGGCATAAAATTAGTGCCCTCAAGAGATGTGTTAGAGCATTCTATATCTTTCATCAAGCTTCAGAACTTTGAGATGGCACTGGGCAATGCTTATGTTGTAATGTTCAGTGAAAAAGTCCCAGCTTAGAAAAGCATGTATAGGATTTTGTAAAGAGAAAAATATAAATAAAGAAAAACCAGTCTACATTAAAAAAGAAACAGAAAAACATCACAAAATGTTTCCTGCTTTTTCACAATCATGGACTATGTTGGTTGTTCTCCACCCTTCTCTATTTTCTGAAATTCTTAATGATCATGAAATATTTTTATGATAAAAGACTCATTCATCCAACATGCAGGTGCCAATCACCAAGGTTAGAGATTCAAAGATTATTTAGCCAATTATCTGCCACAAAGAAGCTTATAGCACTCTGAGGAAGAGAGAGAACTAGTTAAGAGGTGAACCGTTGCCATGAAGGAGGTATATTTGAGGCCAAAGTGTGAATCAAAAAAGTAATGGTATATTTACACGCAGGATCAAAATTTAAAAATGATTAAGTGCGTATGACCATAATGTCAGGGTCCTGTCTGCATGAAAGAACATGATCTCTCTCTGTCTAGGTTGTTCTGTCTAGTTATGTATATTTAGACAGAGGGGCTGACAGAGGGGCATAGCGGTGTTGGGGTTGGGGCTTTGCAACTGGTCATTTTGGGAAATGTCACGAATCTGTTCCTCTGAATCCTTGTCTCCACCAGCAGAGGTTGTAACTTCACTGATGTAGCTCTTGAGCTCTATAATATTAATGTGTGGTTACCTTGCCCCCTCGGATCATATACTTTAGATGGACCATCTTCCTTTTTAATTTTAACAGTCACTGAAGCATATCCCTTTTAGCAGGAAGTAGAGTAATAAAGAGCTCGACAAATTAGTTAGAAATCACTTTCCAGAAAGAGAACACGGGCTTCGGATTGGGTCTCAAGGGGTTTTCTAAAGAGATAGTGTATTAACTTGGACTTCAGAGATGTTTGCTTTGGCTGTTCCAAAGACTTTTTGGGGTGTTTGTTACTTTTCAGTATCTCATCCTCATTGTAAGTGGTTGAGTTTGCTCACATTGGTTATCTCCAGGTCAAAGAAGTGTTATTCGTTTGTTACATAAACAGTTATTTAGTGTCTACTATGTGCCTGGCCTGTTCTCAGAGCTGGGGTGACCCCAGTCAGCAACAGGCAGGATTCTTACCTATGAGGAGAGATAGATAACAAACATGTGGACAAGCAAATGAATAAGGAAATCAGTGCTGAATGCTATTCAGGGGGTGGTAGTGGAGGGGTTCTGTGCACATGGCTGGTGTGGTTCGTTTTGATCAGTGTTGTCACCAGTTGCCTGGGCAGGGTGGGTACACCTGGGCTTTGGCGTCACAGTCACCTGGGTCCCAACCATAAGCCTGGTGCCCACCAGTGTTGCTAGCTGTGTGACATCGGGATGGTTACATAACTAATCTGAGTCCCTCAGCTCTGTGTTGGGGACAAAGAAACTCCCTGTCAGTTGTGTTATGATGATGAAATGGATTAAGTGAAGGATGTGGATCATATCAGCTGCTCAGAAACAGAAGGGTTGACACACATTCTTTTAATGCTGTCTCCATCTTGATGGCCGGTTCTGCCAGGATCCCTGGGATTCTAAGCCTGGCAGCTTTTCCTTCTTGTACCGTCTCCAAGAAAATAGCTCTGCAGGTACACTTGTGGTTTTCCGAGCTGTCTTTTAGCTTTAGTCACTTCTCAGGTGTGGTAAACTGAGTAATGGCCACCCAAAGATGTCCACATCCTAACCCCCAGCACCTGTTAATATGCTACGTTACTTGGCAAAGGGGCCTTGCAGATGTGATGAAGTTATGAGTCTTGCGAGAGGGAGAGCATCCTGCATTATCCGGGTGCAACCCCTGACGACAAACCAAGGGTCCTTACTAGAGGGAAGCAGGAGGGTCGGTGTTATAGAGGGAAGGTGATGTAAGTATGGAACTGGAGGGAAACAGTGAGAGAAGGAGCTGCCATCTGATGGCTCTGAAGGTGGGGAAATCAACAAGGAACATAGCCTCTAGAAAAGAAAAGGCAAGGGAACCGCTTCTCCCCTAGAGCCTCTGAGAGGAACACAGCCCAGTGAACCCTTTTATTTTATTTTTAATTAAAATTAAAAAAAATTTTTTTAGTTATTTTTGAGAGAGAAAGAGAGAGAGCAAGAGAGAACGAGGGGGGGTGGGGCAGGGAGACAGAGGAAGACACAGAATCCGAAGCAGGCTCCAGGCTCTGAGCTCTCAGCACAGAGCCTGACGTGGGGCTTGAACCCATGAACTACGAGATCATGACCTGAGCCAAAGTCAGATGCTTAACAGACTGAGCCACCATGGCACCCCCCTGTGAACCCTTTCAGACTTCTCATCTCCAGAGCTGTAGGGTAAGAACTATGCTGATTAAAGCCACCAAATTTGTGGTCATCTGAGTAGCACTAGGAAACAAATACAGGTGAAACCGGGAGACCCTGCCTGAGCCCCAGGCAACATGAGAGTAGGGGTCTCTGGGGCTGCTCAACATAATGATTTCTAAAGCCAGCATACCTAGGCTTGCAGCCCACTCCACCATCTAACTGTGATCTTGAGAAAACTCCAGTCTCTGTGCCTCAGTGTGCCTTCTATAAAATGGGATGAAAGCTAACATACATTATGGATATAATTAGTACATTGGCCCGTGGTAAGTGCTCAATAAATAGAAGTTGTTATTAATAGAAACAAGTTCTTACTGAAATGAATTCCTGTTTTTCCGGAATAGTGGAGAATGATTAGAGCGCTGGCATCTAGGTGTTGGTAGGAGCTCACCAGATAGCTGTTGAGCAGTGTCCAAGGATTGTTTTAGTTAGTGTATGTGTTCATTTCCACGGCCTTTTTTTTTTTTTTTTTTTTCAGTGAGGCCAAGGGCAGTTTCTTTCCCTTTCTGCTCACATGCGGACAGTGAGATTCAAACGGGGTGACAGCACTTATGCTCCTCAAAGCTCTGTCTTGTCTCCTGCTTGAAATTCAAAATTCATGTTGCAGCTGTAACAGCCAAATAAAATGTGGCCCTGTGAACTTTTTGCATTTCTGTTCGTCTCTGGTAGATCACGGGCTGCTTGTTTCTGCTACGCAAAAAAGTCACTCCCCTGATAATTCTGAAGACCAGAGAAACAGTTTGTTCACATGAAATCGTTATTTTTCTGAGTTTATCCAGTTAGGATAATACTGTTCTCTAAGTGATTGCATATTTGAAAAACAGAAGACTTACCACTTGTGTGAATTTAGCTTAAGGAAATAGTTTTTAATTCAGTAGAAATATCTACATACAAAAATTCTCATTGCAGCATTATTAAAAACGGCAAAAAAATGGAATAAATGGAAATGTTAGACAATAGGGGGACTGTTAAATATATTGTGGTCTAGTCACTCAGTGGAATATTTTGTAGCTAGTTGAAAGTGTGGCTATAATGACCTTGTCATTATAGGGAAAATATTTGCAATGTACTGATAGGAGAAAAATTGAGACAAAATGGTGTTTGGTGTAATAAAATGCTTATGATGATTCTAACTCACACATCAATAGCCTAGCAGAAAATATAACAAAACGCCAACATCTCTTGTGTTCACGCAATGGAATTGTGAACTTTTTTCTCCTATTTTCCAAACATTTAGTAATATAGCTATTTACATATTTAAGGAAAAAAATTAGCTAAAAAACCATAAAGCAATAAACCAGAGCTTCACGACAGCGTGAAAGATGTGCAAGAAAATCATGAATGCACACATTTTCAAGTCAAATGAAAATGCACAAGGGGTTCTCATTTCCTAGATTAGGGCTGATTGCAGGAACCCCGTGGTGAGAAATCTTGGCTATTAGCACTTAGCAGGGCATGCGGAGACCATTCTAACACATCAGCTTTCTTGCTCTAAGTCGGCTGATTGGGTTTCAGGAAACAAAGAAAAGTTTTTCTCTCCAAAACAATTCAGTTCTGATTAGATCAGTAACCTCCATTCCAGCTCAGGGGCTCTGGAGAAAAGAAAGAAAATCTATCATTTACAGAGGCCTGCTATGTGCCAGGCTCTGTGCCGGGTGCTTTAAGTTTATCGTCTCCATTCATCCTCATGTGTCTGTGAAGTAGGTTCGATTGTAGGGACTTAACAGAAAAGATGCTCAGAAAAGTGAACGCTAATTGGTTGGGGCAGAAGCAGGTTCAGACTTTGGGCTGTCGGGTGCCACAACTTGTTACCTCAGACAGGACGCTAGCTTACGAGGCTGCCCAGAGACCCTCCAGCTGATTTGGTATAATGCTTTGTTTTTCAGGGACCCAACAGTGTCTCTCCCTAGATTAATCACTCACCATGGCTGTGCACGGGGAGTTGTTAAGTGTAGTTTAGTTTTAAATAGGCAGGACACCACGGTGTTTGAAAAGTCCATATAATAAAAAGCATATACAGTGAAAATAAGTCTTCTATATCCACCTGTCATTCCCCAGTTTGTCTTCCTTGAGAAGACCATCGTAAAGGGAGAACGCTAATAAACATAGGTCTTAGGGACCCATTCTCAAGTTTTGATGATCTAGAATCTCCTAAGTTTGCCCTGGAGGCTGGACTTTTAACAAGCATCCCAGATAATTTGGATGCAGGGTCTGGGGCTGAGGACCACTGCTCCAGTGATACAGTTATACAATTCAATAAAAAATAGCAAATTCACGCTGCATATGTCAACTATTTCAGTTCATACAGCCTCGCAGGAATATAGGTGTTTGAGAAAACAGGTTCAACTTTTCTTGGTTTTACAGACTTTTATTTTTCACGTTCTGGAGGCAGGAAAGTCCAAGATCAAGGTGCAGGCCAGTTCAGTTCCTGGTAAGAACCTCTTCCTGGCTTACAGACGGCCACTTCTTGTCACAACTTCACGTGATGGGGAGAGAGCTCCGATCTCTCTTCTTCTCCTTATAATGACACTAGTCCCATCATGGGAGCCTCACTCTCATGACCTCATCTCAACCTTCTTACCTCCAAAAGACCCACCTCTAATACCTTCATATTGGCAGGTAAAAGCTTCAACAGGTGGATTTTAGTGGGGATACAACGTTTAGTCTATAACTTTGGGTCTAGTCTGCTCTGCCATGTCGAGCTGAAAGGTCTTGTCAAGTTATTATGATTGTCAGCCTTTAATTTCTTCATCTATAAGGTAAGCTGATTGGACCAGCTCAAGGGTATCCAAAGTCTCCCCCGGGAAACCTAGAGCATTCTTTGGGGCTGAGGTGGAGGACTGAGTAGGCAGGTTTCTATCTCAGTAGGCTACCCCTCCCCTACCTGCCACAGCTCATTATTCAGTAAGAGCAACTCTCTCTTATCTATCTATCTATCTATCTATCTATCATCTATCTATCATCTATCTATCTATCTATCTATCTATCTATCTATCTTCTATCTAAAATCTATCTGACATGTATCTATCTATCTGACATTTATCTATCTATCTATCTATCTATCTATCTACCTATCATACATCTATCTATCTATCTATCTATCTGACATCTATCTATCTATCTGACATCTATCTATCTATCTATCTATCTATCTATCTTTCTTTTTAGGATTAAACTCCAGACTGTTTAGATTTCGCCAGCTTTTCCCATAATGCTCTTTGTCTTTTCCAGGATCCAATCCAAGACCCCATGTTGCATTTAGTGTCCTATCTGATTCTGCCTCTGATTAAAATTTTATTCAAATCAATGGTTCCAGAATGACAACAGAAAGAAACGTTTGCTGTCCACCGGGTTAACTGCTGGCTAGTTGTCTTCCACTTGTATGACTTGAGGCTGACAGTACGTATGAGGATTGACTGTGATGTAAGGAAACAAACACGGTCTTTGGGGACAGGCCAAGTGGGTCTAACTTTTGCTCTCCGGAGGATATTGGACGGTTCACTGAGCCTTCTTGAACTTCAGGATCCTCATCTGTAAAATGGCAGAGTAATGCCTAGTTTGCACGTTCTGAAGTTAAAGTAAGTTTGGTGAGGCACAACCATAAGAGGCATTCTACTGGTGGTGGCCCTTCCCTGGGTTCATATGGTGTCACTGGCTGTCAAGTTAAAAGACACCTATGCCTCCTCATGGTGTACCATTGGTGCGGCCATCCAGGGGCTTGTCCCCATGCCCCGCTGAACCTCTTAAACATTTCTGTGTGCCTGGAATAATATTTAACAGCAGCCTATTCTCCTGCTCAAGAAAAAAAAAAACATCTGATATCTAATGTTTTGATCGTACTGTTGAGATGGGATTTAAAACATGATTCCTAATTCAGTTGTTCCAAAGTGGAAAAAGATTACATAATTAGTACACGTTAATCATAGAAAAATTAGACTATATGGATAAACAAAAGGAAGAAAATAGAAATCAGCTGTAATCATCAGACCACCCAGAAATAACCTTGTTATCATTTTGGGATCTGCATCTGGAAAGATACACATTCTCTTCCTCTCTTCTTTCTAAAACCATTCTATACATTACTTTCTTTGGAATCATATTGTCATTTACTCTATATGTACTCACATTTCCATATTATAAAATCTAATTCTGGATTGTAATTTTTAAACTGTATTATATGGATGTATTGAAACTGTCTTAACTAATTCCCTATTGTTGAATGGCTTAGTGGTTTCAATTTCTGCTTTTGCCAATAACATTGCAATTATACACATCCCTCTAGCAAAATCTGTGTGCACCATTCTCCAATTTGGAAGCCTGAAGCTGGCAGCTGTCATACAGGGCCCACACCCTCTTTTTCTCTTACTTCCCTTTGCAGATTCCCCTGTACTGTCTGTGCACGCGTGTGCCCTGCTGTGCACGTGTGGGTACGGTCTGGGCACACGTGATTACCATCTGGGCATCTGTGGGTACTGTCCGTGCACGTGGGTGCACTGTCTGGGCATGCGTGGGTTCCTGGGGGAGACCGTGTGCTCCTTTGAGGGCAGTGAGCGTATGCTCTCTTCCTTCCCTCCTCTCCAGTATATAGCCCTGTAGCCCTCCGTGCATTTCTACTCTCAGCCCGTTACCCCGAACTTGCTTTGCCATTGCTTGTTGTGCTTGGATATTTGATGTTTGTGTTCTTAACTCTGGTCCATATCCTCGCTCATTCAAGAGAGACCGACTGAGACCTTCCGATGTGCCAAGTGTTGATCCAGCAGCTGGGAAAGAGGGCAAATGAGACAGAAAGTGGCCGTGCCCTCGGGGAGCGGCATTGGAGAGGGGTAGGCAGACCTCAGGCCAGGGAACACAGGCAGGGGTGGTTTCAAATAGCCATGCCTGGTAGGAGGACAAGAAAGCAGGTAGGAGGATGGGGAGTCTCCGGGAGGGGCTCAGAGGAAGTTTCTCTGGGGAAACCACTCATGGGCAGAGATCTGGATGGGGCAAAGTTGTGGCCTGTGACTGGGGCAGGGAACCAGCAGCCCCTCGTAGGGGAGTAGCCACGCTAAGGAGGCCAGCGCAGGAACAATCGGGCTGTTCCCAGGACAGCAGGAGACACAGAGGGTGAGGGCTTGGGAGACAAGCCCTGAGGGGCAGGACAGGGCCTACACTGCTGGTCTTAGAGGCCATGGGGAGGAGGTTAAATTTTATTTGATGTTCAGTTTATTTGAAGGCAGTGGGAGAGGAGCATGATCTGGTTTTCTTTTTTTTTCTTTAGAATTTTATTTTTTTAAGTTTATTTATTTATTTTGAGAGAGAGGCTGAGTGAGGGAGGGGCAGAGAGCGAGAGAGAGAGAGAGAGAGAGAGAGAGAGAGAGAGAGAGAATCCCAAGCAGGCTCTGCATCATCAGTGCAGAGCCCTACATGGGGCTCGAACTCACAAACCATGAGATCATGACCTGAGCTGAAATTAAGAGTCAGACACTTGGGGCGCCTGGGTGGCTCAGTCGGTTAAGCGGCCGACTTCAGCTCAGGTCATGATCTCGCAGTCTGTGAGTTCGAGCCCCACGTCGGGCTCTGTGCTGACAGCTCAGAGCCTGGAGCCTGTTTCGGATTCTGTGTCTCCCTCTCTCTGACCCTCCCCCGTTCACGCTCTGTCTCTCTCTGTCTCAAAAATAAATAAATGTTAAAAAAAAAAATTAACACACAAAAAAAGAGTCAGACACTTAACTGACTGAGCCACCCGGGTGTCCCTGGTTTTCATTTTAAAAAGATCACTCGGCTCAAATTTTATCCTAAACCACAATTTTTATCCAGATGATAAACGCTCAGGAGGGAGAGTGATAACTCCTGAACAGATATTGGCCAGGAGGAAGGAACATGGTTTTCTGAGTTTTCATTGCCTGAGCCTTCCAGGTTTCTCCTTGTGGCAGATTCTGTTATTAAATCAATATCCAGGAATTGTGGGATCACTATGCTGTGCACCTGAAACTAATGTAAGATTGCATGTCAACTCTACTTCAGTAATTGTAATTAAAAAAAATCGATATCCATTCCCCCTCTATCTTTTTATTTAGTTGATTTTATTTATAGCTTTTTAAGAAATATTTCAGAGCATTACACAATTACATTTTCTCATTTTCTGACCTGCAAACAGATACCTTAAATGGAAATACTTTTTAAAAATTATCAAATAAGGTACATCCAAAATGCAACCCCCTCTATCTTTGCTACCAGAATTCTGATTTTTGTCAGGTGCCAATATAGGGCTCCCTCCCAGCCTCCTTTGCAGGTAGCCTTGGGAAGCATGTGACACAATTCTAGCCAATCAGGTATAAGAAAACACTGCCTGGAGAATTCTGGAAAGGCTTCTGCTTTCCCCACGAGACGACGCAATTGGCACATCCCCACCTCCTCCTCTGCCTGTGACTAGAACAGAGGTGATGTCTCAAGCACAGAGCCATCTCGTTCTCATTTGACGACAAGCATGAGAAGGAAAGATAACACGTTAAGGAGGACAAGGTGGGAAGAGAGAAACAGCCTGGGTCTCTGACGGCTTGAATGAGCGGCTAAACCACGAATGCCAGCAACCCCCTGACTTTTTTGTTTATGGGAAAGAGGAAACTCCCCCACCAGTTGAAGCTGCTGTTCCTTAGCTATCCTGTTGATTGTAGCCAAAGCCTTCCTAACTGATACATTTATCACCTTGGCAAAGTAAACCCAACTGCATTAGTAATTCCACAGAATCTTACGCAAATCGTTAAAGTTTTGAATAAGTCATGGTGTGTTAAAATTGAAACAATCGCCAAACCTAACTTGGGAAACTTGTGCTTGTGGATTCGAGCTCATGATCTCGACGTTACAGACGTGCTATTAAATTGCGACGTGATGTAAAGACGCTTTCTACCGTGCTGTGCAGACATCCTTTACCTGAGAGAGGAGCCATGCTGGAGGCTTTCTTTCTCTCTCAGACTATTTAGTCCTCATTAAGGGTCACACGACACCCTTACTCCAGCCAGTCTGGTTCTGACTGCCATTTTAATTTTTTTTTTTTTAACGTTTATTTATTTTTGAGACAGAGAGAGACAGAGCATGAACGGGGGAGGGTCAGAGAGAGAGGGAGACACAGAATCGGAAACAGGCTCCAGGCTCTGAGCAGTCAGCACAGAGCCCGACGCGGGGCTCGAACTCACGGACCGCGACATCGTGACCGGACGCTTAACCGACTGAGCCACCCAGGCGCCCCATCTGACTGCCATTTTAAAGTCCTAAGTGCACATCTGAGATCAGGAAGCTATTTCAGTGATGCTGGTCACTGATGCATGCAAACGCCTCTGAGTTTGAGACATTCCTGTTCCCTGATGAAATTACTGAGGGGTGTGGTCTCCCTGGTATAATCCTTTTAAAATACCATTAATTTATAACAGGAGCATGATAAGCGTCTACTCTACTCTAGGCATATTATGAAGCATTTTATAAAAAATGATCTCTAATCCAAAATTAATCTTCACCAGGCTTTGCAGACTACACATGATTTTCCTGATGAAAATCAAGCCCCAGAAAAGTCAAGTCATTTCCCCAAAGTCCTAAAGCTCAGTAAATGGACAAAAAGAACTTGTTCTTGGATATTTACCTGGTTCTAAAACCTGTGATTTTTAGGGATCCTTGGGCCCTGTCTAGAGGGCCGCTGGCGGCTTCCCTGAACCACCCGGGGGAGGAAACACACAGTTTTGGTTTTAACACCAGTCGGAAAGCATTAACAGAAGATTGAATGCTGACCCCCAAAAGACAGGTTCACCCAAAATCTGTGAGGGTGACTTTATTTGGAAAAAATATATATTTTTTTGCAGATGTAATTAAGTTAAGGATTTTGAGGGGATGAGATTGTCTGGATTAGGGTGGGCCCGAAATCTAACATGTCCTTAGAAGAGGAGACTAGGGGAGAAGACACAGCGAAGCTGATGTGAAGGCAGAGGCTGCCGCGATGCGTCTGCAAGCCACAGAGCCCGGAGGTCGGGGCAGCCACCAGCAGGTGGGACAGAAGCATAGAAGGGATTCTACCTCAGGGTCTCCAAGAGGAACCAAATCAAGCCCAAACCTTGATTTTGCACTTCCGGGCTCCAGAACAGAGAGAGAATCCATTTCTGTTGCTTTAAGCACCACATCCGTGGTCACTTGTTATGCGATTCTAGGAAACCAGCACAGCACTAGGGTAAGAGGATGGGACAGGATGAGACCAACACTCGGTGTCTGAATGAGAAGCACAGGCTACATGCATTGCTTATGACGGTGGGGACAGAAGAGCTACGCAGGCCAGACACATTCTCCCTGGGCAGAGAGAGCACCCGGCTTGGCTGGGCTTGTGCAGGGTCTGGAGGGGCAGGGGGGAAGCATGGTGCTCAGCGACCGTCCAGGGAGGTGGCAGGGCCACTTACTTGCCTGAGACAGTGGTACTATTTGTGGACGTGTGGCTGCTTATTACAAATAATCTAAGAATTTCCAGGGCACCTGGGTGACTCAGTCGGTTAAGCGTCCGACTCTTGGTTTCGGCTCAGGTCACAATCTCATGGTTCAGGGGCTCGAGCTCTGTGTCGGGCTGTGTGTTGAGAGGGCAGAGCCTACTTGGGATTCTCTCTCCCACTCTCCCTCTTTCTCAAAAATATATACGTAAACTTAAAACACACACACACACACACACACACACACACACACACACAAATCTAAGATTTAGACAAAAGACGAAGAAAAAAAGAGTGAAGCAAAACTTACACCTCTCAGAAACCATTTTGCCAACATTATCAAACATTGTCCCGAACTTCTCTCTAGGCACATATTTAGCCAGAAGCCTTGGTAGATACAGTTTTACAAAAGTAGATTCATACTATGCGTGCTATTTTTATAAAAAGTATTAAACCCGAGTCCAGTGGAATTTACCAGGAGGAAAAGAAAGTCGAATCAAACTGAAGGAATTGTTGAACTCCCCATAAATATTTGTTCATAACAGGAGATATTAACTCCTAAAAGACATTTCTAAGGTTAAGAGATAATTATTAAAAAAAGTATGAAGAGTTTGGCATGATTTCACTTTCTAAAAACTAGAAGACATTTCTAAGGTTAAGAGACAATTATTAAAAAAAGGTATGAAGAGGGGCGCCTGGGTGGCGCAGTCGGTTAAGCGTCCGACTTCAGCCAGGTCACGATCTCGCGGTCAGTGAGTTCGAGCCCCGCGTCAGGCTCTGGGCTGATGGCTCAGAGCCTGGAGCCTGTTTCCGATTCTGTGTCTCCCTCTCTCTCTGCCCTTCCCCCGTTCATGGTCTGTCTCTCTCTGTCCCAAAAATAAATAAAAAAACGCTGAAAAAAAAAAAAAAGGTATGAAGAGTTTGGCATGATTTCACTTTCTAAAAACTGAAAGTTTCTATCAACTTTACATGATAGGTCATTACTTTGTGCCATGAAAAGGGGATTTTATGCACTTCCTTTTCCTTTCCACTCCTGGCCTCCCTGATTTTTGTTAGTTACATTATTATTTTTGGATTGCCTGGAATTGCAACATTTGTGTTCTGTTCTGTCAGCTCACTCCTAGGGTTGCTTAGCTTTGGTTCTGTATTTAAATCCATCTGGAGCTCACTGTTGTGCTTTAGGGTGGCTTCTCCATTGCTGGGTGTTTAATTTTGATTCGGGCCTTTGGATGCTGGATTTCATCATTAAATATTTAAAAAAAATTTTTTTTAATGTTTATTTTTTATTTTTGAGAGAGATAGAGCATGAGCGGGGGAGGGGCAAAGAGAGAGGGAGACACAGAATCCAAAGTAGGTTCCAGGCTTCCAGCTGTCAGCACAGAGCTCGATGCTGGGCTCGAACTTACGAACCATGGGATCGTGACCTGAAGTAAACTCAGATGCTTAACCGACTGAGCCACCCGGATGCCCCCATCATCAAATATTTTTTTAGGAAATGCTTTGTTACTGTAGTCCTTGAATTCTTGCATGTTTGGGAACGTTGGTTTCTTTTATAGTAACGGCACTGTTTGGCTGAGTAGAAAACTCTCCGGTCCCCCTTTTGTCCCTTCGAACTTGTTGATGTTTCCCTGTTGCATGTTGGCAGTGGCTGTTGGAAGGAATCACGTGATTCTGTTCTCTTGCACGTCCCCTAAATTTCAGTATCTCACACTACTGTCCTGATGCTTCTAATTTTGCTTATTTTTCCTGGGATACGGTATGTCCTTTAAATCTAGAGATGCCTAGCTTTATTTTACTTCAAGAAGCTTTTCTGAATTGTCTTTAAGTTTTGTTTTTTGTTTTTTTTTTTTATGTTCCCTTGCTTTTTTTCTGTTCAGAATACCAGTTTGAGGATGAGAGCCTGGCTTTTTCTTCAATTTGAATGGTCTTGTCTGCAATCATTTTGATCTCTGTTCCTTTCTATTTCATTTCATGTGATTTCTTAAGCGTGGCCTGTGCTTTCCACGGTATTTATCTATTTTCGGTTTCTTCTAAGTTGACTTTCATCTCTATAATTGCTTTATTTTTAGCTTCCATTTATTTCCTGAGTGCTGCTGGGTCACTTTGCAACTTGTTTTCTTCTTATTTCTTTTTTGATGACTTCTAGTCCTTCTTTGAACTTTTTTTTTCTTTGAAAAACTATGTTGAGAGTCATTTAATACTGAAGAGAACTAATGTTTCTGTTCTCTGGCATAGATCATTTATGCTTTGTATTTTTTAAATCTGCCTTCAGCATTTAGTTTTTTCTTCCTATTTTCCCCCTCTTGCAATACTCATACTGGGGTCCTTGCTGCCTGGTGTCTTTCTTGGTATCACTCAAACATGAGTAGGTGCATGCAAATGTTGATCAACAACACAGTGTGGAGGGGGCGGGGGGGGGTGTGGTTAACCAAATTACTTTGTGGTCTCTGCCTTCCTATTCAAAGTGCTTCAGTGAAATGTGTCCCTCAGACTGGTCACCAGGGGATCAGTGTGGCTTAGGAAGCAGGGAACGTTGTGACTCCAGAGTTGTCCCACCCAGTCCAATTCATCCCATTTGATTCCAAGCAGGCTCTCCCAACCAGAGGCATCCTAGACAATAAACATGGAGGGCCTTCCTGCTTCCTCCTCATTTATTTGCCACTCCCTTCCCTCTAGCTATCAGCAATGTGAAGGTAGATATTTGTAGGGTTATTCTGACTTACCCTGTGTGAGGTGCACAGCACTGATGCCCACCAGAATTTCTAGTTCTATCCTCTTTTGAGATGTACCCTTCATCACCCCTCAAAGCTAGTCGTGGCCAGATGAATTGCTTGAACAGCAAAATGCGAGTGGAAGTAACATGAACCACCTACCTTCTTTCTTCCCTTTCCATGATGGACTGTGAAGCTCTGTGCCATGATAGTGGTATAGGAAGACCGTAAGGTTGGTGAGTTCTCTAGTGCCTACCTGGTTATCTCATGTCGAGCATGTGGCAATAACCATGTTGTAGCAGCAACAGTAGGGGGCAAAAATAACAATAGAGAATACAGAAGCTTTTGCTGTTTTAAGTCACTGAAGTTTGGGATTTTTTTGTTTCTCCCGCATGGTCTTTGACCAATACAGGACAAGAAAAGCCAACAGTTTCTGTATCAACCATTAGGGAGCCTGGGCATTGAGAGGTGGGGAGGGCAGGCTGCAAGGTGTACATCAGAGCAGACCATCCATCACCCGTCCAGGGCACTGGCTAGCTTCGATGACTTCCTTGTACGTTGGAGGGGAAATTTTGTAGAATCTGCAAAGTTAAGGCCTCTTATTGCAGAAGGTTTCAGATTGCTTGCCTTCACGGGGAAATGCAACAGTGGAACCTAACCTTGTTTGGCTTTGTTTCTCTTTGCTTCCTTTTCTACACCTTCTTTTGCCCAGACATATTGCTGTTAACAGCCTCAATTACTACCTCTGAACAAACCGGGTTGATTTCTGATTGGTTATATTGACCGTGTATCCCCTAAAGAGCCAGAGAACCACGGGAGCTGCTGCCTTCAGGTCTTTTTGCAATTTATAATCTGTAAATGTTTCTCTCTCTTTTTTTTTCGATCAAGTTATTTGTTCTCTCTGTAATTAAAAGATGTATGTACAACCCTAGATATTTCCGAAAAATAAAACCTTGCATCTCTGAATTACCACTGGGACCAAGAGACAATTGAAGATATCTTGGCTCTGGTTTTGTCTGTTGCCTGCACATTAGTTCTATAGTACGTCTCTTCTCCAGAACCAGACCATCCAGGCTTACATCCCGGCCTGGTCATTCTTTAATGGCACGGCCCCAGAGAAATGGCATCCAATTTCTGAGCTTATTTTCTCATCGGCAAAAATGCTATAATAGCAGTGGATTTTTTAATCCCACAGGAATACTGGGAGAGCTGATGAGCTCATATGCGGGAAAACCCCTGGAGCAGTGCCTGGTCCCCAGTGGGCACTCAGTACCTCTTACTCGAAAGTACTTTGCTAATTTTGCAAGTGGCCTATTGGTGCGTTTATTCATGTACTTAACGCATACACAGTTGCTTGCTGTTACGCGAGACATACATCAGGAGGTGACAGTCAAATTAAGGTAACAACTAAAATCAGATGTTGCGTGTATTCTGAGATTACAGTAGCTAGCACCGAGTGCTCACCATGTGCTCAGGCACAAGGCTACGGCCGTACATGGGCCGTCTCATGAAATCTGTGCATCAGCTCTAGATATAGCCGCATCACTATCCCCACTCTAGAGACAAGGAAACTGAGGCACAGAGGTACGAAGGAATAGGCCCACGTCACCAAGCAGCAGAGTTTGAGCAGACACTGAAGGCAGTGTGACCTCAGGTGCACGTGTTTAACCATCGCCTCCAGCGCCTCAGGAGATGGGCACTGGAAGCAGACAGCTACCTCAGGATGGATGGTCATGGAAGGCCTTTGGAGAAAAGGGTGCCTGAACTCAGCCCTGAAGTCTGAGGAGGGGGTGACCGCTCAGAGGAAACCTGAGCCTGGGCAAGTGTTAGAAGCCCAGAGCTGTGTGGGTCAGTATCGGAGGACAGGCTTGGATCTGATCAAGATATTTAGACGTCAAATGAAAGAGCTGGGCCCCTGACGGCAGACCGGTACTGGATGTTGAGCACAAGTCTAATATCACTGGCTTTGCTGGTAGGTTTTGGGAAATGGATTCTAGCTGGGATTCATTAGAACTCTTGGGTACCCCAAGTGCTCTAAGTTTTCAGCTGGGTATGGAAGTGTAAAATAGTTATCCTCTTTATGGTCTATTAAGCTCCTTGTTACCTATGGCCATGCCTCATTTTTATTGGCATTGCTGGAACAGAATATAGCATCTGACCCATGACTGGTACCCAAGAAATTGTTGGCTGAGTGGGTGAATTAACGAATGAATACGTAGATTACTGACAGTAGCCAAGGTGGAGGAAAAAAGCAATAAAGACCAGATTCGTAGAAGAGCTCCTGTGTTGGTTGAGGATGTGTTCTGCATGGGGGTAGGAGCTGGGGTGGGGTGGTTACCCCACTGTGTGTCTGGCACCTTCAAAAGCGTTTGGATGGTTTGGGGATTCTTGGAAGTAGAACTCAGTAGTTATCAGCACCAGGAGGGGGATTTCCCTGGCTGTGGGTGGGGCAGTCTTAGGTGGGATATTAGGTGTCGTCTGTTTAATTTAGGAGCTAGAGTGAGGCTGATTCCAAAGAACATTGCTTGTTTTCATTTCTCAGAAAGCACGTTTCTAAGTGAAGCCTTAAAGACTCGGGAGCGTTTACAGCCTAGAAGATTTTGCGATGATCTTGGGCTTTGAACCGCGAGCCCCTTGAAGATAAGGGCCATGACTTACTGTCTTCAAGCCCAAGCGCGTGAGCTTAACCACTGTCTATGGATCTGCTAGTGATACTCAGCTGCCAGAAGAAGCCGATCGTCGCCTAGGGAGGGAGGCTCACAAAGGACGTTTGGGGAAAGGAATGTCTGCCTTCAGCTCGGGAGCTTGGTTCGGGGGTTCCCAATCAGAAGGAGGATTCCTGAGCATAGGCCTGGATGGTTGCCGAGCTGGGGTGGCTGTTACGGCACACAGTTCAGGAGGGAAGTACAGAGTCTGTGAGGGCTCTGCGGGATCAGAAACTGTTGTGATCCTGCTCCGTGGCCTCGACTCACCTCTGAGCCTGCTTGCATGCATCTGCGGTGGGAAGTCCCCATCCACGCGGACAGCTGCCTCTCCTGGCCCTTTGCTTCCCAGTCTGGGGGATTTCTCTGGGGCTACTGGAGCCTGTGACCTGCCAGGAAGTGCTGGAGATGGAAAGCCCCAGGGGTGACCCTCAACCCGTGAGGGACGTGGGTTGGTGGATAAAAGCTCAGCTTCCCTATCTTTGATGAGATGAAGGTGAAGTGTGTTTTACACAGCTCCTCGGGATCCCCAGAGGGATGGAGTTGCAGCTGCCTCCAGCGCTGATCCTTTCGATAATACCCCTCCTTTTTGCTTTACTGTCGCTTTTCTTCCTTCTTCCACTTTTTTGCTTTATGCACAAAAAAAACCAACCTGCCCCCAAGTCTTTGTCTTAGGGTTCACTTTTGGGAAAACCAAGTATGATTCCCCGTGTCACACACATGGTTGGGGCTCTGTAAATACAGATTCAGTATAAGAGATCTGCTCAGGGGTGCCCGGGTGGCTCAGTAGATTAAGCGTCTGACTTCAGCTTGGGCCGTGATCTCACGGGTTGTGAGTTCCAGCCCTGCACAGGGCTCTGTGCTGACAGCTTGGAGCCTGGAACCTGCTTCTGTGCCCCTCTCTTTCTGCCCTTCCCCCACTTTGGCCTGTGCGCTCTCTCTCTCTCTCAAAAATAAAATTAACACACATTAAAAAAAAGAGAGAGATGTGCTCAACTCTTCCCAGATCACAACATGGGAAGCTCGCAGAAGCGTCAGTTGCACCTGTGTTGATTCACTTGACCTTGGATGG
Source organism: Panthera uncia (assembly GCF_023721935.1). Taxonomy (NCBI): domain Eukaryota; kingdom Metazoa; phylum Chordata; class Mammalia; order Carnivora; family Felidae; genus Panthera; species Panthera uncia. The sequence continues at coordinate 11,010,016 of NC_064811.1, read as the reverse complement.
GACCTCTCCTGCCTTGCTGCATGCATGGTCCTCTGTGCCAGTCACTGTCTGCCCCCTGGCCCTCCCACTTAGAGGCACTGCTCCCCTCCCATCCACAGTTGGCCCCTCTGTCCAGTCTTATTGTCAAACCTGACTGGCACTGGCTCAGGCCACCTCTGTGGGGATCTGGACTAAGGGGGCCCAGGACGCGGGACAGGTGGCCGCGTCTTCACAGCCAGGTGTCCTCAATCGGTCGTCCGCACCCTTTCCTGCCGCCTGGTTGTGCTGGGAATGACATCTGCCCTGGGATACTTGTGAAAGTTTCGGTTATGCTAAATTTCTTGCTTGGCAGCTCTTCTTGGAATTGTCCTGCGGCCGCGCCCTGACTGGGGAACACTAGTGTTGACAGCCGCCATTGCTTCCTTCTTCCTCCTGACTCACCAGAGTTCATCTCCTTAAAGGTCAGCATCTACCCATGTTTAAGCCCAAATTCATGAGGAATCAGGCTTTAAATCTGGAATCATATGGACTGAGGAGGAAACCCCACCTCGACCACTTACTGGCCAGATGACTTTGGGGGAGACGCTTAGCCTCTCTGAGCCTTGGTTTTCTTGTCTGTAAAATGTGATAGTCACACCTGTTTCAAAGGGTTATGAGAGGTAATATATTAAGAGTGCTGTGTATTTGCTCGGCACATTGGAGGCTCTAGGATTTTCTGCTGCTCTTTTCAGTGTCATTTAAATTATTAGCCCTGCTCTTGATTCCCCAGTCTTGGCCCTGCCTCCCCCTACCTTGGCCCCCTCAACCCACAGCCAGCTATGCCTCCTGGCAGAGAATGTCTTGAGTTATGTTCCAGGACACTGGCCTCTTTTCAGTGGGTCATTGTTCTGTGTTTTCTTAGATTGTGAATCTATTTGACATTAATTCATAACAGGACCAAGTAATAAATTCACTAGCTGTCTTAAATTCGATATTCACAATGCTCTGACACTTATGGCCTCACTGCCCGGGAAGAGACTGCTTCCTTCTAGGGCTAGCCAATTTTTAGAGATGGCAAAAGGCTCACTTGGGGGGGGGGCGTGACTTTTATAAGCAAAATCCAATTCAGAGACCAGACCCCCAAAACAAATCCTTTATCAAACTCTCACATACCAAGCCTATATTTCTCCTGCCCTAAATCACCCCAGGGCTAGCTTTCTGACAGCTGGGGAGAGTTCCTATGCCCCAGAGCCTGCCGGAATTATTCAAACTAGCCAATCTTGTGTACCCTGACCTGCCTTACTTTTCTTGTAGAAAACACAACCTAGATTCGGGTGTAGGGTTTTCTTTCTCTCGCTCTGTCTTATAACCAAGCTAGGTGATTCCCCCTGTGGTCTGGGGTGTCCCGGTACACCTCTCCTCTCAGGAAATGGAAGTAATAAAGATCCTGCACTGTCTCAGCCTCTCCGTGTTATCAGTCACCTCCCTGGGTTAAAATCCCACAGGTGCATTTTGAGGTAGTCCTGCTCAAATCCTTTTGGGAAACAAATGAAGTGTTCAAATTGTTGTTAGTAATTCGAATCCCCTTGGGGACAGATGTCTGGTTCCTTGGGTAAGAAAGTGTCAGAGCCAAGGCTTTTGGCTCACGACCTATAAGACTCCTCACTATCTCACCTGTGAGCCCTGAAATATGAAGGGTCGATGCCAATTCCATTTGGATCAGATACATATTGCGTATTTTTTGAAAATTATAAAATAAACATATTTGTTGCAAAAAAATGAACATGATATGGAAGGATATGAAGGTAAATGTGAGGGTCCCTCTCCATAAATCTCCTTTCAATCCTGACCCTCAAAGATGCCTACTAACGATTTGTGTGCACATTTTCCACACTTGTTTTATTCTGCGTGGACAGGTACACATATCGAGGTAAATTTCTTTCAAAAATGAGATGCAAATAGATCTCTTTTCTGCAACATGCTTCCTCACTCAACAATATTTGGTGAATGCCCACCTCCGGCCAGAGTTCTGTAGTGTGAGTAGACTATGACTTACTTAGGCCTTTTCCTCTTGATGTACATCTAGGCTGTCTTTAATTTTGTGCTGACTTAACTGCTATTTCTAGAGAGCTCACTACAGCCACTGGTGAGGCCCTCTGCTATCTATCTTTGGGTTTCTCTCTGATCTCAGTTCCTGTCATTACCTCTTCCTCAGCCACACTGTCTTACATACCTCACTGTTCCTCAAATATTCCAAACATATTCTGACTCTGGGGCCTTTGCATAGGACTGTTTGTCTGCCTGGAATGCTTATATTTTAGACTTTCTTAGGCTCGTGCCCTCACCTCCTTCAGGGCCCTGCTCAAACATCACACATCTGACCTTTTCTTACCCACTATATAACTCTCCCCACTGTGGCCCTGTGCCCCCACCCCTGCTCTATTTTCTCCCTGAGTGCTGTGTCATTCTTTGAGATAGTGAGTGGTTTTGGTTTATTGTTTGGAAGGTCCAAGTGCATACTGAGTTTCTGTGTTGTTCATTCACTGTGTCCCCCATGTTTAGGACGGAGCAGGTCCTCAACAGGTGTGTGTTTACTGTGAACAGCCCTGAGGGTTGCCAGTGCTCTCACATTGCCTGGCTGTTCACAGCCACCATCTGGAAGAGGAGGGAAACAGGCTCCGGGAGGTAAACTCTCTTGGCCCAAATCACACAGCAAGGAAGTTAACTGGAGTGGTGGCTTTTGTTTTTTTTTAATTTTTAAAAAACATTTATTTATATTTTAAGAGACAGAGAGAGACAGAGAATGAGCAGGGGAGAGGAGGGGCAGAGCGAGAGGGAGTCACAGATTCTGAAGCAGGCTCCAGGCTCTGAGCTGTCAGCGTAGGGCCCGACTCGGGGCTTGAACTCACAGACCGCGAGGTCATGACCTAAGCTGAAGTCGGATGCTTAAGTGACTGAGACACCCAGGTGCCCCTGGAGTGGTGGCTTTGAAACCCAAAATTTCCAGGGAATCTAACCTGCTCTTAGGCAGTTCTGAGAAAGACCAGGGCTGGGAGCCACTGTCCTAGAATGTGTTTTTGCCTCCCTGGAGGGTCTGCTCCTGCCTGCTCTCTAAGCTCTCGCAGCCCAGGCACCCTAGGTTCTGACCGCAAGGAAGGGTTGTACAGACCGCCCTGAGGGATGAGTGTCGGATGTTTTTCAGTCAGGGGACTGTGTTTTCCAGGCAAACTCACAGTCTCTCTCTGGGCTTCTATTGCAATTGTCACGATTACTTCCTTCTTGGGGGAGGAGGGGAGGATACCAAACTCCCAGGTTTAGGCATGCACCTCTTTTCCTGATTATTCTCGCTCCTGCACTTACCTATCACTCAAATCCCTCTTGCAAAACCTGTTGGTGCTCTTTTTAGATGGTAATTATGCTGTTTACTGTTAGGTGATGGGGGAAGGAAATAAGCCCACGGAGAGCAAAGAGGACCCCCAGGGAATTTCTGGCTCTAAAGCCTCTTTCCGTAAACCCTGTGCTCTGCCTGCAGGCTCCTGGGAACCTTCTGGCATCACTCAACACTGTCATCAGAGGAAGGGCTGAGACTGGGTTTCCCGGAGAGGCCGTGGATGGACCAGGCTGTGCCTCGGGGCTGTGCAGGGGGAGCAGGGCCAAGGCCTTGGGGCTGGGGCCGCTTTCCCTGGAAAGATGCCAGGTACGGAGCTGAAGGAGCAGAGCGCTTGGATTGAGGTTTGCTACGCAAATGTCTCTGCCAGTCTCTCCTTGTCTGTACGGCGGGGCTGTGATGATGGCTGTGTCCACTCTGCCGCTGTGTGGGAGAGCGTTATAGATGGGCACAGGTGTGGACCACGAGGTGGATGCATGTGCCATCTCAGCCCCCTGGCAGGACATGTAGTCGGGTTTCTCCAAGTCCGGAGGAATGGAGAGCTGGGGAATTTCGATAGAGGTGCACTTACATTCAGCTTGGTGTCTGAGGCACATTCCTCAAATTGTCACCTATGACTTACTTAGTCCTCTGCTCATGCTCTGTCTCTCTCTGTCTCTCAATAATAAATAAATGTTAAAAAAGTAAAAAAATTAATATTACTCAATCCAAAGCTAAAGGAATATTCTAGAATATTTGGTTAACTGTTGTTAGAGTAAATTCAGGTTAAGGATCTGGATACTCATGAATGCTTTTCTCTCCCTCCCTCCTCTGTCTCCTTACCTCCCTCTCTGCCTGCCTAGATTTATGAAGTCTTTGTTGCAACAGGAAGAGCACGAAATTCAGAGTCAGTCAGACCTGGGTTCAGATCTTACCTTATCTACTGAATTGTTTTATGCATCAGGTTTTTTTTTAAATTTTTTAAAATGTTTACTTTTGACAGAGAGAGAAACAGAGCATGAGCAGGGGAGGGGCAGAGAGAGAGGGAGACACAGAATCCAAAGCAGGCTCCAGGCTCCGAGCTGTCAGCACAGATCCCGATGCGGGGCTCGAACTCACAGACTGCGAGATCATGACCTGAGCCGAAGTCCGATGCTCAACCGACTGAGCCACGCAGGCGCCCTTTATGCATCAGTTTTTTAACTTAGAAAAATGGGGATACGAATACCCTAGCAATCCAGGTGGTTCTGAGGACCAGTAACAAGAGTTAATATTTGTAGAACACTTAGTCTACACCCAACACTTTACCAATATTAACACATGTAATCCTCACAATTATCCTAGGAGGTAGGTACTGTTATTATGCCATTTTACAAATGAGGAAACAGTGAGAGGTTAAAAAACTTTTCCAAAGTCACACAGCCAGTAAGGAACAAGTCCGTATCTCTCACTACTATTATTTTACGTCATTCTCGCAGATGGGACTTCTGAATACAAACTAAGACTATGTTAACTACGTCGACTAACTATACGTCAGCAAAACAGAACAAATCTCTTTACCTGTGAGTAACTTTGCCCCAAGAGTGGTACTTCTTTCTGCTTGTTCTCTTTCTTCCTGCTTCCCCTTTTCAGCACAAACCAAGCCTCACCTCAGCAGTCAAGCTCTCATCATGTCTTTTTAAATGTATGATGTTTATTATTTATGAGGTGTATTGGCACATATCTCATTTGGCTTTTAATAACGCTTGTATTTGTCTCACATAGTACGTGCATTGTTATTAGCTGCCTTTTAGAGATAAGGAAACAGCCTCGTGGTTAGGACAGCGAGCCCGTCGGAATTCTCAGCTCTGTTCTGACTTGCACTGGTTTCTGGATCTTGAGTTGTGATGATGTTCCTGTAGAGGTCCTTGACTTGGTTGTTTATCTAACATCTCTTATATCTTCTGGAATAGACTCTTGATTTTCATCTGAGGACTTTTTTTTTTTTTTCCACTCCTCACCTCAGAACTTGTGGCTCACATGAGGTCTTCCTACCCAATGCTCCAGCCTCTCCAGGGTGTGATGTTAGTCTGGTCACAACCATTCATCCATCCATTCAATGTTGGGACCGTTCTGCTGGGATTGCTGAGCTACAAGGATAGAGGCCTATAGCTGTTGGTGACCCCATCTACCATGGCAAGGAGAGACTTGATCAACCGTGAAGTCAACTTGGGGAAAAGCAGAACCAAGAGATGTGGGCATAGTTCAGGGCATCTCCTTAGAGTAACTGGATCTAACAGAACCTGAAGCCAGAAAATCTACTCCAGATTTTAGTTCTATGCATTAAGAAATCCCCTCCCTATTTCTTGCTTCGAGGTGTCTTGAGTTGGGTGTTCTGTCAGTTTCAGTTGAAAGGGTATTAACTGACAGACCCCCCCCCCCCAAGTAGAACACTTCTTGGCAGGGGGAAAGGGGGACTGTGACTAATTATTTTTTTCCTTTTTCATTGGAATGCTGGGCACTGATTAGGTTCCCATAAATATTTATTGATTCATTAAGCACAAATTCAGTGGAGGATGGGGTAGTTATTAAGAATTTTGAACGATTACTTAAAAATCCTTGCATACTGGACTCATTTACTCCCTTTCTTGAGATATCCAGGGAAATTTGAAATAACTTTTCTTTGGGGTTGTTTCCAACTTGCTTGATTTCCCACTGAGACCAACTGTAGTTCACATGGATTTGCACTGGAGAAAGTCATATTTTATTTTTAGTACTGTTTACTCAAATTCTTTACTAAGAATTTTTACCACTTAAGCACAGAGATCTGATCTTTCTGAACTGCAAGGTGGACCACCTTCCTCCTCTTGCTTCACAGATTCCTGATTGCTCACAAAAGGAGCACCCAGCCATGGATCTGTAGATTTTAGGGAATACACTAAAGTCATGGTCAGTTCTATGCATCAACTTGGCTAGGCTTCAGTCCCCAGTTCTTCATTAAACATTCATCTGGGTTTTGGTGTGAAAGTATCTTGTAGAGGTGATTAAAATCCATTACCAGTTGACTTTAAGTAAAGGAGATTTTTCTAAGTAATCTGGTGGGCATGCTTTAGTTAATTAAAAGGTCTTTGAAGCTTCCCTGATAAAGAAGACATTCTACCTACACACTACAGCATCTGCTCGTGCCTAAAAGTCCTATTGTGTCCTAACTAGAGGTCTCCCCTACAGATTTCAGACTCTCCAGATAATCTTCACAATTGCATAATCAGTTGCTTCCCATACATCGATTTTTATATATTATCTCCTCCTGGTTCTGGTTCTCTGGTTGAACACTGACATACACAAGTGACAAATCTTTAACTCCCTGAAATGGTAGGCAGAGTGGGTGTGCAGGGCTATGTAGGAGTGGAGGTAAGACCACAGTCTTTAGAGTTCCAAGGAGCTCCTTTCACATCACAAAGATTAAGAACCCTGGTCTGCTGGATAAAGGCCCAAGTCTTTAAAATGGTGCACAGTGCTCCATAACCTGTCCCCGCTGACCACCTCAACCTCATTTCTGGCCTCCCACCTTCTCACTTTTTAGAATCCGGGATTAACAATGCACCCGGGCTCCACAAGAGAGTTCATGAAAATCTCTATGGGGAGCAAGGAAAACACACCAGAGCTTTCTGGGTGCTTCAGACAAGGCTCCTCACTCTCCCATCTTCAAAGCTCCATAAACCTGTCATGGTTCCTGTAGACCCCACCTTGGTCCTCCCTGCCACTTACAGACTGATCACCACTCTCTACCTTGAGACACAGGGGAGTCTTATCACCCCCTTTATCCCAGTTCATGTCCTTCTGGACCCCCAGGCCATCACCCATCTTGTGGGTTCTCATCACCATATACCCCTTCCTGACCCATCTCCCACCCCTTCCTTCCCTTCCCTGGTGCCTCTCAGAATGCAAGGTTGCTCATCAGTGAAGTGCTCTGTATCCTCACCCTCCTTTCTGAATGTTATCGCATCTCTTTGTTCTGACTGCAGCTTGGCTGTCCCCTGAGAGACATCTCTGTCCCTGTAGCACACTCAGGCAGTGGCTGTTCTTTACCCCTCGGTTGTCATTCTGCTGGATCTTGATGTGCATAGGACCTACCTGTTCCTCCTTGCCATTTCTAGATGGTTCATCTCCCTGCATCCTTCTATCCCTCCAGGGTTGAGTCTCACGTCATCAGTCCATGACGTTCACCAGTCTTCCGGGTTGACATCATCTCCTTATTCACTTCACTGCCATCATATCTGGGAGGTCTCAGTTCCTGGCCTCTGTCCATCACTCTCTTCGACACTCTTGTCCTGATTCTAGGTGATTTCAGTGTTTCCTTAGAAAACCTGCCACATACTTTGGTTAACAGTTCCTTGACTTCTTTCCTTCCAGTGGTCTCGTCTCCCACCCAATCTCAGCCTCTTACTGACATGCTGGTATGGAGAGCTTGTAACTACCTATAAATGCGGAATCTTCATAAACCAAGCTTCATGCTTCCCATTGTCCTACTGACGCTTCTTTTCTGGGACTCCAGTCAGTATCCCCAATTCAACCACTGCTTAATTTTACTTGGATGCTGCCATTTTTATTCTTTACCCTATTCAAGTCCTCACCTCCTTCCTTACCCTGTTTAGATTCTATGACAATTACTCTCAGCAATAAACCTTTGACTCCTTGGCCTCTCTTTTGCCTTATTGAACCTTATTTAGCTAAACCACCACTTTGGCTAGAAGCACTAGAGAAAAACGCACCACCAGGCTGACTGCCCTGCGTCTCCAAATGTGATTGCTCACCTCAGAAGCGTCCTTGATTAATGCTGCCCATCAGTGATACTCAATTTTCTCATTTCATTAACCATCCCACTCTCCTTTATAACTATTTCATACCTGTCTTCTCTTTTTAAATCTTTGACACCTCTTCCTCTGTGGTTATCCTCAATGAATGACCTTATTTCCCATTTTATTCAGAAAATAGAGGAGAAGACCTAGAAGTTCCCACCACCACACTGATACCCCCTTTTGTATTGTATCAAGTGGGTATGCTCTGCCACTCCCTTATTGTTGTTTGTGCCTCTATCCCAGGTCAACCTACCTCCTGTGCCTTGGATCTCATCCATTCTCCCTTCCCCCTCTTGTCTTCTCAATGACATCACCCCAGCAAGTCTCTTCTGTGTCCTGCACACTCTGAAGGTCATTTCTTCCCTTCTATCTATCACTCACTCTCTCTCTCTCTAGTTGTGTAATAATGTATATCTAGAGATTACATATATACATATTATATATGTAAATGTGGAAGTTATATATGTAGCTGCATATACATATATAGTAATGAAATAATGTATAGGAACAATGCATATAAAGTAAATTATGTTTGGGTACTGATCTGTATTGCTACATATACTATATACAGCACTAATATGTTACCTTTTCCAAAGGCTTCTCTCTCAAGACAGTGCCTCATTTCGCTGCTCCCTTTTATTTATTTATTTTTTAATATGAAATTTATTGTCACATTGGCTTCCATACAACACCCAGTGCTCATCCCAAAAGGTGCCCTCCTCAATACTCCTCACCCACCCTCCCTTCCCTCCCACCCCCCATCGACCCTCAGCTTGTTCTCAGTTTTTAACAGTCTCTTATGCTTTGGCTCTCTCCCTCTCTAACCTCTTTTTTTTTTCTTCCCCTCCCCCATGGACTTCTGTTAAGTTTCTCAGGATCCACATAAGAGTGAATACATATGGTATCTGTCTTTCTCTGTATGACTTATTTCACTTAGCATAACACTCTCCAGTTCCATCCACGTTGCTACAAAGGGCCACATTTCATTCTTTCTCATTGCCGCGTAGTATTCCATTGTGTATATAAACCACAATTTCTGTATCCATTCATCAGTTGATGGACATTTAGGCTCTTTCCATAATTTGGCTATTGTTGAGAGCGCTGCTATAAATATTGGGGTACAAGTGCCCCTATGCACCTTGCTGCTCCCTTTTATAGCAAAGTCCTTGAATGAAGTCTCTCTACTCCCTCCCTGGAGTTTCATCCCCAGCCCCCAACACTGTCTCTCAGACCTGCCCCACCGGCTTCCATCTTCCTTCCCACTGCTCCAGTGCAAGCAACCTGTTCAAAGCCATCAACCACTCCCACGAGTCTACGGTGGCGGTCACTTCCTAGTCCTCTCAGTACCTGAACTATCACTCCTACTTCCCTTCGCGTGTCCACGAGAAACCACTGTCTCTTAGTTCTCCTCTTATTCCTTTTCCTTTTCACTGCCTCCTTTCCTGGATTCCTATCCTCTTCCTAATCTGTTAATGTTGGAAGCCCAGGCTCAATCCTCGGATCCCTTCTTTATCTGTACTGATCCTCTTCCCCTTAGTTATCCAATCCAATCACATGGCTTGAAACATCTACTTGCAGCTCAGACCTTCCTCCTGAACTCCAGACTCACCGACTAGACATCTACACATGGTGTCTCAGAGAAACATGAACCCAATATCGCCAGCCTCGAGCTCCAATCAGTAACAATTTTTTTCTTTTTTTTGATCCTCGGACCAAATACCTTGGATTCCCCTTGATGCTCCTCTTTTCCATGAATCCGACATTAGAGACAACTCATTGTGTTTCTCCTTGAGCGCTGTCTCAAGCATCTCACCCTTCCTCACCGTCTCCACCGCTGTCACTCTTGTCCCTTTTTCACCATTATCTCCTGCCTGAGTCATTGCAACCATTTCCACCCGGTCTTTTGCTCCCGCCCTTGGAGAAGGCGCTCAACAAGCAGAGCATTCCCGTGCAACCCCTCTCATGGCTTCCCTTCTTAGTCAGACTAAAAAGTAAAGGCTTAGAATAAGTCACAAGCCTTTGATGGCCTGCCCCTCCCCACCGTGTGACCTTATAGTCTACCTTTCTCTCCTTTGCTCCAGCCACACTGTCTCTGAGCTGCTCCTCAACATATTCCTGCCACTGTGCATTGACGGGGTGAGTCTGCCCCCAGACAGAACAACGCAAGGTAAAATATTTGCACGCACTGTTCTTCCCACCCAGAAAACTTTCGCTCAGAGGTTTGTCCATATCTATACCTGTTTCTATATCCTCAACACCTAGGTGTCTGTATATGTGTAGGTAATGTACATCTACATGTGTTTGTGTATCTGTGTATGTACACATGTATGATATCTACACCTACACCTGCGTCTATTTATACCTATAACTACACCTGTATCTGTATCTGTATCATCTGTATCTGTATCTGTCATCATCTTGCTGTATCACCACTTCAGGGCTATACTCACATTTCATTTTCCCACCGAGGCCTCTCCGACCGCTCTTCTCAAAACTACAAATCCAGCCATTCCATACCCTCTTCTTTGTGTGTTCTTTTTAAAGCCCATTGCGTGTATTATTCTAGAACATACTATGCTTTTGATTTATTTCGGTATCACCTATCTACCCCCATGAAATGTAAGCTCCACAAAGGCAGGTATTCTTGTTTGTCCTTTTGTCGCTGAGCCCTGAGCATCTGGAACAGCAGCTGCTGCATATTAGGGACATGAACTTATTGATGAGACAATGAAATAAAGGCCATGAATGATGATAAACAGTATTTGATTGGGATCCATGTCTCCTCATATCTAAGTCTTCAATTAGCTAGTTTCTGTATCAGCCCGGTCCCCCACTCCCGGCCCCCTAAAAAGTCCTGTGCACAAGAGATAAGGCCCATCAGAGGAACATCTGGTTACAGCTAGAGCTTTGGTCACACGTGCTCAAGTAGGACCCCAGGACCCTGGTGAACGGGGCTGGGATGCAAACATCCTTCTTGCGTTCTGGGAGATATCACTCTGATTGCCAGGGAAGACAGGTCCAGGGAAAACAAAGGCAACAGACAGTTTTTATTTGGCTTTTGGGTCTAGTTTTGAACAAAGCAGTCTGGCATTTGAGCTTTCTGGCTGGGAAAGTAAAATGTCACAAATAGAAATGTCCTTAATCAAATTAATTGCATTGTTTTACCGTGCTTTGATGGGGTTGGTCTACCCTCAAACAGAACAAGGCAACGTAAAATAGAAGCTGTGAGGTGGACCGTTGTCAGACTTTTCATGCACGTCCGTTTTATTTTGGTCTGTGAATTCTTTATCAAGTGAGCCTGCTATTGTTGAAATAACAATAAGCCTGACGAGGCTGCTGAGAGCTGGAGCAGGGATGCTACAATCTACCCAACGGTCCATTTTCCAAGCAGCAGCCTTAGATTGGTCTTAGAACTTAAATCAGAGCCTGTCGGTCACTCTCGTGCTCAAAGCCCTGCCATAGCTTCCTGCATCCCTGGAGGTAAATCTCAAGGCCCTTGCGAGGTCTTAGATGGGCTCGATCCTCATTCCCTTCTGACCTCACATCCCTCCTCATGCACTTCATTCCAGCTACCTGGCATCCTCCTATGTCTGGAAGGAACCAAGCACCATCAATCATACCTTCCCTCCAACTTGTTACTCCTCAGCCCACGATGATCTTCACCCAGATGCTGGCGTGACTCATTCTGCTACCTTCCAGTCTCTGCTCAAATGTTGGCTTTCTGTGGCCCCAGCCTTTCCCGACCCACCTTTCTTTCTTTCTTTCTTTCTTTCTTTCTTTCTTTCTGCAGGTTCATTTTATTTATTTATTTATTATTTATTTTTAATTTACATCCAAGCCATTAGCATATAGTGCAATAATGATTTCAGGAGTAGATTCCAGTGATTCGTCCCTGACACCTAACCCCCAGTGTTCATCCCAACAAGTGTCTTCCTTAATGAACCTCTCCCATTTAGCGCATCCTCCTACATACAATGCCTCCAGCAACCCTCAGTTTGTCTCTATATTTAAGAGTCTCTTATGTCCCCCCCTCCATTTTTTTTTTGCTTCCTTTCCCTTATATTCATCTGTTTTGTATCTTAAATTCTACATGAGTGAAGTCGTATGATATTTGTCTTTCTCTGACTAATTTCGCTTAGCATGGTACATTATACTTCCATGCACATTGTTGCAAATGGCAAGATTTCATTCTTGATCACTGAGTAATATTCCATTACACACACACACACACACACACACACACACACCACATCTTCTTTATCCATTCATCTGTCGATGGACATTTGGGCTCTTTCCCTACTTTGGCTATTGCCTGACCCACCTTTCTAAAGCAGCACATCTCTCTCTTAGCCACTTCCCTCTTCATTGTTTTCACATCTTTTGTTGTCTTTGTCTGTATACTCCTCAAGTGGCCTGTAAGACCTAGAGGAGAGAGTTCATTTGTTTTGATAGCAGCCCTGCCCTGAGTGTCTAGAATAGTTTCAGACACTCTGTGGATACTTAATCCTGCCTCCCTATGACTCTACCAGTCTTGTAGGTAACAAGGATTCTTAATGGACAAGCCAAAAAAACCAGTACTTACTTACAAGAGAGGAGAGAAAGAGAGAGAGAGAGAGATTGAGAAAACCAGTGTTCTAGAAATCTCAAACTCCTAGCCCTTGTTCTCGTAAGAGAGTTCTTCCCTTGGGAACCTTGAAACCTGGCTAAATCTGGACCTGGTCCATCCACATCCATGCTCCTCCCCACCCCGTTGCCGGCGAGGGTGGTATTGAGGGGAAGAAGAACATCTTCTCCTCTGAGAGGCCACTACCTGTGTGTCTGTCTGCCAGCTGCCCTCGAGTCTGAGCATGAAACCTCCCCAAACTGACCCTTAGGATTTCAAGTAATCAAAGGAAGACAGTCTAAATCTGAAACATTTGGAAGCTGAGAACCCGATTTGCCCCAAGAAAGCTGATGCTTATTAAAATCTTCAAAGGGCAAACATGAAAATGGTCCATGTTTTAGATTATCTCCCTCTCATTTGTCATGTCTGGAACCATTTTTACAGCACTGAAATCAAAAGCTCCAAGAGTTCAGCTTTCTTCCTCCACACACCTCTTTGCTGGCAAGGTTCCAGAACATTCTCCAGGCTCATGGGTCACAGAAAGAGAATATGTGTGGTCAGAGGCCTTCTCTGACAGTCTGCACTTGAGCCAAGTTATTTTCAAAGCTGAGATGAGTTTAGAGAGGTCATTATAGTTCAGAGTTTAAAATAAAAGTTTCAGGAAGGCTCATGTGTTTCAGTTAAAATGCAAAATATATGACTGGTGTCATGGTGGCTATTTTTATATGATGTCTTTTGGAGATAAACATTTGCTGTAGATTTCAATCTGTCAAGGGGGAAAGAAGTAAATATAATTTGTTTCTAGTGCTTCCCCATGACAAGAACTGGGCTGGGTACTTGCAGTACACATTTAATCAGTTTGCTGTCTTTATCTTAAGCAATGATCTTATTTCCAACATCCTAGCGAAAAACAGAGAGCATGATCTGGATCCTCTCAATGTTTCTACCATACCTAATTTATCCACATTCTCATCCATTCTCATTTGATTCCCGCTGGTCTTTTTTTTTTTTTTTTTTGGTGTGTGTGTATTTATTTGTGTGAGAGAGAGAGAGACAGAGTGCAAGTGGGGGAGGGGCAGAGAAAGAGGGAGACACAGAATCTGAAGCAGGCTCCAGTCTCTGAGCTGTCAACACAGAACCTGACGCGGGGTTTGAACTCACGAACCGTGAGATCATGGCTTGGGCTGAAGTCGGACGCTTACCTGACTGAGCCAGCCAGCTTCCTGCCGGTCTTAATGGACACTGGTGTGAGGCAGGACCCATGCTTATTCAAAACCAAGCCCTCCCCCTGGGGACTGTTTCAACCTACCTCTTGTCTCTCCTAGATTACCTGGCTCAGTGACCTTCTGTCATTTTCCGGTATCTTCGACTTCACCACTGGCCGACTGCTCTCAGTCTGTACAAACGTTCGTCTTTCTCACCCTGAAATAATTTGAACTTAGCTCTATTTCTAACCACTCTACTTCTATGTTCTTCCAAGGAAAGTAGATCTGGTAGGTTAAAGGCAACTTACAGGACCAATAAAGAGTGAAGAAAGCAAATCAGCTTTTTCCAAGGGTGCTTCACAAGCCACTATCTGAAGGCATTCAGGCGTGCCTGGCCATTCTGTGCTTCATAGCAGTTGGGAATAACTATTTCCAAACTATACTCATTTGAACAGGCAACTGTTTAGTTAGACTGCCTAGATTTCATTGGTTTTTAAAGTATTCTACCTAAGGCCAACTAGAAGTTAGATATTGGCCATTAAGGGTGAGAGGTGTGGGGATGTGTATGCACGGGTATCTGAATGGTGGGGGATAGATACAGACAGTAGAGAGTATAAGTTTTTTCTCTTCCCTGCCCAGTGACTAGTTTTAAGGCTTTATGGAGAGAGTTGTTAATGTCAGATGTTGAAAGAAATGTTTCCAGGGAAACTTTTCAGGAAGACATTTCCAGTAAAAACTTGAGTCTTTGGGTACAAGCAAAACTATTTTGGAGCCAGGTGACTCACTATGGGAAAGAGGCTTTCTCTCCATCTCTGCCCAGAACTTAGCAACACTCTGGCTGCATGAGGATCATCAACTTTGGGAAAACAAGAGATTGCATCTATCATTTGAATGTTGCCATTCTCAAGATGGACCCCATTAAAGACTGTGATTTGCATAGAGGACTATGATTTGGACCATGATTTATGGTGACGGCTGCACAGAAATTCATGAGCACATGTGAGCACAGCGTAGAAACAACTTGGAAGGATCTCAGCGAGAGGAGAGAGCATGACATTGGATGGTTGACTCTGAGGTGTCCTTATCAGTATATCTAGGCTGGTGAGGCCAGAGGACGGAAATGCAATCTCAAGGAGGGCAGGGAGTTTTGCCTGTTTGGATCACTTTCGGTCCAATAAATAAGTATACATTCAAGGAGCATGAAATGAATTTGGCTTCCTTCGGGTTAGGAAAAAGGGTTGAATTGGCTAAATTCAGACTTAGGTATGGAAGAGAGAATGACAGAGGAGCAGTGGCCTTTTGTTAAGAGAGCGTGGCTGCAAAAATATGGTGAGAAATCAGAGGAGAGCCCGAGAAGGTCATGCAGTTCATGCACGACGGTGTGCTGCAAACGGTGCTGCGAGGGACAGAAAACACCAAAACGGGCTTGAGTGCATCATTTTATTTTGAGTGCCACTGCCAATGCATTAGCTCAGTGGTCTTCATAGCAAATGAGTGGGATGGGAGGGACGGGTATGTTCATTAACTTTTCTGGGTAAGGACGGAGACAATAAATGGCTTGCTAAAGGTCACTTTAAATGGTCCGCTCATGTGTGAACAGGAGCCAATGACTTTGAATTGCTTTCTATCATTTTTTTTTTTTTAACCTGATCGTAGTGCAGAAATGAGATTTTGGCTGATGGATAGATTTAGACTTGGCAAAGCTGTGGACATTTTTTGGTTTGTTTCATTTCCTCTTTTTAATTTTGCAATGACGACTGTGAGGTGATAAGCCTTAAATCTCCACCTTTGACTGCAAAGTTTGGAGTGACATGGAGAGATAATTAAAACGGAAAGCAACACGATTTAAGACCTGGGTCCGTGGATTAAAATGAGGAAAATGTATTGAAACAGCTGAGAGTTTCTGTGCAGGCTTTCCTTCACATCCCAACACCACAGAACAAATTGCACAAATTCTAGGAATGATGTCCCTTGATAACAAACACTGGTCACTTTTTCAGATGTCAACAAATGGCTCTGTTGACTCTGTTTTGTAACAAGTTACAAGCAGATGGCACTTTGAAGTGTATGATGCAGTTTAGAAAACACAATCACTTGGACATTTTTGTCTGGTTTGCTAAGATAATGTGATGAAACCCAAAATGAAAGAATCTTGGCGTGTACGGATAGAACAAGGCTACACACCATTCGGTGGATTTGTCCTCATTTCTTGCAATCAAAGAGTTGATTTTTCAACTGTCAGCTCATGAAGGTTTACACGCTTGCTGAATAAAAGGTGCAAAGCAAGAGAAAACTATCATTTCTAGACGTTTTATCTTTTTTTTTAATTTTTGAGAGACAGAAAGAGAGAGAGACAGACAGACAGAGAGACAGAGAGAGACAGAACATGAGTGGGGGAGGGGCAGAGAGAGAGGGAGACATAGAACCTGAAGCAGACTCCAGGCTCTGAGCTGTCAGCACAGAGCCCGACGTGGGACTCGAACTCAGGGACTGTGAGATCATGACCTGAGTCAAAGTCGGACGCTTAACCAACTGAGCCACCCGGGCACCCTTAGAACTATCATTTCTTGAATGCTTATTATGTGCCAGACTCTTTATAAGGTATATTCTTTATAAACTTATATATCTTATTAAATCCTAAAGTAATTCTGTGGGTAGTTACTATTACCCCTAGTTTAAATATAAATAAATGACGGCCTGCAGATATCCCACACCTAGTTAGGTATGAGGCAGAATGCAGACCTTGATCTGACACCCAAACCCATTTCTTCCTCCTCCTCTGTGGTACTTTGGATAGAATCCTGTCCCTACCTGCCCCCTTATCCTGTCCCTACCTGCCCCTTGTTTTAAAAATACTTTTATGTTCACAACTAAGTATCAAAATATATGCAACTAGCAAATGTTTATGTAATATAGTTCTTATTTATGTATCAAATTCCAAATTTATTGCTTTCATAAACAGGAATTTGTGGAATATTTTGACAAATACTATAGGTTTGACTCTTGCAAAACCCACCCCAATCCGTTTCCCCCTGACTTTTTCTACATGAAAGACAGAATACACAAACAATACACAAATTTCCAGATCGTCTTGCTGTGAGGGGTGCACAAGTACATGGGAAGTCCTGGAAGAGGGTTTCCTTTTCCAATTAAAGGGGCAAAGTTTGACAAGAAGGTTTTTCCCTTCCTGCCCAGAATATGAACTCAATACCTAGCGGTACAGCAGCTGTCTTGCCACCATGAGGATGAAAACCATGTGCTAACCAACACTAGTGAAGCAGGGAGACAGAAGGTATGTGGCTTCCTGATGGCACCTTTAAATAGCCACATCGTCCTTGGATCATCTACCTTTCGGCTTCTTGTTATGTGAGAAAAATAAACCCCTTACATGTGAAAGGACCAGATTTTCTGATGCTCACAGATACATGCAATCCAAACTGATGCACTTGGTAACCAGAATTTTAGAAGACATTCCTATTTTCTAACCGTGTTCCATTTTTATGCCGGTTTGGTCCCAATTTGCATGTCCGAAACACTGGAAGTACAACCACCAAATTAGATAATAGATTCCCTGGAATGGTGTTCCTTTGGTTGGGCACGAACTGGAACAGAGTTGGGTCTCCTCCCTGGTTGTGGGAAAATGGCCAGCAGAGCCTGTGATCTGACTGACTGTGGTTTTTCCAGGAAGCCTGGACATCACTTCAGCCAAAGCACTCGGCATGGAGTCGGGCAGGGAGAGCGGGGTGACCAGGCTTGACATGTCACCACCATTTTGCCTTGCATGGGTGTAGACTTGGCCTTTGGTCAGGAAAACTAGAAAGGACCTTGAGCAATCATTTTGTCTTTCTTTTCACCTTGGGAAAGGACCACACTGAAGTCCTACCAGACGTGTATGATAAGCAATCTGGGTTTAATAGACCTCCAAAGAAGAGACGATTCCTCAGCCTCTTCCCTCAGAAGGCCATTTCAACATTTAAAAACGTGCAGTACATCCTTCCTTTACTTACATAGAATGTGTATCGCATGGGATGGGAGAACACTTTATCTCTCTCCAGCAGGGCGGTAGAGTGGGGTGTGCGGCTGGGCAGTCCTGGATTAAGGTTGTCCTGCCATTTCCTAGCGGGTGCTGAACTTTCTTGTTACTTAACTGCACCAAGCTTCAGCCCCCCATCTGTAGAATAAGCAAATAGTAGCCACACTAGGGTCTTGATGAGGAGCTAATATACATAAAAAGCTGAGAATGGTATCTGTCATAAAAGTGCACATGTAACAGTAGCCTCTTTCTCCTACTCTTGCCTCTGGACAGCAGCTCACCACCATTCTCTGGGTGAGATTGCTTTGGAGTCCTGAGAAGCATCCCCACAACACTCCCCATGACCGGTTAATTAACTTGTCAATGTCCTAGTCCCTTCTTCTTCACTCTTAGTTTTCAGTCCTTGGATTTTAACTTTGGACCCGGTTTTCCCAAAACAATTGCTAAAAATGTGTTTGCAATTTGGAGAGATCACATTTCTATAAATTAAGCAAAAAAAAAAAAAAAAAATATCAGTGCTATATTTGAAAATCGGAAACCTTGGCCTGCACGGTTTGTGTTGCCATGAACACAAGATTTTCGTTCTAAGTTGTGGACCCTTAATTGGGGTTTACACGATGGTGATAAAGGCATAATGGAGTAATGAGACAATCATCCAGATTGTTACGGCCAAGTATACTCTGGCCACAAATAGTTGGCTGATTGAAAGACAAAGACTCCTCCGGTACAAGTTATCTACACTGTGACCTTCGCTATGGAGAGACGCTGTCTCAGACCCAAGTGAGGTTTGCTGCACCATTTTAAGAAAGGAAACATTTCAGACCGTGGATTGTTTTTCAAAGCCATACACATGACTCTTGGCTAATAAAACGTTGGATCGGCCGACGTCTGGCAGCTCTGCATGTTGGCTGCACTAACATATGTACAATTTCAGACTCGCAGCCACACAGGAAGTCATGGTGAAGCGGCACAAATCATCCCTAAAATCTGCCATGCGGTGGTTCTTCTCCTCTCCAACAATGTAATCCCTAGGAATTGTGATGATTTGAACTTTTTAAGAAGAATAATTAATTAATCTTCATTCACTTAAGACCTACTCATTTATCATTGATGACAAAGAGCAGTTTGAAAAAAAGTGCAGAAGATGGAATGAAAGAATGAATGTAGTATAGTTTGGTTCAGAGATTTTTCTCTCCTTTTCATGCAATTACTCACGGCATATGATGTTACGATGAGGAAAGGAAATGACAAAACAGATTTTCAGGCCTAAAAGAAGCTCCATGGATTTACTGCTAGTCACACTATCTCATTACTGTACTTTATTTTCTCTCCATAGCATTTTCCAGTCTCTGAAGTTACATTCTGGTTTATGATTCTATTTTTGCCCCCTCTAGAGGTAGGAAGGTAGAGACTTTGGCTCTCGCTTCACAGGTATATCTAGAATAGTGCATAGCACATTGTAGGTGCTCAGTAAATATCTGGAGACTGAATGGACCAGAACTAAGGAGAAAAGGAACACCCCTGTTGGTCGGGCACCTGTTATGCTAGGTGCCATGCGGGCTTGGTTATGTCTGTTACATACACCTGAGAGGTAAGTGACATACTTGGAGTCTTGCAGTTAGAAGGTGATCAAGCCAGAGTTCAAAACCATGGCCGTTTCCCTTCCAATTCTGACATTTGCCACCACCAGAAATTATTCCCAGCATCAGTGGTTCCTGTTCCACCACGCCCTCTGTGACCTCTTTCCGAGGCAGCTAAAGATCCTAGCACATGTTTTGAGAACACGTTTGGCTTGCATTTATCTGTGCTGAAGTAGTCTTCAGAGAAATCGATCTCATTGTATTTTATTCAGCACAGTAAATGCTCCAAGTCACTGATTTCTCTGTGTTAAGTTTATTGAGCAAATTTCTCATGCTATACAGACAGCAGCTCACTTTGTACTAAGTGGTGATGAATTCCACGGAGCTGTACGGATTTATAATAAAAGGCCTACAAAGGAAGGAAAACCGCCCCTCTGCTGATGCAACCAAAAGTGTTGATGACAACAAGTTCAGGTGGTCACAGGGCTTGGAAGCAGGTGACGCATGCCAGAACTTGAAGAAAGCACCGGGATATAAACAAGACAGTAACTAACTCTGGAATAAGGTTGATTCTGACCACAGGGTAATCCAAAAAATTTGAATGGGGAAAAGGCCCAATCTCTTGTACTTAGCACAAGTTTTCACCTTCTTCAGGTGGATATGGCAATATGCATTCTTTCCCAGATTACAAAACAGGCTGAGGAATGTGATTGTCTGACTCTGATGCACATCCAAATCCTCTGGAGAGTTACTGACCAAGGGGCCCTTAATTAATGAGGCCCGCGGGCCAGTTACCCACGAGGCCTTCACTGATATGCATGCAGCACTGGCTTCTTCCACTAACTCACTCTCCCCTGCAGGGGGCAGTATGGACTTGGCCTCATCAAGAGTGTGGGGTCCTGAAAAGAGTGGGAGAGGGGATTTGAAAGTGGGAGTGGGGATTTGAAAGACCGTGCTTAGCTCCTAGCTCTGGTAATTTCTCAGTGCGTGACCTAGGGGCGAGTTGTCTCGCATCTTGAGCTTGTTTCCTGGTCTGAAATCTTCGCGGGCGGTGGTCAGTCACATGCCCCCAGGAGGCATTGTGAGGGCCTGGCAAGGAGACACCCCAAAGAACCCAACAGCATGAGGGAAGCAAGGAAAGCAGATGCTGGTTCTAAACGTGGACTTTCTCCACTACGATGCAGCCAGATCATTTACCTCCAAATTCCAACCCTGCCGGCCATTACTGCCATGGGCGAGTTACTTAGCTAGCCTTAGCCTCAGTTTCTCCTACAGAGAAACCCAAATAACGCTTTGCTTACATTAACTCTCAACCCTCCCATGAGCTCCCAAGGTTTTTACCCATATTTCATACTCAGGAAACTGAGGCACAGAGGAGTGAAGTGACCACGCAGAGGCCACTCTGGGACGTGTCCCCGGGTGCTGTGGTTGCAGAGCCGCTACTCCTAACCAGCGAGTTGCCTGCTCCAAAGACATCACGCGACACGGTGAGCAGAGGGCCAAATGCATGGCGAATGCCCAGTAAATGTTTCCCAATATTTGGATAATTTCCTTTCACATTCCAAACACGTATCCCTCCATTTTATGATCCATTGCACCCCACATGTCCAACAGCTAGTGCCCAGATTTATTTAATTATTGCCATGAAAACAAAAGCTGTCTTGGGCTCCACAGACTACAAACACATTCGTTCTAGAAGGGGAGCATCGTCTCAGCTTTTGTTTTTATTGCTTTTAGCACATCAAGCACGTAATATGTACTAAGTAAAAGTGAAAGGTTAGAGATCACCTCAGACTAAAAGTTGCTCCGGGGGGGTGTCTACACAGGAAATAGGCTGTTATACATCCCTTTCCATCCGGAGCCTCCTGGCCCTCTGACATGCCTTACGCATGCACTGCCATCAAGGCACAGAGGAGTTAATTAGCATATGAGGAACAAGCCGGTCTCGTCCTTACAGGACATCAAACTGTGAAGCAAAGGTATTCAAAGGGAAAGAAAGCGAGTCAGAGGAGAGTTAAGGCCAGTTGTTCTTGTGCTTAGGAGAGCTTTCCAGGGAGTAGGAGAACCAAGATGCGGATGCCAGGCTTTATTATGCAAAGTAGGAATCAAGACATATTGAGAGATGTGTAGTCTGATGGGGGGACAGAGTCCGAGACCTTGGGACGCGAGTTCCCTGCAGCCGTAGGGTTCTTGATGAGAGACCCTGGAAAAGGACAAGGTCCTGGGGAAGCTGCAGGGTGTCAGAGAGCGAATGTTGATCAAAACAGAGCTATTTCCTTTACATGAGCTGTCCTCTAGCAATTACTTCCCAGTCCTTAACCACAATCTGATTTAAAAAATCTTTAAAAGAGGGGCGCCTGGGTGGCTCAGTCGGTTAAGCGTCTAACTTCGGCTCAGGTCATGATCTCCTAATAGTGATCTCACGATCTCACGGTTCATGAGTTTGAGCCCTGCATCAGGCTTTCTGCTGTCGGTGCAGAGCCCACTTTGGATCCTCTGTCCTCCTCTCTCTCTGCCCCTCCCCAGCACTCTCTCCCTCTCTCAAAAATAAACATTTCAAAAAAGCTTTGAAAGAAATATGCTCTAGTACAGTGTGTTATGTACGACACTAGGCAATCCCGTCTCATAATTACTCTTAACGCAAGCCCATGGTTTTACCAACACAGTTCGCGCTCGTGTATTGCAACGAACGGCTTATCCTCCCCACAGCAATGTAAAATGTCGAGCACATTTGTTTAATAAAATAAACAGTAAATAAATCAGCACCCTCAACCCAAACGACATCTAGCACAAGGTTTATACTACTACAGGGAAATCTCCACCAGACACTATTAGCTTGTATGTTTCCCTTTCCTCGAGCAAACTCCTGCGGTGTATCAGAATGAAGGAAAGCCCTTCAATTTGAATTATGTAGGCACGGATGACAGATGTAGGCACTCGATGACAATTCCGTGTTTCCGGGTGAGGCTCCCGCAAGTGTCAGCCTCTTGCTCCTCTTGACTATGGATCTATAGCCACTAAGGAGCGTAACTGCCAAGTCAAAGGCTCTTTTCAGAACTAACCCTTCCCAAGCCAAGCCGATTCTGACGACTTTCGCTTTCTCTCCTCTGTTCAGCAGAAGCAACCCCCAGAGGAGACGGTTCATTGAGTAAGCCCCAGTCAGTAAACACCCCCAAACCTCATAGATGGACAGAGAGAGAACAGCTCAACACCAGCGCGAGCCAAAAGACTCATCTGTGGGAGAAGAAAAGCCTGAAGAAGTTCACTTCGATCGGGAGAGAGGGCTGTTTACTTACGTTGCTCGCAAGACCTTCCAACAGCTGGAGTCTTTGAATTCTAGTGCACGCAGATGTGGAGCTTTAACTCGAAATCCCCTTCTCTTTGGCAGCGAGGAGCCTGATAGCTCTGCGGGGCTGCAGATTGATAAGTAATTTCCTGATTGGTTTCAAAAGCGTTCTCCCGGGCTTCGAGCAGTGGCTGGGAGAGAGGGAGCACGCAAGCCCCATGACGTGCAGTGACGCTGTGGCCTGCACAGACCTCCTGTTTGATCGAGCTCGAAAGAAGTATCTGTTGACCTCACCAGCAAAAATAAGTAGCCTCCTCTATCTGTTGGCTCCCTCCCTGAATCATATCTGGGAACCAGCATGAAGAATCTGGACCATATTTTGTTTCAATATTTGTGATTGCTTTCTTACCAGCCACTTCAGAGAACGTTCTCAGAGACCGTGCCCTCCGGTCCCTTCATTTCACAGTGGAAGGAAATGAAACCCAGGGTTTACAAGCCTTGACCAGGAGCGCACGGGGTATGAGTGGAAGGACTGGATCCCAAGAGCCTCCTGACTGTCACACCAGAGCTCCGTCCCCTATAGGGAGGTCGAGACAAAGATTTGGCATCTGGCTCTTGATCTTTAGAAGGCGTGTCATAAATCTCAGTTCTCAGGGCTGCAAAGTGGGAGTCAGAATAACGGTTGTGTTTGTGTGGTCTCACAGTATCGGGATCGCTGAGGGAGAACTTCATCAAGGCGGAGACCAATTATACCCCACGATGGGATTTTGTCAGTAGGGCCCAATCTACATGCTTCTCTTGTCCTTTTCTGTTCTCATAGTCCATTCAGGGTTATTTTCTGTTCTGGAAGAAGCCATCCAACAAGCCATCTGACTTGTTGGGGCAGAGAATTTCCTTGGGTCAAGGAAGAAGACAGGACACGGAGAAAACTTTTGACCTTGGAAAACCAGGTCAAGATCAGATGCAAATGTAGAGCATGTTTGGACATTTGCCACAGAAAGGACACTGGGTCTGGAATCAGAAAATCAAGGCTTGGCTACTGCCTCTAACACTCATCAGCCAAGGGAACTTCATTGAAGCATTACAAACCACAATTTCCTCCCTGGAGACATAATCCCTGTCCTGCCGGGCTTGCCTCATTTTGCGGTGGGAAGATCAAATGCATTCTGCATGGAGGTCGTGCTTATCAACACTTGCAGGCTTTGAAATTGTGAGGAAGTATTTTCCGGCATCCCGAATAGCATCTCACACAGAAAGCTCTGTTGATGGGATCATGCCACATCCTCTATCCTGGGTTCTTGGACTTGTTCCCTTCTCCTTTTAAGGAGTATACTTTGCCTTTCTTCCCTTATTATGCCATCTCTTGGCGCTTGTATCCCCGGTCTGGCCACTACTGATCTTCCTTCTTTCTTAGAGTTTATGTGTCCTTCCATCTCTCATGCAACAGTAAGAATGAAAAGAAGGAGAAAATGTTTTCCTCAACCACACAGAAAACCATCTGTAGAGTTTTGACACATGCGAGGCTGTGTGCATCCTGGACACAGGATGTACTTGTACATCCAAGTATTCACGGCCAGACAGCAAATGGATTGAGACCAGCCTCACTGATGAAAATGCTCAAACCCCCAGTCCTGTTTAGTTCTCCCATTCCCTTCCTTTGCCCTTTCATAAATTCATTCTTCGAATGTCATTGCAGTTAAGATTTGCACTCCATCATCTCTAAGAGCAGTTTTTGGGCCGCCATAACGAACCACCATAGACAGGGGGCTTAAGCAACAGAAATTAACTTTCTCATGGTTTTGGAGGCTGGAAGTCTGAGATGAGGTGTCAGCATGGTCGGGTTCTGGTGAGAGCCCTTTCCCTGGCTTGTGGACAGCTGCCTCTCACTGTATCCCCACATGATGGAGAGTGGGAAGGCTCTCCCTCCCTCCCTCCCTCCATCTCTCCCTCTCTCCCTCTCTCCCTCTCTCCCTCTCTCCCTCTCTCCCTCTCTCCCTCTTCTTATAAGGCCACGGTCCATGTGGAGCAGGGCTCCGACCCTATAGCTTATTTAACCTTAATTACCTCCTAAAGACTCTTATCTGCAGATATAGTCTCATTACCCTATATGTCAGGGCTTCAACCTACGAACTTTGAAGGGACACAGTTGAGTCCAGAGCAGACCTGGAGAAAGTGAGAACATTAAGCTAACATTACGGAGCACTCACTGGGTATAAGGCCCCACTTGTTTCTTTTCTCATTGAATCCTCATAACAATTTTCAGAGGCTGGTAGTGACTTTTCCAAGGTCACAAATCTAGTAAGTGGCAGTGTCCACATGTAAATTGTGATGACCAGCACCATGTTCTTTTCATGACACAATCTGCCTCCATCCCCTCTTTTCTCCTGGGCTCTGAGCCATGAAGCTCTATGTTTCTTTCCTGCTAACACTGAGCTCAGCTGCCTCACGTCAGGGAGGTGTTACCCTGTGAGAAGGGGAGGGGGTGAAGGGGAACTCTGTGGTTTTCTTTAGGGACTCCCCACTGAATTTAGGGTGACAGCTGTCAGGAGTCTGCCCAGAACGTTCTTTTTCTCTTCCTGCTTTCCTCCCAGACTCCTCTGTGTTGATAAATCCTTCTCATCAGTTTGAACTCAACCGGTGTCCTTACCTCAGGGAAGCTTTCTTTGACTTGCCCTGTACCTGCTCTAGCTCTCCCTTATACTCTCCTATCCTTCCCCTTCGTTATTGTTTCCTTTTTGTACACCTTTACAAATGTTACTTCATAGCTATCGTAGTTGAGGAGTTGTATATTTTTAAGATAATTGCATAATGCTTGTCTTCCTCACTGGTTTGTAGGTTTCACTGTGGGCAGGGATGTCTGGTTCACTGAAATATCTCCAACCATTAGACCACTAATGTTAAGCCCTCTGTTATCACCAAATTAATTTTTCTCCTTGCTGTTTTGCACAAGGAAACTAGATTTGGCTCATCAAGAGTGAGGTTCTTGGAATAAGAAACAATAGCTGAGGAACGGACCTTGGGTCACACCTGCCAGCCTTCTGGTCAACCCTCGGATTCCTGTAAGGGCAGCACAGCCTGGCCCTCTGCACGGTGGGGGCTGCCTATTCATACTCCTCTAGCCTTGGTCTCTTTCAAGAAAGAGACGAAAGAGAGATCCCGATGCAACAAGGCATGAGGCGGTATAGGACTTGCCAAGCAGGAGTTTGTACCAGGAAAGACATTCTCAGCGACAGAAGCCACATGTGCAAAGATATGGAAAGACAACGTGCTGTGTTAGAGAATTACAAGGAAGACGCTTTTGTCAGTGTGTTGCAAGGAAATGTGATAACATTAGTGAAAGTTCCAGATAGGTATTAAGTGTTTTCATTATTATCTGTTTCTCATCTGTGTTTGGTGGGCCAATGACAGAGTCCATGTGAAATTGTTTTATAAACTGTAAAAATGTTATAAAAATTTGCTTATTAGAAATTCTTTTGGATGAAGATAGCTTGGCAGAGAGACCGAGAAACTATGCTGGGAAATGAAATTATTTATGAATTTTCTTCATTCACAAACTGAAAAATTTGACTAATTTCCTTCTTCAAATCCCCCTTTCAAAGACTAGATTATAAATTTCTAGTATTTATTAAACGTCAGTGAGCTGGGATACAGGTTTTTAACTCAGCATTATCCCTGGATCTTTCTACTCTCTCTTATATTTCAGGGACCCAACACCTGAAACTAAATTTCCTCAAAACTTTTTCAGTCAGTTTCCCTGCTTAGAACCAGCCAATGAGGGCACCACAGGGATGTCAAAGGCAGAAATGAATGAGGGGACACCCTTTGGTGGCAGTCGCAGTCAGAGTGAGGACACTCAAATGATGCAAAGTTTGTAGGAGC
The DNA here is from genome assembly GCF_023721935.1 of Panthera uncia. Lineage (NCBI taxonomy): Eukaryota > Metazoa > Chordata > Mammalia > Carnivora > Felidae > Panthera > Panthera uncia. The sequence goes on along the minus strand of NC_064811.1, from coordinate 10,983,267 downwards.
TTCTGGGTGAGATCCCGGAATCACATAATCTAGTGTGGTTTTCCAGCAACCCTGCACTTCTGAGTTTCCAGAAAAACATCATGGTCTCTTCTTCAAATATTGGTTCCACAGCCTTTTTTTAAATTTAGAAATAATGGCATACTCTTAGGAGGTTGCAAAAAAAAAAAGTTGCATAAAAACCAAATAAAACAAAAACTAGCTCCCCTCAATAATGACATCTTTTATCACTGTAATATATCAAAACTAGAAGTTGGCATCAGTACAACACTATTAAGTAGATTGTAGAACATATTCAGATTTCACCAGGTTTGCATGGGTTCATTTGTATGTTGTAAAGTTCAGTGCAATTTAATCTTATGTGTAGATTCTCTACAGTTCTTTTGATGGTTGTTTAAGGCTTTGATTTCTCATGTTCAATCCCTACCTAGAGTGATTTTTATTTTTCTGATTCCTGACTGATATGAATGCTAATCTTCTGGTGTCATTACACACTTGAAGCCTTACAGTCAGGCTTTGATTCTTACATTCCATTATGTTCATTCATTTATTCAATTAACATATGACTCAGTGATTTTTTTTTCCTGTATGCTCTTTTACCCATTGTCTTTGTCCATGGCATTGTCACAATACATTCAAATTATTGCAACATATTTTTAGCTATTTCTTGGGCTTTAGTTGTTACATTCTCAAGATCATCCTTACCATAGTGTATCCAAGAATGCAATACTAGTTTAATCATTCCTAAATAGTGGTAAAATAATTTATATGTGATAAGACAAGAAACAAAAAATAAGAGGTACAGGAATTGGATTAGAAGAAGCAAATGTATCATTATTGAAAGATACCACAGTTGCACACCCAAACAATGCATGCAAATTTTAAAAGCCTATTAGAAAGAATATACATTCAATATGGTTGCCAGACAAAAAATAAACACATGAAAAATAACCTAAACACTAAAAATAATCAGAGGATAGAATGTTAAAAAAAATCAGCTAAAATCCTTGTTAACAGCAAAATGATGTTGGTTTTTCTTTAGAGGAAGGGCATCCTATCCTCTCCCTAACTCTGGGCTTTTTTTCTCACTTGAGCCCTTAATAGGCTCAACTTGTGTGGACAGATTCACAAAATCTTGTTTTCCCTTCTTGATTATTCAAGCCACAAGTGATAAAAACCTGGTCTGGGGGAAACCAGTTTAGAAACAAAGATGATGATGTGTCCTTTGTCCCTTCCTAGCTATGACACATTTCCTCCTAAAAGTGTCTCTTCTGCACTACAGGACTATGCAAATCTCTCTCTTCACTAATGGACTAAGAAGAGAATCTTAGCTAACATTCGTTATGTGCTAACATTGTTCCTCAATTTTTACAACCAATTAATCCTTACAACTATATGAGTAGAAAATTGAAATTAATCCCAAGTTTCAAGGCTACCAGAAGGTAGAACCAAGCTGAGAACCAGGTGGTGAGTCTCCCAGCCTTTACGCAATGCATCCATAGTATACTGCTTTTCTTCTGAGTGACAATACTATTTTTCCCACAAAGGGTATTAATGAGCCCTAATAAGCTGCATTGGCTGCATTGGGTACATTGGCTTAGTCTATCTAATTAAAAAATATATTTGCAGCAAGATGTTAGGTAAATAAATGGCACAGGTGGTACCATGCAATGACAAAAATTATGAAAATAATGTGAGTACTAATATGTGAAAAACCCACATTTCGTGGAAGTCCTAAGTCAATGACCTTGACTTGTGGGTGAAACCTTGCTATAAGGGAGCATTTGGATTTGTCTCCAAAGTGTAGTTATTTCTTTAGAACTACAGCACTTCAATAAGGGCAACAAAATTCTCATCATTCTCTGAAGTATAATTCAGAAGACTGTTTTCCCCATGGAGAGCTCTCCTTTGAAGATGAGAAATTGCTTTCTTTCCAATTTTATTCCAAGATTTTGATTGAAAACACTCAAATGCAAGCCTGGCTTCAAAGCATAGTTTGTAACCAGGAAGGATTTCCTGGTTTACATTGCTTAATTAATGATAATATTGATTCAAAGGAAGAAAGAGCTCCCAAATCTTAGCAATTTCCATTGGTAGTAGATGTAACCTCTACGTAAACACTTAAACCAAAATGTCTCTTGAAGGAACTCAATCTCAAATTCTTCCAGTCTCCCACTTCCTCATTTCACAACCATCACTGTCTTTTCTGCTCCCCATCCTAATTATTTCATTTTTCATGCTCAACATCGTGACTGTGCTTTCTCAGCAAACTCCTAGTAATCACCCATATGCTGCTCATCTTAATCAGCAATGATCTTTCCACTTATTTGGGGCATTATCTGGGATAAATGAATGTACGGTGGTCAGTTTATCTCAGTCAAACAACGCATAAGAGCTCCTTTGAAGATTTGAAACATAATCTAAGCCATATGCAATTTGAAAGGTCAATATGTCACCAGAAAAGAAAGTAAAAGAGAAAGAGGAAAATAAGAGAGGGAAGGAAGGAAGGTCAGTAGGAAGGCAAGAAGGAAGGAAAGAAAGGCGGGGGGGGGGGGGGGGGGGGGAGAAAAAAAGGGAGAAAGAAAGACACAATGAAAGGAAAACAAAGAAGGCAGAGGGGGAAGAAAAGCAAAGGGGCAGAGCCTACAACTCTAGATCAAACAGGCATGATAAGCATTTTTCCCATAAGACCAGCTGCTGTTTTGGATGTACCATACTACATCATTCTTCTACAGATGCAGCACCTTATAAGCTCACTTACTAAGAGTTCAAATGCAGCTAACATTTACACTTACAAGTGCCATGTTTGGACAGGGTGACCAGCTATCTTGGTTTGCCTGGGACTTAGGGGGTTCCCCAGATGTGGGACTTTCAGTGTAAAACCCGATAGTCCAGACAAACTAAGATGGTTTGCTTGGGGGCAAGGAGGTTTCCAGGGGATGAGGCCTACAGTGTTAAACCAGAAAAGTCCTGGGCAAATTGAAAAAAGTTGGTCACTGTGTCTTTGGGTGAAACCTTATCTTTGGGTAAATATTACCTCTCATGTCCTTTGGATATTGTGTAGAAAATGCTTTAGCTAGTTTCGGTGCATCTGTTAAGTGTTGCACACAATGTAATAGATATTTCTTTTTCCCTGCCTACCTGGTGCCCCAATATTCTTTGGTTAACTCCTTCCTTATCTTATGTGGTTCTAATTGGGCTAGCACTACCTCCCTTGGAGCGAAAAAGTTAACTAGGCTGGGTCAAGCATGGCAAGCCACCTGAAACATCTGAAAACAATGACTGGTAGAGGTGAGAGTGTAACTGAAGAGAGACAGCCCTTGGGAGAGAGAAGTCCCTTCTGCTTCTCCTAAAGACTATCACTGGCCATCCTGTCCACTGTGTATAACAAAGTCAACAGACACAGCAGAAAGTGGGATGGGAGAGAAAGAAGGAGAGAGGAAGAGAAGGAGAGAGAGAAGAAGAGGGAGAGAGGAAGAGAAAGGGAGAGAGAGAGAGAGAGAGAGAGAGAGATAAAGGGATCCAAAGCATCATCTGAACCCCTGGATTGTGCCATGCATGAAGCCAACACCATTCCTAAACTGACCAAATACATAAGCTAATGTATTCCCTTTTTTCTTAAGCTATCTTGAGTAGGGTGTCTGTCACATGAAACAAAGGAGTTGTGACTAGCAGACATATATGGGCTTGGTCTTCTTTTCTGAACTCAGTCCCGCGAGACAGTAGACCCGTATGAAACTGCTAACATTCCACTTCTGTTGACTGCAAATATGGCAGGATCACTTGCTTCAACTAAGTATTATTTCCCCCATTTTACAGATGAGGAAAAAAAAACACCTCAGTGGTGATAAGTAGTGTGCCTAATGTTGTACATTTATTAGATAGGAGACCTGGAAATCAGATCCAGGTCAGTTTGATTCCAAGGTACACAAATACATTTCCAGTTCTTCATGCTTCTTGAAAAATAAAAAGCAATCTCTTGAGAGCTATCCTTTGCTATTTGACAAATGCCTTGAAAAGTACTGAATTGTGACTCACACCCTATGTATGAACTTATATATGGTGCCAAACACCTGCTTATTGCTCCCCAAATCCCTGTGTCACTGGCTGTTTCATGAAAAGAAGTCAAATACAGGAGAATGCCAAACGAGATGGAAAACCCCATTGTACCCTGGTGTGTATTTACATTTTAGCAGGGATAAAGCTCCAGGCGATCATATGTCAGATTTCCAAATTTACTCCAGCTTTGGTTTTCACTGACAATCAAGAGATGCAATTTTTGCCTCTACGAAAGAGAAATCCTTTACCCGTTCTACTCTGTACAGAGAGATTGTTTAATTTGTTTCCCGTAACTCAAACCTAACACCCTGAAAACGCGGCTGTGTCAGCGAGATAAGCATTCAGAGTGTTTTCTTAATCTCTGGCATCTCATGTGCTTGCCCAGTGATGCAGCAGAATGGTGCTTGCCCAGAAAACATTTCTTTTCCCCGTTGGTAATCTATATATGCTCTAAAAACCTCAGTATGATTTGGGGAAGTTTGTGTGTCATTTTTTTTAGCCTTTATTATGTGTGAAATTATTATCATTCAAGACTGCCCATTGATTGTAATGAATGCTAGAAAAACAATGTGTCTTCTTACCGTGTGGATACTATTCTGTAGTAAATCCCGTTGGTATTATCTACTGATCATTTCTTTTCCACGAATTCCCTTCCCCCTGTAGAGGAATCTAATAATCAGTTATTGCAGCTATAATACTACTCCCAAATCTCAGTGGTTTGTAACGACAAAAAACATTGATTTTTTTTTCTCGCTCATGGCAGGTTATGAAACACGCCCAAGACCATGCAGCTGGTAATTGATGAAGCCTAGATTCATTCATTCGATGGATATCACTGAGTCCCTACACGAAGAGACTGATAAGGCACCAAGCCAAAGACTGTTTATGCCTTAGCTGATGAAATGACAAGTAAAAACAGTGTCATCACAGTTCTGGAGAGTCAATCAAAAAGAGAGAACATATCAAGTAGGAAAGATTTGACGTGATCTAATAGAGTCAGCAATGCTATGTTTGCCAAAGGTTGGGGTATATGGGTGCATAGGCCAGAACAGTAGCCATAGTTAGATCATAATAAGATTAATTAGACAATGCAAATATAAAGGCATTCCAAGTGAAAGCTGGCACTGCATCTCTAATTTCAACGGAGAGAGAGGACAGAGAGAAGCGAAACATTTGAAACCATTTTTGAGTGTCTACTCAGTGCCAGGCATTGTTACATGAGAAAAATTCACATAGCAATCTTCTGAGAACAGTGCCTCTCATTTCACACTTTATATCTCTGTGGATATCATTTTCTGTATGTCTAAGGCAAGGATAGTGTTATTTGTTTTTAAAAAATTGTTTAATGTTTATTCATTTTTGAGAAAGAGAGAGAGAGAGAGAGGGAGGGGCAGAGAGAGAGGGAGACACAGAACCTGAAGCAGGCTCCAGCGATGCAGGGCTAGAATCCACGAACCATGAGGTCATGATGTGAGTCGAAGTTGGATGCTTAACCGACTGAGACATCCAGGTACCCCAAGGATAGTGTTCTTTCTTTCTTTCTTTTTAAATTTTTTTTAAATGTTTCTTTATTTTTGAGAGAGAGATAGAGAGTGTGAGCAGGGGAAGGGCAGAGAGAGGGAGGCACAGAATCCAAAGAAGGCTCCAGGCTCTGAGCTGTCAGCACAGAGCCTGAAATGGGGCTCGAACTCACGATCTGTGAGATCATGACCTGACCTGAGGTCGGACGCTTAACTGGCTGAGCCACCCAGGCTCGCCTAGGGTTATTTCTTTCTTAGCTTTGTCTTAGTTTGTGCCTGACACACTGCAGGCCCTCAGTGAATGGTAGTTGTCTTGAAAGTCTCTGTTAGTTGCTTCCCAATGTCGATCTTGCCCTTTGTTTGTACTAACAGATTTTTTGTTTGAGGAGGCAATGTGACCACGTAATGCCCCCCTTCCCAGACTCTCTGTGGCTAGGGAAGGCCATGTGGCACCCCCAGTCGGGGCCAGAATATGTGAGCAGAGATTGATGGAAGAGGTTGCTGGGAAAGCCTCTTGAAGGAGAAAGACAGGTGTCACCTGTTCAGTTCTTGTTCTTTGTATTTTGCCATTCACCAAGAATGCAGTCATGACATTAATATAGACATCTTGTGATCATGGCAAACACAGTCACATATCAGAACATAAGAGCAGAAAGGAACCTGGGTCTGATGACATTGAAGCCATCATACGAACCCTTGACTGCGTAGCTCCAAACTAACTTCATTGTAGATGAGAGACATAACCCCCGTTGGGCCGGGTCACAGAAGCTGGGTTTCTGTTGCATGACGTCAAGCACATTCCCTAACTGATACAGCTCTACACCACATTTCCATCATCTTCTCAATCTGAAATACTTTCAGATTTGTGTATAATGCCTCGTTGTTGCAAAAGATTTGGCTTCTTTCTGAACAAACTTTCTGGAATCGTTCATTTTTTCTTTCTAGATGAGGCATTGTTTGGCCACAGTATAACACAGTGCTGCCCGAAAGAAAACACCAATTAAACATGTCTTTTTGTTTTTTTAAACCAACCATCTAGCACACAGCCATGATAGCCTGCAGAAACAACTCCGACCTAGCCACGAGACTGCCGAGATCAAGCTTGCCAAGCCGTAGCAACATCAGAGAAAACAGAAAAATCAAAAGCGTCCCCTAAATAAAGGACATCCAGTGGAAGAGATATAGCACAGAATTAATGAGGTTTTCACTCTTGAATCCTGTAACTCTAGCAGTGGAGTTTGGTAGGAAAAAAGCGCAGAATGGTAGGGCAGAGAATCCAGGTTCAAATCCTTATGGAGTCACTGATCAGTTGCATAATTTGGGGCAAGTCTTTCCGTTTGCTGAGGCTTTCGTTCCCCAGCATGCAGAATTATGACAACAGCAGCAGCAGCAATAGCAACAACAGTAATAATACAACCTACTTAGAGAGTTGATAGGAGGAGTAAGTGAGGTGACGTACGTATGGGACCTGTAAACATCAAAATGTCACACAGGCTTTCGTCGCTATTGAGAGGTGAAAAGATATGGCAAGTGTGGAAACGGAGATGCCGAGGGATATACGGACTGTAAACGGTCTCTTGAAGGTTAGCGGTGAAGGTCTTTTATGGGTGTGATTAAGTGTTTCTTGCACACATCAGTACCAATCGTTAATGGCGGAGGGAAAATGAGGGAAGAAAACTAGCATTTTGGAGCACTAATTATGATCCTTCGGTGTTTTACACATATGACCTATATGACCTTTAATTCACTGGAGACGTGCGTGAATTTCCCTCCACAAATCCTCTGAGGACAGAACTTTTACGTTTTTGTGAGTGAGTTGCCCGGATGCGAAATTGGTGGGATGGTATGACCTGGGCACTGAGATCAGGAACGTGGACTCAGGTAGTGCACGTGTGGGCCCGGGGCCAGGCTTCAGGGAGGGGTCTGGGATCTGAAGTTTGCTTGGTGGTCACTCACAGAGGAAAAGATGGGAGTCTTCCTAACCCGAGGTTCAGGAGACTTAGCCCTATTTGTCAAGACGGGAAGAAGAGAAAGGAATTTTCTAGCCACTGAAGACGTCACTCAGCTTCTCATACACACACCTGTTAGGGGACAGTGAGTGCAAACGTTTTGCTGTATGGCTGGCACTGTGCTAAACATGCCCGATTATAAACTCACTCGTCTTCACAACAAGCCTACAAGGTAGGTACCGTGGTTATCCCCATTTTGCAGACGAGTAAACTTAGGAATACAGTGGTTAAATGAGTCGCTCAAAGTCACCTAGTTGGATTGGAATTGAGACAGTCCGGTCCTGGAGCCCTAGGTTACGATGATGCTGTTTCACCTGTCGAGGGGGAGAAATAAGGCAGAACATATGTCAAACAGCTGGGCTGTAAATCTTGAAGGCTCAGCTCCTCAAGAAACTCAAAAGAGTTCATGTGTTTTTTCATGAAAGAAACTCTGACCAACTGCTCTCTTCATTTTTTCAGTGAATTAAAATGGAACCACCTACTCATATGTAGCTGTGTCTCTCCTCATTCTAGTGCGAGATTTAGGGATTTGGGAAGACATCTGGAATTTATTTATGCCATTTGGATTTTGAAACTCAATATTAAATTCTTATAATGAAACAGACAAAGAAGTCAAAGTAGACCATATTAGTGAAATCTGACTACATAGGGCATATGTTTGCAAACTGGGCTTTAATGTCTGGCTAAAATATTGCTCCAAATACCCTGGATCATTCTTCTCAGAAGGTAAAAACACATTTCTGGAATCATTTTGACTTTCTGTCTATATGACAATGGAAAGAACTAGATTTCATGGCTTTTTCCTCTCCCTCAGATAAGGTCATAAACGGTGTAAGTGTTTGCCTATGCTGACGTTAAATATGGCACAGAGATAGTTAGAAAAATATCACCTTGACTTGTCCCAGTTTTTCATTTGGATCATGGGGAGACACCATGGGTTCCAGAGGCAGGCAGCCTGGACTGGTTTTGCCATTCATGAGTAGTATAATTTTGGACAATCTCCCCAAACCAGTTTTGAAACTTAGAGGATGTCTCGAACAGAAGGTGTAAGGTGGAAAAGAGTTTTAACAAACTGGGTGAATTTTAGATGGTTCATATTGGCCAAAGTGGAATATGTTGTGTGTGCGGCTTGTTAGGGGATGAACCCCAAGAGTTGAGATCATAAAAGGCCCCGTGTAGCAAGCCAGGGTGGTCGGACTTTTTCCTGAAAGCAATAGGGAACACCAGAGTTGTTTTAATTTTAATCTTTTTATACACTAATCAGAGCTGCTTTCCTTTATTATGAATGTCGTAGCTTATTGTAGAAAAAATAGATAAGGAAGGAGGGAAACACTTGAAATTAAACCTTCAAGAGCCTGTGTTAACCTCTAGGGAGTGTTTTTCTTTACCCCTGGGAATGTAGATGAATGCTTTAATAAAAATGTAATCAAACCGTGCCCACTCTTTTATAATCTTTTTTACTATTACGATTATATAAATACCTGTGTGAGTCTATGTAGATTTGCTCAGTGTCTCCTTCATGGCTACGTAGTATTTACTGGCTATATGGATGTACCCTAATTTCTTTAATGTTGTTTTATTCTTGGGTGTTAAGATTGTTTCCACATGGTGGGATTGTAAATCACCTGTAATAAACATCCTCATGAGTAAATCTCAGTATTTCCTTAGAATGAATTTTAAGACATAGAAGGATATGCTTATTTTAAGGAATTCGGTATACATTGCCAAATTACCCCCCAGTAAGGTTGTTGAAGTTAACTGTCCTTTAGGCAGAATTCGAGGCTACTCATTTTATTCTAGCGCCTAAGTAAGTGGGTGATAACAGTTTATTGCTGACAGATTAGAGCAAGAAAATCACAAAGACAGCAGAAATGAGGAAATTATGAAGGATGAGGGTGTCTAACATGCGAAATCGCTGTCTTGGAAGATGGAACTGGTAGAGTCTTCAAATATTTGAGAGACCACCGCGTGGAAGGAGGATTGGCCTTATTCTGAGCAGTTCCCAATGACAGAACTAGGATCAATTCAGAAAAATTCCAGAAAGAGAGTCTGATTCAATAGGAAGAAGATTTTCTATCATTTAATGCTAAAATGTGCAAGAGGCTGTTGTAGTATCTTGGAAAGCTGTCTCAGGCATAATTCCATTTTGGGCCTCTGCCCTTTCCAGAAAAAAAAAAAATCCGACTTCACAATGGAACTTTTGTTTTTGTTTTTGGACAACCATCATGTCCTCTGGGCTACATTCTTGTGGGTCTTAGATATACACTGAGTTGGTAGGAATTGACCAGAGCTCTGATAGGCTAACTTGAAGTGTAAATGTTACGTCTCGTATGTGTATGAATGGAGTTTTAGATACGGTCTCAGGCTTTGTGTTGGTAAATTCTCCTACTTGCTGAAATTTATTGGTGACTGCAAATCAATACTCAACGATGCTTTCATGGTCATTTGCAGATATGCACAGAGCAGCAAAGATTTGAGTGCCTTGGTGGGCGTGTTTCCAGCTGGGGTCAAACAAGGCGATGTATTACCTTCCTCTTTTAGTCCCTCATGCTATAAACAAGTATCCTTTCAGCTGTCTGTTTAGTGCCACATTTTGGACACTTTTAGGTTTTTCTGTTTTTTTTTGTTTTTTGTTTTGTTTTTTTTTTTGGTGGTGATTTTGCTGTTCAAATGGGCCCCAAACATAAAAGTTCCTTCTCACGTTCCTCAGCACAAGAGGGCTGTGAGATGCCTTATGGAGAAAGTAAGATAAGCTTCATTCAGTCATGAGTTACGGTGCTGCTGGCCATGGGTTCAACGTTAATGAACCAACAATACGCATTAAAGTGCCTTTAAACAGAAACACATGTAAAACAAAGTTGTATATTGATCTACTGCTGAAAACACTGTGACTAGAAGCTGGCAAGACCCTACCCCTGTGTTTTCCCCGGAGCAGGGGTTCAGGACTTGCTAATTCAGTCTTTGGAATGACTTTGCATAGAACGTAACTACTGCAAATTGCAATAATTGACTGTATGTGTTTTATTTTGACTTTTTTTTTAAAGTTTATATTTATTTTGAGAGACACAGAGACAGCGTGAATGAGGGAGGGGCAGAGAGAGGGAGAGAGAGAGAATCCCAAGCAGGCTCTGCACTGACCATGAAGAGCCCAATGTGGGGCTTGAACCCACAAACCGTAAGGTCATGACCTGAACTGAAACCAAGAGTTGGATGCTTAACTGACTGAGCCATCCAGGCACCCCTCGACTGTATGTGTTTTAAAAGACTGATGGATTATTTTTTAAGTGTTTCTTTATTTATTTTGAGAGTGGGAGGCAAGAGGCAGAGAGAGAGGGACAGAGAATCCTAAGTAGTCTCTGGGCTGACAGCAGCGAGAGCCCAATGCAGGGCTTGAACTCATGAACTGGGAGATCATGACCTGAGCCTAAGTAAGATGCTCAACCGAGTAAGCCACCCAGGCTCCCCAATCTGCTGTTTTGTCTGGGGTTTAACTGATGATGTGAATCAGCTGCTATTATTTCAAAATCAGAAAGTAAATCGAGTGGTCCCCAGGGCTGCCTTCTTTGGGTGGGGCCGTAGATTCTAGTTTCTCAGGTATTCACAGGGTTGCAACATTCATTCGATCTGCCTGGCCCCACAGGTGTTTATTTAGGACCCGGCTCACTGCTGTGTTAGCTCCTTCCTTCTGCTATGATGCCGTCACTTACATTCCTTAATCTCATCCTCATATGTTTATTGCTATTCTGCAGCTGAATGAATTTGCCCAAGGTCTTCCGGCAAAGCGGACTAGATATTCAATCCTAGCTTTCCAGCCCCTTTCCCCACTCAGTCTTCCTGAATTTTTACAACCTGTAAACAGCACGGACCCATCACCTGCCCCAAAGCGAGGCCTCGCCTGGATATTCCTAATGCATCAGTCTCTGGACGTTGCTCCGACAAAAGCAAGAATGTAGCAGTGTCGTGCCTGCATACCTGAGCTGGGGTGGAGTGAGGAAGCAGTGTCTCTCTGGGACACAGTCCTCTAAGTATTAACAAAGTTCAAGTGAGCTCTTCGCATTCTGACATTTTTGCTTTGGGGCCCGTACTTTAAATTTGGGTCCTAGAGTGCTGGGAAAAATTCTTTAGGAGACAACCACATTTTCCCCCCCCCCCAAATTCTTTAGGAGTCAAGCTTATCTTGTCTTCCTGCTTTCTAAGGTCAACATGAGTGTATGGGGCCTCCTCCATTAGCGGGTGGGGCTGGAAGAGTTCCTGGAATTCCTGCACTGTCAGGACGGCTTTGCCATATCAAAGGCCACAGGGTTGAGCCCATTCGACAGGAGTCCATGAGGATGTCTTCTTCATCCAGAATAGGACACATCAGAGCCCAAATGCCATGCAGAGCCTTGGCCTTGAGAGTGTCATGGAATCCTTCTGAGGAAAGTTCTCCCTCTGGCCTCTCCACTTTCCGTCCCTCTTCACACCAGGGCCAGGCTAATCCTAAAATTCTGCATCCCAAATGCCCCCTTCACTCAAAAGCCTCCGATGGGTTCCCCAGTTCGTTGAGAACAAAGTCAGCATTAACTCTCCTGTATTGAGTTTTTCCTGGTTTGATCCCATCCAAATCTTACCCAACTTTTATCTCACTACTTTCCTTCCAGAACATTTTTTCTCTGCTCTGCGTAGGGCTCCTTGGCCTTCTCCAAGGATTCCATATGCAAGCCTTTTCTGCCGTTTTTCCACTGGACACGTGGGTCCCATCATTCCTTCAAGACCCTGTCCAGCCTCCTCTCCTTTGCAGTTTGGGACTTCTGAGCCTCATTTTCCCCAGTTGGAAGGTGGGTTTTAATGAGGGTTAAGTGCACACAACCAGCCTTCCAGAAAACAGCTGTGGAGGTGGAGGGGCTTGTGGTGCTTCTTCAAGGAGATCCACAAATACTGGGATGTACCTCGACTGAAGCTTTAGACACACAAAACATGAGCTTCTTATTTCCAAGGGTTAGAATTGATACAGGACCTATAGATTCATTATATAATATGTGTGTGTATTCATTCTCTCTCTCTCTATATATATATATATATACACACACACACACACATATATATATAAAGTCACCATATATACATATATACACCATATATATTCACTATATATATGTGAATCTTCTAAGAGATTCATATACCAATGAATGTATGAATCTTAGAAGATGAATATATATGTGTATATATATATACTCATATATTCATCTTCTAAGATTCATACATTCTTTGGTTCAAACACATTTTGAACAAATAGTAGTTTCATTCTGGAGCTCATAACTCAGCTTCTTTTTCTTCTTGGTAAATGGGAATAATACTAACTGAGGGGGTGACCGGGAAGACTAAATGAGATCATGCTTGTCTAACAGTTAGGACATAGGGCACGTATCAGACACACAGTGGGCACTCAGCCAATGCCCATCTTTCCTTTATTCTGATGACTTCTATAATCAGTTAGGGATATCAGAGATAGGAATGTTGTTCTCAATCACCACAAAATCCCTAAACTGGTTCGGTCTGAGACACAAGCTCTATTTGAGGTGTTTTGTGTTTTATGGGTATATCACACGGCTTCTCCCAAATTTTTCTTAGATTCACTTTTGAAGAAAATCTGAAAATGAGAGCCGAAAGAAAAATGCCCAGCCAGTTCTCCCTTTTATGGGCATGTTGGCAGTTTTTCTGTCCAAACCAAACAGTCTCTGTTATGGTCTTACCCAACTTGATTCGCAAAGAATCCAAAACTTGTCCTGGAATGAACTTGCTGGCCAGTTTCTCTTAAAATACGGTTATATTAAAACATTTTTGGGGCGCCTGGGTGGCGCAGTCGGTTAAGCATCCGACTTCAGCCAGGTCACGATCTCGCGGTCCGTGAGTTCGAGCCCCGCGTCAGGCTCTGGGCTGATGGCTTGGAGCCTGGAGCCTGTTTCCGATTCTGTGTCTCCCTCTCTCTCTGCCCCTCCCCCGTTCATGCTCTGTCTCTCTCTGTCCCAAAAATAAAAAAAATAAAAAAAAAAACAAACATTTTTTAAAAAGGCAACACAAAATGTCACTGGCTCTTTCATGCAGACACTGCATCAGCAGTTTCCAGGCTTTTTGATTGGAAGGGAAAGCAATGTCTTGCTCAGTCGTCCGTCGGGGCGCAAGGGATAGCTAATAATAATATGTACAGATGCTGGCCCAAGTGGAAATCATCTCTTTGACACAGATTACGCACCTATTTGGAGCTAATTTTATATATGTTATTAGATTTCATTCTCCTCTATGCTAATATTCCGGAAATCAAAGCAGCCCTCTGGACCACATACACCTGGACATACTGAAGGAAAGTACAGCTTGCAAATAAACACTAGTCAGTTTTCAGGGGTACTCGAGGGATGCGGAGATTTAGTTTCCGCAAGCGAAGGCAGCCAAGTGAGCCGACATGTGTCGCATGATCCGGCAGGCAGAGGCCAGCAAGCACTGCACGTCCAGGGAATTAGGCAGATGGCAGAGAGGAGCCATGTTGAGCTTGGCCGTTTTTGTCTGAATGCCGCCGCACCTGAGCTCAAGACGCTGCATTTGCAGATCAGTGTCAGTTGTGGGCGATCCCCATTCTGGCTGCTCCCCCACTGCCTCCCTGGGCACCCACGTCCATGATGCCACAGACCTCGTCCCCGCCCCTCTCTCGCCCAGGCCCTCCGCAACCTATAGAGTAGGTGCTGCAGCCTCTGGTACGTTTTTCACTCTTAAAAAATTCTTTTCTTTCAGAGGCCCCAGTGCCGGGACGTTACCTTTCAGGTCGTTGTTGCCATTGTGTGGATTTCGATGGAAGCACGCAGCTAGCTCTCCAAGGATTGAACCTGTGTTTTATCCGGTGGTGCCACGGCAGGGCGAGAAGACCCAGGGGACTTGGGGGGTCCTACAGATCCAGGTTTGAAGCCTGGTTTTGCCACCCACCGACTCTGGGCAAACCACCCACCCTCTCTGGATCTCATTTCCTCACCTGAGGCATTTCCTCATCGGTAAAATGGCAGCACTCTACAGGGTTGTGGGGCTTCAGGGAGGCTGTGAGCCTCCAGTGACACGTTTGACCCACAGCAGAAAATGTAACAAGTGACAGTTAAAACAAAACAAGTCGTGAGGTGTAAAGCTGCCAGGCACACTTGGTCTGCGATGAACCTGAAATCCTCCAGATGAAATTGACCGGATCGGTGCACATATTTTTTCCCTACGTTCCAAAATTTAAATTGCAAGCACACACAACATGGTAGGCTCATCTCTGGCTCAAGTATGTTCGGGTCTCCCATGTGCCGAAAAGGAAGTATTTTGCTTTTGCTAACTCCTCAAGCTCTGGTCCTCACCCTTCCCTTCTCTGTTCCAGCACATGTGTTGAAGGACCGAGCCTCCCCTGTAATAGGCTCTTCCTCCTTGTGTGTACAGCAGGCTTTCTGTTTCTGCAGTTCTCCTGAAAAGTCTCTCCAGAGTTTAGAGAGTTCCCAGTGTGCTGACACTGCACGGACAGCATATAGCCTTGTCAACTCTGCAGCTTCCCCGTCTGTTGGACACCGCTTCCTCTAACACAGCGGTTCTGAATCTTGGCTGCACATTAGAATCACCCTGGAGTGGGGGGGGGGGGCTTTAAGAATTATTTACGTCTGGATCTCAGCCCCAGAGGTTCTTACTGGATCTCAGCCCCAGAGGTTCTTATGTAATGGTTTGGGGTCCAGTCCGGGCGCCGGGATCTTTCAAAGCTCCCTTGTCGATGATTAAGGTGCAGGTAAGGTTGAGAACCACAGCTTTCCTCTCCCTTTCCTTTATTTATATAATATTGCAAAGCTCTCTTTCCCCCCTGCTTGCCAGACACTTCCTCTGAGTCTCTTTCAGGGTCTCTTTCGAATCCTGTTTACAATGCAGTCTTTTGAGTAAGGCAATTTATAGCTGGAATTGTTGCTATAGTGTTGCTAAAGGAAACCTGCAATTCTTGGTTAGTCAGAGAGCTATCTCTGAAAGAGATAAGGAAGGAAGGAAGGAAGGAAGGAAGGAAAGAAAGAAAGGAAAAGAAGGAAGGAAGGAAGGAAGGAAGGAAAGAAGGAAGGAAGGAAGGAAAGGGAGGGAGGGCAGGAGGAAAGGAGGGAGGGAGAGAGGGAGGGAGGAAGGAAGGAAGGAAGGAAGGAAGGGAGGGAGGAAAATCTTATACTTTATGATCCAAACAACTTAATAACCCTGTATATCTAATGTTTTCTCTTCTATTGCATTTCAACAGAGATACCAGGAATATTAATCTTAGCTCTGATCGATTGAGCACCATATTATATCCTCACAGAAACTTTGATGAGAAAGATACTATTTTCCTCATTTTTTACAGCAGGGAAATGGCCACGGGAAGAGTTAGTTGCCCCAGAACACAAGCCTAGAAAATGACAGAGCTGCTATTTTAACTCAGATCAAATCCTCTATGGATTAAGAATCCTAAGTAATTGATGCCCAGTCTTGAAGAACTGCTTCAGACATCCTTCCTGAGGGAGATATTCAAATACCTGAAATCAGTCTTGTGTCTCCTGCCGGTTTGCCCTTCTGCACGGTGGGACCCCACAATCCTTCTCTGTGTTCTTTGTTTTTCACACTCCTCTTCCAGTCACCCAAGCCACCTCTCTTCAGCTTGACAATGGCCCTGTTGACACGTGTGTCCAGAATCTAATAGAGCAGTGATAGCCTCAGACACTGATCCGTTTGGGAGAATGGCCGGGCCGCTAACAACACAGAAAGTTCATTGATGATGGTTCGTTTCCTTTCTTTCTTTCTTTCTTTCTTTCTTTCTTTCTTTCTTTCTTTCTTTCATGTTTATTTTTGACAGAGAGAGAGAGAGAGAGAGAGCATGAGTGGGGGAAGGGCAGAGAGAGGGAGACACAGAATCCGAAGCAGGCTCCAGGCTCTGAGTTGTCAGCACAGAGCCCGGCGCGGGGCTCGAACTCACAAAATGTGAGATCAGGACCTGAGCCAAAGTCGGACGCTCAACCGACCGAGCCACCCAGGCTCCCCTGATGGTTCGTTTTCTATGTTCCGCAGAACATGTTGGAAATGAAGGACTAGGTTTTCAGTGGGAGGGAGCGGCCTGAGGTGGAGACAGGGTCTCTCTGCAGATCTCAGAGGGAAGGTAACGGTGAGAGGAAAGAGCACAGGATCAGAAAGATGAGGAAAATGAGTGTTTTCAGGGGAATGTTGGAAGGACTCAGAGAAACCTTTCTCTTTCTTCCTCCTCCTTTCTCCCCCGCCTGCTTTCTCTGATCCTTTTCTCCCCAAACCACCCAGGTGTCCTTTGAACCTGCACTTGGCAAGCTTTCTGATTCACCACAGGTTGCACATTCCCTCCAGCAACACCATAGCTTCAACCTCAACTACCCATTGCCTTAAGGATAAGATTTTCATGTGTTACAGCACAAAACAACATTTAAATAGGATGTGAGTGAGATTTTAACATAACACAGCTGTGGAGAGCCAGTCCTGAGAAGTGAGCTGACATGTGGGGAAAGACAGTTGTTCCAAGGCCTGACGGGCTCAGGGCAACGGAAAGGGAGGTGGCCCCCATTTCTGCAGTCCGCATCCTGAGCACACCAGAGAACGCACGAGTCCCTCGAAGTCTGGAAAGATTGGGTTCGGCTGCCAGGAAGTGAAATTTCACTCTCAATCACAGTCTCCAGATCAGTCCTTGTGGTTCACACATTTTGTCCCTCCTTCCTCTCATGGCTTTGATTTTCTATTTCCACGTAAACCGCTTCATTCGCCCTTCTCTTTGAACGTGCCTCAAATCCTGTGTGTGTGGGGGGGGTACACTGACATTTATGGGGTTTCTGTTGTTTAGCAGGCACTGGGCGAGGCACCCTGGTTATGGAGGGCGCACACACAAACATGGAATGTAGGCTTGAAGGGGATGTGTGAAGAGGGCGAGGAGAAAATGGGGTGAGAATGGGATTTTGCAGAAGGTGACAGCCGCAGCGAAAGAGAAGGCAAGAAAAGCAGAAAGAGAAGGCAAGAAGGCAGCAAAAGATGGCAAGAAAAGCAGAAGAAGGGAGAAATAGGCAGAGAACAGGGAAGGGGAAGGAGGTTGGGAAAGGGAGAAAAGAGAGACAGTGTGGTCTGAAAGAAGTGTGCGATGGAAAGGGAGCTGGCCGGGTGAGGCAGGCAGGCGGGTGGGGGTCAGAGGGTGTGGGCTGGCAATGAACAAAATGGCAGAAGAGGAGGAGTGTCCATGGAAAGGGTTTGGGGTGTTAGGGCCTTAATGATGTCTGCCGCCATTCGTATGTTGAAGCCCTAACCTTCAATGTGACTGTACCTGGAGACAAGACCTTTAGGGAGGTAATTAAGGTAAACAAGGTTATGGGGATGGGCGCCTAACCCAATAGGACTGGTGTCCTTATAAGAGGGGGAGACACAGATCTCTCTCTCTCTCTCTGCCATGTGAGGACGCAGCATGAAAGCTGGTGTCTGTGAGGCAGAAAGAGGGTTTTTGCTAGAAACCAGCCCTGCTGGGACCTGGCTCTTGGACTTCCAGCCTCCAGAACTATGAGAAGAGAGATTTCTGTTGTCCAATCCCCAGCCTGTGGCATCATTCTGTTACAGTGGCCCAAGTGCACGAATACAAGGGGTAGGAGATTGGCGGTTACCACAACAGTCCAGGAGAATTAGCATTCACCTCAACCTGCCCACTTCTGGGGTGACCTGTGTTTTACACTTCCTCCTCTGATCCAAAAGACACAAGGGTCCAAGCTTTGTTGGCCAGGGGATTATATGCTCATGTACGGATGTGTCACCGCTAACCGATGGGGAGGCTTTGGTCTCATTTGTAAGAAATGGTAAGCAGTATCAGCCTTATTAGGGATGCGGAAAGGATTCCAGAAAGCCCTACCACACGAGAACCTTCTGGGCAGCAGGTGCCCTCGTTTAAGTATTGCCGTTAGTGTTGCGCATGTCTGTGTACATGTTTATTTAGGAAATTTCTTGGAATAGCGAAGGCTCTTGAGATTTCCCACACAACAAGAAAATGGGAACTTTGTTTCTGTCTCTAGATTATAGTGAGTTGCACCATATGAAATTGCCATTTCTAAGGGTCAAAAACCTAGCAAGTGTGTGTTTGTTTTTTAAATGTTTATTTTTGAGAGAAAGAGAGTGAGAGAGAGAGAGTGTGATCAGGGGAGGGCAGAGAGAGAGGCAGACACAGAATCCGAGGCAGGCTCCAGGCTCTGAGCTGTCAGCTCAGAGCCGGACGCGGGGCTCGAACTCACGAACTGTGAGATCACGATCTGAGCTGAAGTCTGATGCTTAACTGACCAAGCCACCCAGGCACCCCCGGCAAGTGTTTCTCAAAAAGGAACATCTCACATATAAATCCAAATGTATGGATTTTTTTTGAAAAATCTGAAGATCTGACACCGTGAGGCCAAGTTGTCCCACGGACACAGCCCACTAGAGTGGAGGGTGTCTGCCCACTTCAGGGGGAGCATGATGTCCTAGGTCGCCAGGGTCTCTGCCACACGCTTATTCAGTCATGCACACTTCCCGTGAGGTCCAATAGGTAGTTGTAGCCCTTGGCTTAATGTATTGATTCGAGCTCTGCTAAGGTATTGCTGAGAACACTGAGAAGCGGGTGTAGTCTCTTTCGCAGGCAAAAGTGTTAGAGCCACAGTGTAGAACCAGGTGAGCCAATGGTGAGCACAAACCATCACAAGCCACACACCCGAGGCCTCGACCCGTCACATCAAGCCCAAGAGAGCCAATCTGGATTTTATTTGTCACTCTGTTTTGACAGCGTCATGGCAACGCTTTCGTCTCGGCTGAAGTCCTTTCCCTTGACACCTTTCATTCACATACAAGTCTATTTACTGAGTTGGGGGTGTGAATTAGTTTCTCTTGCTTGGACTTTTGTTTTAATTCCCTATTAGTTGTCAGTTTGGTGAGAAGGAGTTCCGTAAGACAAGGAGGACGAGGGAAACATTGAATGACTGGCCAGAAATACCAGGTGCCTAACAGTAACAAAAATTTGCATTGCCTTCCAGCATGCGTACCTTTTCTAACATCTCACTAGAATATTTCCAGTGAGTCCGGTGGGATAGGAATATATTATTCCCATCTTCCACGATGAACAGAGACTCAGAGTTCAAATAACATGCACAACCGGGAAGGGTTAGGGCTAAAAATGGCACACAGAGATCATAGTTCCTGATTCTTCATTTTTTTTTTTCTAGTTAACCATGAAGAGAAGCAAGACCATAACACGGGTCAAAATAGCCCTTGCGACAAGTAAGTGTGAAAAATAATCTGAGCGTTTTAGATGGTCTTTTTATGAGATGGGTTCACTAGCAAAGCTGATGCAAAATTTAGCATTGAGGAAAACAGAGTGTTTAAATCAGAGAGTGTAAATTAGTCTCCCTGCAATTGGGGCCGTCAGGCAATATGCAGAGTAGTAGTTGGACCAACTCTAGAAAGCCCCTGATTCTCCCTTAGAATTCACTGATTTCTTTCTACAGTCTTTCCTGCTAACCCTAGAGTGAGTTCAGATCCTTTCTCAGTGCAGGACTGCAAGTAGTCACCTTCCATCCCAGGAAGTTGACATGGAGTTAGCCCAAGATTCCAAACTTATCTGGAATCTGGTGTTCAGGTCTGGAGGTCTGTTTCCAGAGGGTCACGGCTATCCTCTGTGAACCCCATGGTGTCCAGGGGGAAAGCCCTCCCTGTAAGTGCAGGGAGACCCGGGAGAGGGTGGGAAGGCACAGAGGGACACCTCTGAGTATTTAAAATGCTAGAGAAAGAGCTGGACGTTTCCTTGCTACTGCTAAAATGCAGAACAAGGACTAATGGAGAGACGTTAATAAGGGCCAGATTCTAGGCAGAATAAAGAAGAACTTCCTGCTGACCAATGGTGTTTTGCTGGAAGGGGCGGCCTTATTAAATGTGAGCTTTTTGTTACCAGTGGCATTGAAGCTGGAGGTGAGATCTGTATTGTGAATAAATTCTCAAAGTCTGAATATCATTCTGTCTCAGCCTCAGGGACAAACAGGGGCACGAGCAACAGTTGGTGTGATATTTTAAGGGCCTGGCACATAAAACCATCATCAAGAAATGAAAGTTTTTGTTAAGTTTCCAGATTATATTGGAATCATATAAAAGTGCCACTTTGGTGGGTATGGAAGGGTTGAAGGTCAGCAATTTTATAAGATTCAGCGTAATTCACACAAAGGCAAGGGAATGGACTAGATTCTTTATTTATTTGTGAGAGAGAGAGAGACAGACAGAGTGTGAGTGGGGGAGGGGCAGAAAGCGAGGGAGACACAGAATCTGAAGCAGGCTGCAGGCTCTGAGCTGTCAGCACAGAGCCCTACACAGGGCTCGAACTCACAGACCGCGAGACCATGACCTGAGCCGAAGTCAGATGTTCAACCAACTGAGCCACCCAGGTGCCCCTGGACTAGATTCTTTAGACCTATATGACACATAGAGAAAAGGGGTGCCCGATAAACTGTGGACTTCACTGTGCAGGCATTGGGTTGCTCTGGGTTCAACGGAGGCTCCCCGAAATTCCATGGTGAAGTACCTCAGAATGTGACTGTATTCGGAGGTAAGGCCATGAAGGCTGTGATAAGGGTTAAAGGAGGCCCGGGAAGGGGGTCCTAATCTAATTCGACTGGTATCCTCCTAAGAGGAGTAAATTTAGGCACACAAAGAGATACCAGGGCCGCACAAAGACCAGGTGAGGACACAGGGAGAAAGCAGCCCTCTGCAAGTCAAGCAGAGAGGTCTCAGAAAAAACCAAACCTACTGATACCTTGATCTCAGACTTCCAGCCTCCGTGAGACAAAAATTCCTGCTGTTTAAGCCACCAGTCTGTAGTATTTGGTAAACCTGGGTATATGGGGGGCAGGTGGGATGAATGTGCACAAGGAGGGTGGTCCAAAGACAAATTTTCAAAGGCTCTCCAAGACCATCCCGACAGATATGGTCTCTGTTGTGAAGGAAAAGAGGAGATGCTAATGATTCATTCGAGAAATTGATAGAAATTCACCTGACCTAAAAGGGTGGTAGTAAGTTCAAGGGATCCCTTGACAAAGATTCCAGTGATGTCCAATTAGATTTTAGAGTGAAATGGGATAAAAATCACTTCATCAAGACCCTTTTCTAAAAAAAAAAGAATTAATGGTGCAAAAAAAAAAAAAACTGAAAAAAATTATTTACCACCTTCAGAGGATGAGCTGCTTTGAGGATGTTAGCGATTGGCAAGGCCACCAACTGGTGTCTTACTGATGGCTCTCAAATATCATTAGGTTACATCTGTAGGATGTGTTCTGAGGCTGCATAAACTATGGCTATTGGCAGATGAAAAGTCTGTTAAACTGCAAATATTTAATGCTATTTTATAATTAGCCTTTCATTAATCGGGACTAATTCCCTCTCCTTGACTTGGAGGTAGAGACGGACGAACATGGGTTTAACCCTTCTTCTGCCTTTGTGGTCCTGGACGAGCCACCTTACCCTGGTCTCGTCTTTCCGACAGGAGTACGTCTGACTCCACACTGCCTACAGGTGTATGACGAGCTGGGGCAGTAAATCGTTCTATGGGATTATTACTATAGTGAGTGGAGTCATACTACGTTGATGGTGAAAACATAATCTTCATTTAAAACAAATTTTAGTGAGAAAAGGCACCTGTCCAGAGCAGGCCTCTAGACTGCCAGACAGAAAATAGGAATCCTTTCCAGGAGTCCATGTGGCTGAGTGGACAGGGTATGGGTTTTGGAGACGGGCACAAATTGAGTTTAAATACCTGCTCTACCTCCGTGTGCTTGTGGGATCTTAGGTAAGCTGCTCACTTCTCCTCATCTGAAAAATGGAGATATGGACACAGTATATGTAAAGCATTGGCGCATGGTAGGTGCTTCACAAAAAGGCTCTCTTAAGCGGATCATAATAATACCTCCTCTGGCGACAAACTTTGAAGCAACCACTTCGTCAGTTGCTGGGGCGTGCATTTCACTGATGATTGTTAAACACCTATAGGGTGAGTGACAAAATAACTTTATTTGTGTTCTCCACCCCCAGCTTACTCCAAGAATGTGGCCTGGTCCTTTGTGTGTCCTTGTTTCAAGATTGTGCAGAGCAGGAGGTGGAAATTTCTTGACAACAATGCCTGCTCCTTTATTTTCTGAAAGTCCAAATCCAAGAGAATATGCTGGGAGGGGGGGAGTTGGGGCACCTTTGAGATGGGATCCTCACCCTGACCTGGAGACTGGGAGCCCGTGGATGGGTACATTTGTGAAAAGTGGAAACGCTCGCTCTGGGTGGCCCAGGATTGCTCAGACACCAGGTCCCTGGACTGGATGGTGATCCCCAGTTGGAAAGCAGAATCCACAGACATCTAAGAGACAGGCAATTTATAAGAGTGGGCATGACTGCTGTGAAGGAAGCCCACCCTGGTATTAGAAGTTGTGGGGACAGGAGCCAGATAACTTTAGAAACTGAACTTCCTGCTGGCATGGACTCGGGATCAGGTTCAAGTTGAAAATAAGAAAGTAAGTTGAAAATAAGTTGAAATAATAAGTTGAAATAATAAGTTGAAAATAAGAAAATCAGAAAATAAGGAAATGTGACACTTCTTGGAGACCTGCGTTTGTAAACTGAGTCAGACCTGCCATGGCCGTAAGGCAGCAGATAGTCAAAGATGAATTAATTCCTACTGTCTGGAAGCTG
Source organism: Panthera uncia (assembly GCF_023721935.1). NCBI lineage: Eukaryota > Metazoa > Chordata > Mammalia > Carnivora > Felidae > Panthera > Panthera uncia. Next base: position 10,959,950 of record NC_064811.1, on the reverse strand, counting down.
ACCACCTCTTTGGGAGCTGGAGGAGGTCACACGACACCTATAGGAGTAACTACCATTTGGAGCCCCGAGAGGTCCTGATGTTGTATGAAATGCAGGACTCCGCGGTCACCGGAGGTAGGCAGCTGAATGTTGCAGGAGGCACACGGCCAGGATGATGGATAAATGTTCCTCCCACAGGGATACGTTGAAATACACCCTCCCCCAATCACTGCGTGCCAACACCACTCCTATGTAATTGCCACGGCTGTGAACTCACCGAACTTTTGCACACCCTCAAGTTCTCTTGGAAGTGTGCCTGCTTGATATGAAAGAGCAGTCCGGAAAGGTGATTGAATAGGGAACTATACAGTTAGTGGTTTTCATAAAAGTGCTTGGCAGGCTACCTCCATCGAGTTTGAGATATCAGAAGGCCCTCGGAGGTCAATCAGCTCCTCTCGTCCCGTCCATCGTCCACTCCCTCACATTTTACAGGCTTGAATCCGGATTTAAGAAGTCCTTGAGGCTGCTATTCAGAAAGTCCACTAGGATGGTCAAGGCCGTGGTGTAAACAGTTTAAGGGGACTGGGCCCAAGGAGCATCTCCGCCCTTTAACTGCCGTGTGACCCCCCTGCTGCTCTTATCTCTTGTCTGGACAAATCTCCGCTTCCTAACTGGAGATTTAGTCTCTGCCCCTTCTGGACCCTGATTAATCGTCTTAAATCATCATCCGAATGAACTGCCAGGGAGTTACTTTCTTGTTTACAAACTTCTAATGATTATTCCGTTAAAAAAATCTAAACTTTGTGGTTTGGCGTTCGAGGCTTTCTATGATCTCGTTCCAACAAAGTCTTGCCCTTTCTTTTCTTTTCTTTTTTTTCTTTTTTTGAGCTCATCTCCCCCAGCTCTCTATTCATACACTTTATTCTGCTAAGGTGGCTTTCCTGCTACTCCCCATGCTTTCCTGTTTCATGCTTTTACTAATATTCTTGCTGCCTGGAATACCCCTCCTACCAATCCCTATGCATCCTTCAAGGTCAAATTACATAGCAGCTCCTCTGAGGAGTCTTCGCTGGGTGAGGGATACAGAGCCCTCGATGGGGCTGAGTTTGAGAGTGTATTCTGCCCCTTACTTCCTAGGACATCTCAGGCAGGCTACCGAATTTCTCTACGGCTCCGTTTTCTCATCTGTGAGATGCACAAGCCCACACCCACCGTGAAGCCTTACGAAGGGCACATGGGCCAGTCATACTGTGGAGTACTAGGCCTAGTCACTTGTACATGGTAAACATCAAAGAATGTTACGCATTACTTTGATTATTCCAGGGAGCTGAAGGCTCCTTTGCTGTGAGCTCCCACTCCCTTTGAGCTCCCATAGTCCTTCTTGTAAATCCAGTTTTGCGTTTACAAAATTTTTTATGTTTATTTATTTTCGAGAGAGAGAGAAAGACAGAGGTGAATGGGAGAGGGGCAGAGAGAGAGACACACACAGAATCCGAAGCTGGCTCCAGGCTTTGAGCTGTCAGTAGAGAGCCCGACTAGGGACTCAAACTCACAAACTGTGAGATCATGACCGGAGCCAAAGTCAGCTGCTTAACTGACTGAGCCACCCAGGCGCCCCATACTTTTGCATTTTCGATATTGGAACCCACGTGTTATTGTCCCCATGGGATCAGTAACTCCTTGAAGGTGGGATCATGTTTTGGTTAGCTTGTGTCCTGTGCGTTGCCCCCTGTGAGGTACACCCTCAAACCACAGGCAAAAGCTGACCTTTTAGGTGTAACATTTGGGTATGACAACAATTTTCTTGGCTGTCCCTTTTCTCTTCCCTCTAAAAGGTGACCATATTAAAAAAAAAAAAGTTGATTTCTTTAGATATGAGAATCCCAGTTGTGGGGCTTTTGTTTCACACAAATATGGAAGACAGTGTGTGAAGAGGCCGGTAGAGTAATCTCGGGAAATGCATGCTCTTGAAGGGCCGGTGGCCTCGACCAACTGGATCAACTCAGCCTCGCCATTTTCCAGCAGGCATTCCATATTCCATGTTTTGTGCAATAAGCCTTGCGGGGTGGGGGTGGGGGGACATGGTTTTAAGTTCTAATGAAAACATTAGATTCTTTTTTTTTTACTTGATTTTTTTATTTTTTATTTTTTTAATATGAAATTTATTGTCAAATTGGTTTCCATACAACACCCAGTGCTCATCCCAACAGGTGCCCTCCCCCATGCCCATCACCCACTTCCCCTCCCTCCCACCCCCCATCAACCCTCAGTTTATTCTCAGTCCTTAAGAGTCTCTTATGGAAAACATTAGATTCTAATGACCCGCTCAGGGAAAGACAGAGGGGGCAGTAGGAAACTGAAATGTATGTGAAGTCCTGCAGTAAAGAAACCAGCTCTTAACAGCTAACAAGAGTAGCTAACATTCACTGAGCTCCTATATGAGGAGAATTCCTTTGAATTCTTTAACTTAATCTTCCAAATGCCTTAGCCCCTTTAAGAATGGATGTAATTATGATCCTCACTTAACAGATGAAGAAACTGATGCTCGAATGGTCCAAGTTCTCACGGCAGTTAAGAGTTAGGGCTGGGATTTGAATCAGACCTTTGTCACCCCAGCACCCGAGTTCTGGTCCACTGTGGTGCACGGCTTTCCACATCCTTGGATTTGCCTGACCACGAAATCCTCTTATGAACGTCCCATCAAAGTGTCGTTCCTTGGGATGAACTTTGGGAAACAGAGCCTCGCCTTCCCAAGCTACTTGGTTCACGGGAGGAGCCACGAACTTTGCACTTCTGTACCTTTGCTCACTGACCTCTGCCTGCATGCTTGCCCCCCTTGTCTCCTGATCTTTTACTCCTCCTCCAAGGTCTAGTTCCAATGCAACTCTATGAGGAGCTTTCTTTGATGTCAGCGGGTTGATGTGCAAAGCCCTTCTGTGTTCTCCAAGTGTGGTCTGTCTGTCTAGGGCCATGTTCAAAGCGCCTTGGTAAAGTTTCTGGCACAGAGTGGACACTCAGAGCTTAGTGAATCATGATCTTCCCAGCTGCTCTGGGGGGTTGATTCCTCAGCCTGGGGCTCTTCAGACTTGGGGGTGTGATTGTAGCTGCCAACCTGGGCTGAGTCTGGCTCCGAACCTTCCCAGGTTCGGACAGCATGGTTCCTGAGCTGCTTGGCAGTTCACTGGTTAACACCGTCCTCCCTCTGTGCCTCGCAGATGTTGCCTCTCCCCAGCGTCTCCGAGGTGAGGAGCAAGATTAGGTCACCTCGGCCTCTCATCAGTGTCCTTCTGGGGACAACCCTGACCTGTCCTTTCCAGGGTGTTGTCCAGGTTTCATTACAAAGCCCCCCAGTGGCTGTGCCTCAGATGAGTCAGCTGGCCTGGGGCTTCATTAGCAACGCTAATTGCCTTTTTGTTTTTGTCTTCTTTGGGCCTTCTCAGGCCCAGAGGTGGGGCCTGGCGGGTCTGGCTTCCAGAAATGCCGCCAGCCTCCACGAGAGCCCATGATAGGAAGTCCGCGCCCCACTCCCCAGCAGCCACGTCATGCCACACTGCGCATTTCTGGGCCGCACCCTTCCCCAGGGTGCACTCAGGCGCCATGCAACTGCTGGCCATCCCAGCTCCCCGGCTGCCTGTGATGAGGTCATGGGGTGGGGTCCTGGAGACCCCCCCCTCCAAATAGGGTGGGGGCTTCCCCAACTGGCCTGGGACTGGTGGAGAGGAGGAGATGGTAATAATCTTGTTTGTCCAACCCGCTGCTCCCTCTCTTGAGATTGCATGGCCGGTGTGGACAGAAATGGAAGGAGGAAGAGAGAGCCAGGAAGACACGGGGAGAAGGACAGCAGGGTGGCAGGCACGGATCCCTCCCTCCACTGACAGCTGGGGATGGAGAAAGGAGCTGGCAGTTTCCCTTGACCACCTTGCAACGATCTAGCTGCCGTCTCTCTGCTCACAATGTCTTTCTTTTGATCTTAACCTCTTTCTTTTCACTGAGACCACAAAAGGTAGGGGAGGCCACCATAATCCACTTTACATAATCAGAATTTGACACAGAAGTAAAAAAAAAAAAAAAAATCCCAGAAACAGGGCAGCAGCTGGTCCGGCAAAGCAGGTAGAACCCTTCCCAACCCAAGCACGCTTCCCGGGGCAGAGCCTCGCCTTCTCACCCAGGCCTGAGGGGATGTCCGTCCTGCTTCTGTACCAGTGGGTTGTGTAGACCGAGCTTGCCTAGAGGCCCCAGACCCCTCCAGCTCGGTCCAACCCACGGGGCTCTGTAACCTCCGCCTGCGAGTACATATGTGTGTGTGGAGGAACGAACGCACAGCTCTGTTCAAATCACAGCCTGCTGGAAGAATTTGGAGTTAGATCTCTGTGGATAGCTAGTTCTTTGCACCTGGAATTCTGCCTCAGAAAGATGGGAAATCTGATAACAGAGACTTTCCCAGGGAAATAGGAATAACACACCACACATTTTTGCACCTTTCTACCTCAAACCACAGCATACTTCCCGTAGGACCAATGCAATAGAAAACCGAGGAATATCTGAGTCTCTCTGCTCCCTACCTGTATCTGAGGCACAGTCGAGAAGGCACAGCCACCCTACCCAGACACTAGCATTGTCAGTCAACGACAACCGGAATGCACAAACTTGGAATTGGACTTTTTTTCTCCCAGGACATAATAGCTGTAACATCCTCTCGCGTCGTTACAAAGGAAAAGCCAAGTGATTTATTTAACTTTTAAAACCATATTCTGCAAAACAAGTTTATAAGAAGTCATAGTAACCACACTTAAGAGAATTTTTGGAAAGATATTAAAATCTTCCCTGGGAATGGTTTCTGAGTTAATAGAAAGATCACAGCTCCGGAAGTTGACTTACATACAACCGGACAAGAAAACACGGATCCTCTGACCCGGGCAATAAATGAGCCCATCACCCCACTAGTGAATGTGGGGTGCATCAGGCTGGAAATTCGGAGGACCTGCGCACATTTTCTGAGAGAAATGACATTTTTTCAAATAGTCAAAGCTATTTCACAGAGGTTTGGGTCAAGCGGAATAGAAGGCAGGAGAAGGCATGATCGCTGAGGTTTTCCAGCCTCTGATTTATCATTTGTTGACGTACTTTCTACAAGTTCCCCCCTTCTTTACAAGTAGCTGTCTTAAGTTCTTCCAGTATATATTTTTGACAAAGGCCAAACAGGAGGGAAAAAGAGAAAAAGTGCAATGAAAATAGGAGCTTACCTTTTCTAGGCGTTGCCGCTATCAACATTTCCCCCAAGACATGAGGCTTTCTTGCTTTGGTTGTCCCATGAATTTAGAAACCATTAAAAAATTGAAAGCAGGAATATGTGTATATTATTCGAAGCCGCTTCGAAACAATACAAAAAGTAACTCGGTGAAAAATAAAGTGCTCTTCTGAGCACGAGAATGTGTTTGAAGCTTGGAGCTCATGCTGTTGCATGAAGTTTTGCAACTGTCTTTCTCAGTTTAAACAACCTCCTGCTCCTCCCCGCCACTTGCCAACGTCTATAATTTAAAGCAACTGCGATCCTTCCCATAATACTCACATTTCAAAGAGCTTAATATATACGCTCGTTAGGCAGGAGTGGGAGTGGGTGAATTTCTTCCGCAAGCTCCAGACTGAGGCAAACGAGAGGCAAAGGTTTCAGGTATCTGAGCAGTTCTGTTTCTCTCTTTTATCCGTAGCTCTTCTCGCTGTGGTGCTTGAAGCTGCTTTGCCTTTTCAAGCGGTGCCTTGAGACCAAATGGCATCACTTCACTGGATGCATAAAAGTACTTAAGGAAGTTTCTGTCTCAACTTATAGAACGGTTACTCCTGGTGAAATTAGGTTTAGACGTCACGTTTGCTAACAAAATTATTTCCACGCAATTCTTCCCTAATTTGTCTGCTTGAAAATGTAAAATTAGTGTATGTGATGTTTTCATAAAAGGGAGAACATACCTAAAATGACGTCATTCGCATCGGGCTTATTTTAACCTGCATCCTGAATGTGAATCATAAACTCCAGGAGGGATATTTACTTTGCAGAGTGTGTCCATGCAGCGGGATATAAGTCTTGTGGCATACAGTGTTACCGATTTAACTCGTGCCACCACCCTTCCCCACCTGCCACGAAACACCCACATGCCCGTGCGCGCACACACACACACACACACACACACACCCTGAGCATTTGTGATTTCAAATTATAGCCAACTTAAAGTGTGGCCAGCTGAAAAAGATGATTTAAAAAATATTTATAGTATATCTTAAAGCAGGTCTCGCTCAGTTCCCGAGAGATAATAAGTCCTCAATAAATACATGCTGCATGAATAAAGTATCATTTGGGTTCACATCATTCGACAGTTTTGACAATTTGGGTTTGTACTGGGGAGGGATATGTCAAAGCTTATGCAGAGAGTAAACAGGACAATGTGTGCCCTTGCCAGACTTAATGAATGGTTATGGTATAGTAAAATCTCCTCGATGAATATAGAAAACATTAGTTAAATAAGTAAACCATTTGGTGGAGAATAGAGATACGGACACAGGTGCAGTCTATTAAGTATGCTATTAAGTATGTAAACTTACATGAACAAATTACAGGACAAAAACCTCATTCGTTATTTTAAAACTATAGATTATTTTCCACTGTGTTTTTTGACTCACCTAAAGGAACTGTTATGCCATAGACAGAGGATGATACCTCTGACTGAAATAGCGCAAAGACAGAAAGGATCTACAACTGCAGGGAAGCGGTCAGGTTTCAGATTTTCTTTCCTATGAAAGCAGAGAAAAAGGTCGAGTCTATTTTCGCTCTGGCTACTACTGAAGAGACGTCTATAGGCACGAGTACAGGTAGTGTCCCGGACCTTGATCTATGATTTTCCAGTTTTGTGACCTTGAATATGCACTTAATTTCCTTAGGAATTTGTTTGCTTAATTGTGAAAGATTAAATACAAATATGCTAAATAACCTAATTGTATAGAGACACATAATGCTGCATTTACTCAACGACCGTTAACTAAGCACCTCACTACGTATGGGTCACTCAGCAGGACCTATTGTGAGTCACTGCGATTGACCACAGCGGCTAGTGTTGTCTCCCTGATCAATACCAAAATTGGTAATGGACGTAGGGTGCTGCCGTAATAAAAACCTACCCTCGGTGTCACTGGCCGGGTCGTCAGGAGCTGAGTGGCAAGGAAATGGATACCGGAGGCTGGACGAGTAAAGTGCCAGGTTTTGCCCCAACAGACACGTGTGGTGAAACCGACATCTGTGATAACGCGCACAGCCATCTGTGCGAGTCACTCCGCAGCTCTAGGACGCGAGGCTGGGGGGAAAGCATCCGCCGTGTGTTGGCTGCTATTGACTGCATTTTGCAAGGTATTTCGAGAATGAGATGAGCCCCGGAAGGAAATGGCTAAACTCTACGCAGAAATAAAAGGGAATAGAGACACAGTACCTAAACTTCATGGTTTTTAGGAACCTACGAATTTTTTTTGAGGACTTTCTGTCGCTGAAATAACTATAAGCCAGTACTCAGAGTATCTTTCAAGACTGAAAAAAACAACCGCTCCCTCCAGCAGGTGAACTATTGGCTGTACGGAGGGCTGGCTCCCCAATACACAGCTCGGGGGTAGCAAGGGGAGACTCCCAGAAGGGGGAACTGATGGCCACAGAGAAAAACGGACAAGGGAGCTCTCCCCAGAAAAGGGAGCTAGGCCCATAGCCTGAACCTTTTCCTATGTCTGCCTGGTGAGATGTGGCATCAATGGCTGTTGGGTATCTCTCTGAAGGGACATTTTTTGTTGTAGTTCTATCATCATTGTTACTCCATTTGTAGAGTGTGTGTGCGTGTGTGCACGTGTGTGTGTGTGTGTGTGTGTGTGAGAGAGAGAGAGAGAGAGAGAGACAGAGTGAGAGAGAGAGGGTGAGCCTGATGGAGGAAACCTGTCTTTTTGGGTGATAGAGATCCCTTTCCTTTGAATTTATAGACCACTGGATCGAGAAATGGCAGATCCGGACTTTTGACAAGCGCCTCACATAACTCGAAGTCTGCACTTTGAGCTGGGTGCAATGACCAGATGGAATCCGAAGAGTCACGGATTCTGTGTTTGCGTTCTCTTCCTCATATATAAGGAAAGAGGGGAGAAAATAGGTATTTAGTGACCAGAAGGGTAAATTATGGCAGGTAGGTTTAAAATTTAGTGATGTCAAGTATTCCTCCCGCTTCCTAGCCGCCTCTGAGGTTGGGTGGACCATGTGACTGATTTCTGGCCAATGGGACGTGAGCATGGCTAAGGGAGGGTTCATTTGGGGCTCAGGTAGTTAGCGGTGGTGTGCCTAGGGCACATTTTTCCCTCTTCTCTCTCCATTTGGCAGGAAGCGAAAGTGCTGGAGCTGCAGGGTAGAGGGCACCCAAACCCTGAGGCATCCCTTAGAAGATGCTGCCTGGGGGAACCACATGACGGCATCAGACATTGTGGGAAAATGTATAAACCTATGCTGCGTCTCCCCACTGAGTTTGGGGGCTTGTCAGAGTCGGCTAATGTCAAATACTCTAACACAGATAGCTGCCTTGAAAGATTCTTAGAAGATTAAATGAGGCAATATATGCAAAAAATGCAGAGCAGGGCCTGATACTATAAAAAGTGCTCGACAAATGATGGGTATTTTTATATTAAACGTAAATCCCCGCTTCCTCTCTCTTGCAAAACTAATCTAGCTAAATGTCAGTTGGGAACACGATAAAGTGAAGGTTTGAAAATTGTGTGCCATCGGGCTAAGTAAATTGGAAACCGTAGAAAGATTAGTGACAGAAATAGATGCTGAAAACAACATTTATTCCCCATCTTTAAAAATGCTTGCATTTATTAAGAAAATTGTCCACTAAGTCACTGTCAGATTTCACGAGCAACCTTCAAAGCAAGGGATAAAGGAAGTTATAAACTCCAAGTTACAAGTTAAATACTCTGTTTAGCATTTAACTAGTGTAAACTCCACTTACCCAAACATTTATTTTACTGTGTGTACAGAACAAGGCCTTCATCCTGACATTGACTGTTCCAGGCTGCCCCTCAGTCAAAATGGGCTAAACAGCTTATTAAAGCTAGTTGAAAGCTAATATCCCTAAAAGCTGCCCTCTACTCAGGCCATGTGTTGTTGGCTTTGAACTGCTCTAAATGTAGGTACAGAAAGTCCTAGTTCATACATTTTGTTGTTTTTTTTTTTTAACTTTTTTAAATCTTTATTTATTTTTGAGAGAGAGAGACAGACAGAGCATGAGCAGGGGAGGAGCAGAGAGAGAGGGAGACACAGAATCCGAAGCAGGCTCCAGGTTCTGAGCTGTCAGCACAGAGCCCGGTGCGGGGCTCGAACTCACGAAAGCAAATTCATGACCCGGGCCGAAGTTGGCCGCTTAACCGACTGAGCCACCCAGGCACCCCCATACATTTTGTTTCTAACTCAAGTATTTTGAGCCCTTCCCACTAGAAATGTGGCTTTTTTTCATTCCACGCACGCTTGTAAAAGGGTCAGACCCTTTTCTTTTCTACCGTTTTAAACAATAGTGGCAAAATTGCAAACATTTGTCGAGCATTAACTATGCACGAGACACTGGTTCATGTGCTCTCTAAGTGTATGAGCTCATTTAATCCTTTCAACAATCCTATAAAATAGATACTAACATTATCCTCAATTTACACATGAGTACAGAGAGGTTAAGTGACTAGCGCAAGGTCACACAGTCAGTAAGTAGCCAAGCTGGGATTTGAATGTAGGTTGTCTGGTTCTTCCAGTACCTGAGCTGTTAAATGCTGGTTAAAACACAATCTCCACACCAAATGCAGAGAAGATTCATGCACCATATATTTTCCTTCGCATCCATTACATTCGAGATGAATACAGATTACTTGTGAAAGACACTCTAAACTCTTAGAGGCACCAGTTGTTATTCTTGGAAAACCTGCAGTCCTCTATCTGAATGTAATTATAAAGTTTGAACATTTTTCATATATTAGGGTCTGTGCTCTTATGGTTGATTTTATTTCTTCTCCTTTGCATGCATGCAGCAGCCAAGTTTCCAATTATATCCTAAAACCCAGGTGGCTTCATCTGGATCTTATAATAAAGCCTTTGCTGAGTTCTATCAAATACGTGAAGACATCGAGAAAGAGGCCAAAGGAGAAATGAATCTCGTTGGAAATTTTCATCTTCCTCTTGGAAGATGTTGCTGAAGTTTAGAGATGGGAGAGTTAAGTGAAATGTTCTTTATCGAGAGTGGTAGGGAATCATCTAGTCATAACTTCGAGGTGAAGCCATTCGGGGGACCCTTGCCCTGCTCCAGAGGGTTAGATGATACACAGATGCCTACTGTGTGCTTGTCACGATTAGCTGTGAGAGACGGAGACGGGATAGAGCCGCTTCTGTGAGTTTCTCGAGAACTCACCTCTCATGGATTCCAGTCATGGTGAGCAAATCTGAAAGTCCCTTTTTACCTTCTTGGTGATATAAAGTAGAAGATCAGCTTATTGCCACTCATCAAAATGAGAAAAGGAGACTATCTGTTTGTAGATCAGAGGATAGCCGACTGGGGACAATCTAACTCTCTCTCTCTGTTCACGAGCCTCCTTCACAGCCGCAGCAGAGGCCACTCCATTTCTGCTTGTCTGTTCCCAGGGAAAGGGGCCACAACTTCCCCAGGTTATTCTCTGAGCAACAGCAAATATTCCTGCTCAGTTTTCCACACGTAAAAGCTGTTACAATCTCCAAAGGCTACTTTCAGCCATTCTCATCTCCCACAGGCCCATTTTCCTCATCACAAGTTCGATGATTCTGGCTCTTTCTAACTGTTCTTCACATAACATTACTTCAATTAGGGTGCCATCTTGATTGGTTGCCCTTCGGGGAACCAATGTCCAATTCATTGCTAAACGACTTGTGAGCCCTGTGGTAAGCTTACCAAGAATTCAACAGTTAGAGTTATAGCCTGAACTCTGAGCTGGCCTTGAAAAGTCATTTTCCTACTCTTGGCCTCTGTATGTATGCCCCACCTGTGTCCCAGCGCTTTGAGGCACAACACTGAGCCTTTGACTCTCTTTCCTCTGTGGGATCTTTCTTTCATGCGTTGGTCACCCTCCCTTTGGAATCTATAGAACTAATAGGACCTCTCCCCTGACACCATTCTTGTTTTTCTCATGCCTGCTGGATCTTACTTCTTGGAGATAGCACATTCTCTTCAGGTTTAATATCTCAAAAGAAAACTATTTTCCCTCAAACTCACTCTTCCTGAGTTACCTAATTCTGTCATTAAAACCACAATCCTGTCAGGTTGTCAGGATTTTAAATACTGCTTTGACTCCCTCTGCTACTTTCCCCCAAAATTCCATCATAAAATACTGATTGTTTCTTTATTATGTCTGAAATCTGGCATCCTGATGCACTTATATTATTACAATTTATTTATCCCAGTGTTTCCCTGGAGTGTTGTCTGTAGATTCATATTCTGGAATGTTCCATGGGAAGAAACATGACAGTAAAATAAGTTTGGATGATACTAGTTATATATAGGAATCTCTTAGTCTGCTCAGGCTGCCATAACAAAATGCCGTAAACTGGGCGCTCCAAACAATCCAAATTTATTTTCTCATGGTTCTGGAGGCTGGAGATCTGACATCAGAGTGCCGTCAGGGTTCGGTTCTGGTGAGAGCTCTCTTTCTGTCTTCTTGAGGGCACCGTCTTACTGTGTCCTCCCATGGCAGGGAGATAGAGTTCTGGTGTCTTTTCCTTCTTTCCATAGGGTACAAATCTCATCACGAGGGCCCGACCCTTGTGACATCTAAACCTAACTATGTCCCAAAGACGCATCTCCAAGTGCCATCACTTGAGTGTTAGGATTTCAACATATGAATTTGGAGGGGACGCAATTCAATACATAACATTCTGCCCCGGGTCCTCCAAAATTCATGTTGTACTTGTATTCAGAATACATTAATTCCATCCCAAAGTCTTAACTTGTTCTAGTATCAACTCTAAAGTCCAAATTCTCATATAAATATCATCTCAGTCAGATGTGGGTGAGACTCTAGGCAGGATTCATCCTGAGGCAAATCCCTCTTCAGCTGTGAACGTGTGAAACCAGAGAAGTTATGTGCTTCCAAAGTGCAATAGTTGAACAGGCATAGGATAGACATTATTATAAAAGGAGAGATAGGAAAGAAGAAAGGGAGAATAGGCCTCGGGCAAGTCCAAAACTTAGCAAGGCAATTGCAAGGCAATTTGCATTCGATCTTAAGTTTTGTGAAGAAACCACTTTGGTTTGATGCCCTGCCTCCAGACTGCCTGAGGGTAGTAGTATCACCCCACAGTTTAGCAGGGTGCCCACACCCATGAGGCTGTATTGGGTGGTGGTCTCACTCTTTGAAACTGTGGTGGAGGCCATCTTGCCTCTGAGCCTGTGTATTGGGTCTGTAGTGACAGTGGTCTGTAGTGACAGTTGTAGCCTTGATGATTTCTGAATTGCTTTGAGGGTTCCTTCTTCCCTTTTCTGGAAAGATAGTACATGTTTACTGCCAAAGAATGATATGGTTCCATCCTGTAAAATCCAAAAAAAAAAAAAAAAGACAGCCTTCCTTTATTTTCTCCCACCTTTTTTTATTCTCCTGTAGTCAAAGAGGCAGTGTCTCTGTTGATAAAATCCCATCTCTATTCTTGGCTTCTGTTGAGATGTCTGACTAAGTGAGTGAGCTCCACCCATGATCTCTCTATCAAATGCTTGTTCAGCTACCCCCTCCGTGTACTTTTCAGAACAAGTTTCTTACTTTTACGATATGCATAAGCCGAGAATTTTCTAAACCCTCAATTTATAGTTCATTTTTGCGTAACAGTTCTTTCTTCAATTAATTTATCTCTTTTGGCATTTCACTCCAAGCAGCAGGAGCGTGGAAGCCACTTCTCCAGCATTTTGCTTAGAAATCTCAGCCAAACATCCGGTTTTGTTGCTCACAGCTTCTGCCTCCTTCAAAACACTAGGAATATAGTTCAACCAAGTTCTCTGCAGATTTTAAGATTTTAAACAAGGATTACCTTTCCTTCAGTTCCCAATAACATGTCCCTCATCTGTCTGAGACTTGCCAGAATTGCTATTAATGTCTATATTTCCAATTTGGACAATATTCCAAATTCATATTTCTCAATTCCAAAGTTGCTTTCAGATGTTCAAGTGTTTGGTACAGTGGCACCCTGCTTCTCGTCTGCTTGACGAGAAGCTGTCCTAGTCTGCTTGGGCTGCCATAACAAAATACTGTAAACTGGTAGCTTACACAGCACATTTATTTTCTCAGAGTTCTGGAGCCTGGAGGTCTGAGATCAGGGTGCCAGTGTGGTCAGGTTCTGGTGAGAGCTCTCTTCCTCCTGTTTTAGATGGCTGCCTTCTCACTGTGTCCTCACACGGAGTGGGAAGAGAGAACTCTGGTGTCTCTTCTTCTTCTTCTTATAAGGGCACTAATCCTGTCATAGGGGCCTCACCCTCATGACCTCATCTAAACCAATTTATTTCCCAAAGGCCCCACCTCCAAATACCATCACAGTGTAGGTTAGGGCTTCAGCAGATGAATTCTGGAGTGACACAATTCATTCCAGAGCAATCTCATTTAGGGCATATCATTTAGCTATTCCAATTTTTTTAAATGCTTAAAACAGCAACCATTTATTATTCTTCATGAATCTGTAGGTTGACTGGGCAGTTCCACTGATCTTGGCTGTGCTTGGCTAGTAGGCATTTCTTCTGGTCTTGGTGGGCACTGACCCATATGTCTTTTGGTCTTCTGGCTGTTGGCTGATCCAAGATGGCCTTGGCTGGGCAACTGACTCTGCTTTGTGGGTCTTTTTCTCCAAAAGGATAGTGTGGCCATGTAGTTGTAAGGAAGTTGTAAGAGTCCAAAAGAAGAAGTGCAAATAGGCAACTCTTTTTTCAAATTTGTGTGTGCATCAAGTTTGCTATGAACCTATTGGCCAGAGCAAGTCTGGGCTCAAGCCCAGAGTCAGTGTAAGAGAGTCTACCAAAGTCATGGACACAAGATGTGAAAAAGCTGCATCATGAGTGCAATCAATCTTCGACTAACAGCTAAAATATTCCATATTTTTCAAAGAAACACTTGATTCAAAGAATGTTATTGGTGGTGCACATTATGATACAAATATTGGGCAAAGCACATTCAGAAAGAGGCTGTTCTAAAGTAATGAACTTGTGGGGAAAGGGAGGATATGTTTATCTCCCTGCTTACATCTCATCTTCAGCCCACAGGAGACACAAAGATAATACTACCATCTTCCCTTTCTGCAATCTTCCTTTCCTGGTGTAACCTCCCTCTAATGAAGACAGAGTTATAATCTGCTGGGTCCAAGGCTGGCCACAGTTCATTAGTGGATGGAGACACAGCCATGACAGCTTGACGCTTTTCTAGCTGAGCTTTTTTCTGATTCTGTGGTAAACTGGGGAATAACTGATGTTCTCAGGGCTGAGCAGAGCCAGTTCTCTTGTCTACCTTTCATTTCCTGTGCTTAAGTGAGGTGTGTGTTTTCAATTTCTTGTTTCTGTGTGGTAGTGGGCAAGTCAGTGCCCCACCAGGTGGGTCCACCACTGCTTCCATGATTAAGTAAGTGGGTTCAGTGTTGGCTTTGTGAATATAGGGGTGGGAGATGTGGAGCAGCAAATCTCAGTTTGAATTGAAATTATAAACCTTGTGCTTCAGCACTAAACATCAGAAAAGTTCAGCTTTTCTTCTCCCTGACCAGGGAGTGGTACAAAGGGGCACTCGCAAAGCTATTAAGCATCACTTTCTTCCCCACTTGGCTAGTAATTCTTGCATACATAGTTCTCTGGGAACAGCAAAGCCCTGCCCACAAGGACACTCAATGCTTCCAAGCTACAACCATTTGTCTCATGCACAGAGTACTTACCACTTTCTGTTTTATCTTATAGTTCTTTATGTAAGTGCCCCACCCCCTCTTCATACTGAAGTATAAGTTTCTTGAAGGCTGGGACTATGTCTTAAACTTCTTTGTAACTTTCCATTATCCATGGTGCCTTTTGCGATACCTTGTATTTATATCCATGCTAAAAATTTGCCAAATGAAACTACATAAGGGTAAAACTATATGAAAGGTTATGTGGTGAAAATGTGGTCAGAGTTATGGAACAAATTTAAAGTATGAATGCATGCTTCCATCTATTTCTAACCTGTCATGAAGTGCTACCAGATATAATGCTTGGGACTGGACGTTATCATGTTGTGAATCATATTATGAACAGGAAAGAGACAGACTATGTAAAACTGAAATCGTTACATTCTGATGGTGGTTTATTGCCAGAATGAAAGAGGAAAATGGGAACAGAGTCAAGAAAACACTTTTGCTTGGCTTTGGTTTTAGGGATGGACAGAATGTCTGGCTCAACTTTTATTTTGCCTTTGTGGATAAACTTGTACCTGAATGTGCAGTATAATTCTTTCAATTCACAAAAGGTCAAAATAAAATGTTATTTTACAACTGGCCAGAAGTTGAAATAATATATTTTCATTGATGATAGTGGTTCTTTAATTTGCAGTGTGCTTTTATGAGGTAGGTTTTGTTCTTCAAACCAAAATACTAGACTGAAAGAAATAGTTCAATAAGATGATGCAGATAGTAGTGTATCCTTTTGAATGTTTTCAAAACTTATAATAATTGTAGCACAAATGCAATGGGGTCTTATCAGGTAACTTCTGCTCTTGGTACCTGACTTACAAGCACAGCTACAATTTCAAATAGATTGGTAAGAAATGTGGATTTACTGGAGGTTTTGTGAAGAGGTAGAGAAGACTACATTGCACACTCAACAACAAAACTTAATCCAAATTAAACGGGGCTGCTATGGAGTGTCCCCCTCTCTCAAATTCATACATTGAAACCTTAACCTCAATGATATTTGGAGATGGCACCTTTAGGAAGTAGTAAGGTTTAGATGAGGGCAGGAAGGTTGGCCCTGCCTAAGAAAAGACACCAGAAAGCTTGCTTCTTTCTCTCTTTCCAGCTTGATCACCTGCAAGCTGGGAAGGGAAGCTTCATTGGGGGACCAAGTTGGCCAGCGCCTATCTAGGACTTCTTAGTCTCCAGAACTGTGGAAAAATGAATTCCTGTAAATAAAGCCACCCAGTCTGTGGTATTTTGTTACGGCAGCTGGAGCAAATGAGTAAGGCGGTGCTGTGGGTAATGCCATTAGGACACTGGGTATAATCCCGAACTGTCCTAGAGACACTATGGCATACGGTAACTGTACACATTAGCCTTCTCTCTTATACATGTGTCGAGGTCTTCTCTCTTCTGATCTAAAAGAGTGTCTTAAGGGGTGTCACCAGGGAAATGGAAATTGAAAACATAGTGAGGTAACAGTACACACCCCCTACTGTGGCTAAAATGTAAAAAATGACACTGCCAAGAGTGGACAGATATGTAGAGCAACTGGAACTCTTGTGTATTGCTGGTGGGCCAGGAGAATAGCACAAACACTCTAAGAACTGGTTGGTGCCTTTATACACAGTTAACTACATCCTTATTGTGAAACCCAGCAATCCCACTCCTAGGCCATTTACCCAAGAGAAATGAAAGAATATCTGGGAGAAGTGAATACGAAAAAATATTTCTAGCAGCCTAACACATAATAGCCCCAGACTAGAAACAAAACATTTATCTGTGATTGGATCACCAATTCTAAGTATATCCATAGGATAGAACACTACTCAGCAGTGAAACTGGAAGCAACCCAAATGTTCATCAATTGGTGAACAAATAAACCAATTATGGTAAATTTATACAATGGAATGCTACTCAAGAAAAAGACAATGGAAGGCTGACCTGTGTAACAATGTGTATGAATCTCAAAAACACTTCTGAGCCAAAGAAATCGGATATGAAAAAGAATATACTATATGATTCCATTTGTAAGAAATTCTAGAACAGGCAGACCAATTTATAGTGAGAAAGAAGATCAGTGATTGCCTGGATCTGGCATTGGAGTGGGGACTGAAAACATAGGGGCTGCAGGGAAGGGCTCCAGAAAAATTGGAGGGAGTACTGAGAACATTCTAGATCTTAGCTGTGTTGGTGGTTACAAGGGTAGACAATTGTCACAACTCATTGAACCATAAAACCATACACCTAAAGTGGTTGTATTATATGCATTATACGTGAATTATATTTAAAGAAATTTGACAAAAAGTATTGAAAAGAATTTTTGCAGTTATCTTGAAAATTCTGATTCTTCCCTTCAGTTTGTATATCCTCTTCAGAAAAGTGGATCCTGCGGTAGGAAGGCAAACATTATGACTATTGATGTTCAAACACTCCTTGTGTTGTCTTCAGTTCATTTTATCATAGATATATTTCAGGTAAATATTGGAAAGTCTTGAAAAGTACCATGATTTGGTACTTGTTCTGAATTATTACCTATAAGCTGGCCTTATTTTTATATATTTATTTTCATCTGTTTATCAGGCATAAGGTTCTAAATTAAAAATTCTAAAATTTTTGTTGGCTCCAGCCATTCTATCCTTGGGAATGTTTTCCAGACCCATCTCTATCCTCTTTTCATTAAGTCTTCCATAGTCCTGGATATAAATGCCACATAATAATAAAAGTCCAGCTTGGCAGGAATTGTGCACCAACTTAAGTGAAGACTGGTCATTAAATTATCCAAACTATAAGCTGCCAACACAACTCAAGGGATAGAGACTGGCATCTGGTGGCCAGCTGTTTAGACCCTTTTAAAGAAAAGACACCAGACTTTAAAAGCCTTCCAGATGAAACAAAGTATACAGGTGGCATCATTTAACTTGATGACACAACTCATCATGCTTCAGAAACTGGGTCCCCAAGAGTTTTCCATTTGAGCTGTTAAAATGTCAAAGGAGAAAGTGTCTGATGGTGGGCATTGAAGGGTCTGGTTCAATGTTTTCAGCAGGACTTGAGTCCTGTAGCTGGAAGAGATCTACATTGTTACTGAACCCAGCTATCTTCCAGGCATGAGGTGGGAATTTGTAGAAAGTTGTCAACAACAAAGCTCCTCCAGGCCACCTTTTCTTGGCCCACTCCAAAGCCACCAGCTTTTCTGGCTTTTGCTCAATGACTGCTAGCTCTCCACCCCACCCTGGGGCCACCGGGGCTGGGATGATTTCCAAAAAATGGTTTCCAGGTATTTGGTCCTTCCTTTCATGAGTTCCCTTTACACCTCACTGCTGTCTCTAGGACATCATCCTTGAACAGAAGGATCATAGAGTTACTTTACCACCGAGGTTTTTTCAAAAACCACCCAAAGTTTTTCAAAACCTGAGGCACAGAGCCGGTACGTGATATCTCCAATGATAGCTGCAGATGCCAGGTTGAGAACCCACACTCCAGGTCTCAAACTTTCATCCAAGGCAAATGTTCTCTACCTCACACACAGATTCAGAAGTATGCCTATATCATCCTGGGGGTGTGGTTTGAAGGATTTCAAAGCAAAGGGGTTGATCCAAAATCTTCTCCTCAGAAATGCCATTTGGGTTCTTTCTCTTTGAATCGATACCCATAAATTTCAAGTCACTGTGGAAGGATTTATTGAGCCTCCTAGACCAGGTTAGAACTCTTCCCTATCACCTTGGGCCACTAGGTCCTGGAGTACCCTGTCTGTTAGCTGTTAATATCGCATGCTGGTGAAGACAGCAATTATAGTCAGTTCTGTTCACAAATGGACAAACCCGTCACACACAGCACGTCACGCACAAAACACTGAACGAATTCTCTCAGTTGCTTGTGCCTCAGCAAAAATGAGCTTAATATCAGAGTTGCTTTTCTAATCTTATGAAAATGAGTTTTTCGAAGTGTATGAAGGAGGGAGGGAGGAAGCAGGTTTGACTTTTAAGCAGGAGTTCAGGATCAAATACCAGAGGTTCTGAGTACTTATCATGTAATATTGGTGGAACACGGAGGGTCTCTGGGTAACAGCTTCTTCATCCTCAGATGAGAAGTATCCATTACCATACATAAGCCCTTTGGAGAATTAAATGAGATAATGCAAGTGCAGTCGAAAATGGACCATACTTGCCAGCCAAATTGCTAACCAAAATATAAGACATTTAAGAATTGACTGTGTGAATTATGATTCTAAATGGTGTGAAATAGTACTTCTCAAGCTTTATGTGTATGGGAATCACCAGTGTGGTAGGCTGAATTCAAAGATGAAGCTTCCAAGCCTCCAAAGGATGTTCTACCCTGTGATTATTGTTAAGAAATATATATTTTGTCTTTATCACTGTTTCTATCACAGAGTTCTTAAAACCCTTGGAATTTCCTAAATGACAAGAGCGGTAAAGGGGTCTTGATATTTATAACAAACCACCTTCAACCATACCTGAGTTTTTGTTAAGGAAGTGATTTGGGGAAAAGGCCTAAGAATGGGGGCTGATTGCTAGGAGAACCAACCATGTGATTAGAGATTTGGCACTTTCAGCCCCTCCCCCTGACTTCCAGGGAAGAAAAAGGGGCTGGAGATTGAACAGTTTCCAATGGCCAATGATTTGATCAATATGCCTACGTAATGAAGTCTCCATAAACCCAAAAGCATGGGGTCTGGAGAGCTTCCTAATTGATGGACACTAGGGTGCCTGCTTGGAGAAGACATGGAAGCCATCACATAACTTGCCTGTGCATCTCTTTCATCTGGTTGTTTCTGAATTATATCCTTTGGTAATAAACTGGTAACTAGTTCGTAAAATATTTCCCTGAGGTCTGTGAGCTGCCATAGCAAATTGATGGAACCCAAGGAGGAGGAAGTCATGGGAGCCTCTGATGTACAGCTGGTCAGTCAGAAGCACAGGTGACAGCCTGGACTTGTAATTAGTGTCTGGAGAGGGGGTAGTCTTGTGAGCCTGAGCCCTTACCTTGTGGGATCTGGTGCTGTCTGCAGGTATATAGTGTCAGAAGTCAGCTGAATTTGTCAGGCAATGGGTCAGTGTTCACTGAGAAGTGGAGAATTGCTTGATGGTGTTGGAAAACACAGGAATCATACACCTGAATTCTCTGGGACCTGTGAATGGGTGAGATACTACTCTGGTGATTGTGCTTTATGATATGGCGGCAAAGTTGACCTTAAGAGGGAGAGATTATCTACGTGGGCCTCATCTGATCACATGAGGCCTTAAAAGCAGAGTTTTCTCTGGCTTATTAGTGGCAACACAGGATGTTAGAGAGATTCTAAGGGCGAGGAGGATTCAGTGGCTGTTGCTGCTTTGAATTTGGAGGAGGCCATGTGAGAAGTAGTCTAAGTGCAGATGACTTCTAGAAGTAGAGTGAGCCCTGGGTCACAGCCAGTAGGAAAGCGAGGATCTCCATCCTCCTACTGCAAGAAAATGGATTCTGCCAACAATCTGAATGAGCCTGAAGCAGATTCTTCCTTGGGACCCTCAGGTAAGAGGGTATGGCCAATAGCTTGATTTGGGGCTTATAAGATTCTGAATATAAAATCCAGCTGACTCTCTACCCCACCCCACCCCAATTTCTGACCGACAGAACTGTGAGCTATTAAATGGATGTTGTTTTCAGTCACTAATTGTGGGGTGTGTGTGTGTGTATGTGTGTATTCTTTGGTTCTGTTTTTCTAGAGAATCTTGACAGATACACAAGGGTTAAGAGAAATAATGGCACATTGGAGACATTAATAAATGTTTATTATTATTTTTAATTTGTGTCTCTTCACATTGCAGTAAAATTGATGGAGGAATATATGGCAGGAAGGGTTCATTGTGGATTTCCATATTTCATCCCCATTATTTGGTCACATCTGTTGGTGATGTGATTAATTCTTTTTCCTATTCCAAGGGCGGGTGCTGGTGGAGACTCAGCAGGTTTCAATAATTACAGACTATGGAGATGATTATCATTGACATAAGCAGCCAAATTGGGGATCAACTATAATCATTCTGTGAAGGGAACCTGAAAGCAATTGCTGGGGGAGGATGGGCAGGAAGGAAGCACTTCTCCTGAAATCATACCAGGACCATAATGATGATGGCGTTAGTATTTCTCCTTTGAAGTCATGTGTCTGATTATCCACATCTGCCTTCCAATGGGCTTGTCAACAACTTTTGCAGACTGAAGAAACCAAGGGTTGGTTGGCAGTTCTGGATGTGGATGGAAGGGTCACTTCATGTAGGAGGAAACTTGAAAAGCGCGGATTGAAAAATGGCAGCAATCTTGTGTATCTGTGTAGGTTTTGCAGCATAAGAAGTGATTTCACTACTATCATCTTGTCTAACTTCTCCAACTAGAGTATTGCTATCCCCATTTAGATGTGAAGGCATGGAGATGCCAAGACTTGGGGTTTCTCTGTGAAAGTTTTCTTGCAAGCCAAATGCAAAGCCTGGGTCTGTCTGGGGGAACAGTTCCATTTCCTCTGCAGTAGCCACCTTGCTATGATATCTGTGCATTCCAGCAGGTTGCAAAAATCCCTGGCATCTAGGGATAACAGAAACTCTCCTTTGACTCTTCTCTCTTGTGGTGACTCTTTCTCTCTTCTCTCTAATGATTAGAAACTTTTGGGGCATGGGGCCCTTCAATATTGGAACCATTGTATTGTGACTCAGGGCAGGAAGGAGGGGGTGGAGTTGGCAGGGAGGATGGGGACTGGCGAACACACAATAAGGCTAAGGTTATTAGTGCTCAAGAAATGAGGTCAGTTATGTTAGGAGCAAGATTATGAATTTTTAATGTAGACCAGACAAGAATTTTCAGAATGAAATTAATTCTCTTGGTGTTGAGGTACATTTAATTTTACATACCCCAGAGAGGCTCAAACCAAAATGCTTTCTGGGGGCCAGGAAAGTAGGATAAATGAGTGAACAGGCTGTGTACAGGATAGTGGAGAGTCCAGGCTACTTTGGAGAACTAGGGCATCTGGTCAAACAAGACATCTGTAGCTGAGTTCTTGAGGACACTAGTTTCCTATCCCTATCTCTCAGACCAAGTAGTCACATGCTTCCCAATCATTAGGCAAGAGCTTGTGTTCAGTTTTCCAAGGAACTGGAAGACCAAAATCTGGAGCCCAGCTTTCCCCTTTAAGTGGGAAAGGGAGACATGCCTATGAAATTGAAGGGATACCCATTGCTGCAGGATTTTGCCTAATGTAAGAAGGAATCAAAGAGGATTGAGACCTGAGCAGTGAGACCTCATCAAAGAATGAAGGGGCTTAGCCAGGCTAACAGTTCAAGCCTTGATTTGTTCTACTCCTCACATTTCTCACCCCCTCCCATTGAGTGTCTCCAACCCCTGATCTCCAACTTTATCCAGAGTTGACACAATTTTCTGAAGTCTTTGGGGTTTAAACCTTGATAGGTGTCAGTGTACCCTTGGATCTGGGAATCGTAGAGGCAATGTCCTGAGTAAATGCCTAGCATTCTGCTTCTCTACGTCTTGACTAGCATCCCCCCAAATTCATGTCCACCCAGAATCACAGAATGTAGCTTTTTTAAAAAAAAAATAGGGTCTTTGCAAATGTAGTTAAGTCAAGGATCTTCAGATGAGGAGATCATATTGGACCCTTCAGATGACTCTAAATCCAATGACAAGTGTCTTTATAAAAGACACACAGAAAGAAGCGAGATGTACAGAAGAAGAAGAGGCCAGTGATGATGGAGGCAGAGATTCGAGCAATGGGGCCACGCACCAAGTAACACGTGGAGCCACCAGAAGCTGGAAGAGGCAAAGAATGGATTTTCCCCTAGAACCTTCACAGGGAGCATGGCCCCGGGGACACCTTGATCTCAGGTTTCTCACCTCCAGAACTTCAAAAGAATAAATGTCTGCTGTTTTAGGCTACCCCGTTCATGGTAATTATTTACGGCAGCTCTAAAATGAGCACACTTCATTCGTGGTCCTCACAGGCAGGAGTCCCAATCTTTCTGTGGGTACCTGGGCAATGGGAAGCATCAGCTTCTGGGAGACAAACCAGCTGGAAGAACAGCGAGATAAATCGCCTTCCAAACCATCTGGGTTCAAATAGGAACCCCTTGCTTACAACTGTGTCACCTTGGCAAGTTACTTAATAGCACTATGCTTCAGTTTCCATATCTCAAAGGGAGGACAATGGTAGGCTCTGCCTCACAAAATGGGTCAGGAGAGTCCAGGGTATGCTGTCGTAACAAAAGACCTCCATTTCTCATGGTTTGTAATAACAGAGATTTTTTTTATTTCTCTGATACTCCATCTTCATGGTGGGTCAGTTGGGACTCTGTTCTGTCTTGTCAGAAGCTCATTATTATAACTGCCTACCTTTTTTCTATAAAGTTGAAAAAAACTGTTTTGGGTTCAACCTCTAACTATTATCGTCCATGCGAACTTGAGAAACACACTTGGTCTCTCTGAGCCTCAATTCCTACATCGTAAGAACTGACATTGGATTGTAGGATTGAGGCGAGGATAAAATGTGTGAGAAACTGCTTCTTAATAGAGCCAGTGGCACCTGAATGTTGTGGGTACTCATGGCAGATGGAAAAGAGGTCTCTGGAGGGTCTGGCAATTTAGCTTAGCCAGGAAGACACACATATCACTTTTGTTTACAACTCATTGGTCAGAACCAGTCACCTGACCTTGTCCAACCACAGGGGTTCAGGAGGTGCCTGCAGAATGGAGAGCCAGAAATAATTTGGTGAGCATAATTAGTGGCTAATACTTAGGGCTGTTGCAAGGATAAAGTGAGTTAATAGCTGTAACATCCTTAGAACAGTGCCCGACACAGACTAAGGGTTTGATGACCTTTACAAAATAAGCTCTCTCCTTCCCAGAGGATATTCCCATGGAATAGAAAAGACAGGGTCTGGGCTCACTGTGTTAAGAAATGGCAAAAGAGTCCATTCCACCACTGTTTCTGTGCCTGTGGTTCTGATACAGGGCTGTGAGACTAACTAGCATGTGAACTTTGCCATATTCTTCCTTTTTCTAGCCCTAAAGTATTTTCTCAATGCAATGAGAGACTTAGGAAGTATGGTGTCTTGGGATCCTCAAACAAGAAGTGATTCAGGCAATCCCTATCAAAATAACACCAGTGTTCTTCACAGAGCTAGAACAAGCAATCCTAAAATTTGTATGGAACCAGAAAGACCTTGAATAGCCAAAGCAATCTTGAAAAAGAAAACCCAAGCTGGAGGCATCACGATCCCAGACTTCAAGCTGTATTACAAAACTGTAATCATCAAGACAGTATGGTACTAGCACAAAAACAGACACTCAGATCAATGGAACAGAATAGAGAACCCAGAAATGGACCCACAAACATATGGCCAACTAATCTTTGACAAAGCAGGAGAGAATATCCAATGGAATAAAGACAGTCTCTTTAGCAAATGGTGCTGGGAAAACTGGACAGCAACATGCAGAAAAATGAACCTGGACCACTTTCTCACCCCATACACAAAAACAAACTCAAAATGGATGAAAGACCTAAATGTAAGACAGGAAGCCATCAAAATCCTAGAGGAGAAAGCATGAAAAAAACCTCTTTGACCTCGGCTGCAGCAACTTCTTACTCAACACATCTACGAAGGCAAGGGAAACAAAAGCAAAAATGAACTATTGGGACCTCATCAAAATAAAAAGCTTCTGCACAGTGAAGGAAACAAGCAGCAAAACTAAAAGGCAACCTATGGAATGGGAGAAGATATTTACAAATGACATATCAGATAAAGGGTTAGTATCCAACATCTATAAAGAACTTATCAAACTCAACACCCAAAAAGCAAATAATCCAGTGAAGAAATGGGTAAAAGACATGAACAGACACTTCTCCAAAGAAGACATCCAGGTGACTAACAGACACATGAAAAAATGCTCAACATCGCTCATCATCAGGGAAATATAAATCAAAATCACAATGAGAGATACCACCTCACACCTGTCAGAATGGCTAACATTAACAACCCAGACAACAATAAATGTTGCCAAGGATGCAGAGAAAGATGATCTCTTTTGCACTGCTGGTGGGAATGCAAACTGGTGCAGCCACTCTGAAAAACAGTATGGAGGTTCCTCAAAAACTAAAGATAGAACTACCCTACGACCCAGCAATTGCACTACTAGGCATTTATGCAAGGGATACCGGTGTGCTGTTTCGAAGGGGCACATGCACCCCAATGTTTATAGCAGCACTATCGACAATAGCCAAAGTATGGAAAGACCTCAAATGTCCATCGATGGATGAATGGATAAAGAAGATATGGTATATATATATATGTATATACACACACACCCCCCCACACACACACACAATGGAGTATTACTCGGCAATCAAAAAGAATAAAGTCTTGCCATTTGCAACTACGTGGATGGAACTAGAGGGTATTCTGTTAAGTGAAATTAGTCAGTCAGAGAAAGACAAAAATCATATGACTTCACTCATATGAGAAATTTAAGATACTAAACAGATGAACATACAGGAAGGGAAACAAAAATAATATAAAACAGGGAGGGGGACAGAACACAAGAGACTCTTAAATATGGAGAACAAACAGAGGGTTGCTGAAGAGGTTGTGGGAGGGGGGATGGGATAAATGGGTAAGGGGCATTAAGGAATCTACTCCTGAAATCATTGTTGCACTAGATGCTAACTAATTTGGATGTAAATTAAACAATAAAATTAAAAAAATAAAATCTTAAAAAAAAAGAAGTGATTCAGGGTCCATGCAGTGGATAAGGTCATCAGGCTTCTGGGGGAGGAGATGTGATTTTGAAGGCTTTGCAAAGGAAGAAGCAGAAAAAAATAATCAAAGGTCAGATCTATCCTCAAACAGTGAGGGTGCTTACATGATTGGCTAGCACTTCATATTTTAGAGGTTTGCAGCAAAGCCCACATCCAGAAAAGACTGAACTCTGGATTTTTAAGTAGGCTGTGGACCGTGGCATCATAGGGTAGGCCTCCTATGTTACCTGTCCTGCCTGGCTTTCCCAGGTGACTTATTGTTTGGCCATTGTTTCGCTTTCAGTGAATAATCTCTTTGATTTCAAAAGTATTATTCATTGGATTTGAATACTTGGGCTCCCAACTTTTTTTTTTCCTTAAGAATAACTTCCCTTGATTTATTTGAAGTCACATGCATGTTGATTAAGGAACAGTGGCTGTGTGTGTAAGTGCTGATCCACAAGGGAGAGACCTCAAGTTCATTTTTGAGAACTTCCAGAAGAGATGCTGTTTTTATTGATCAAGGAATTACTATGTGGCAGGCCCTGTTATAGGAGCTGGGGATTTGGCAATGGTCACCACAGTCCCTTGGACCCTAGTTTTCTGGGCAGTGTTGAAGAGGGAGCTTGGGAGACACCAGCCTGTATGTGGAAGTCAATGAATTCATGTGCCATTCTCTTTGCACTGCCAGAGAGAGCATCTGTTAGTCTCAAGTTGGGCTAGAATCTTGGGATTCTTTGGTAGGCTCCTCCTACTAGAACTATGACAAATCAAGGACCCCTCAGAATTTTTAAAAGAGAATGATTAGACATTTATTTGTCTTTTCACTCATTTGGCAAAAAGTTCTCAACCAATCACCTTGTACGGCAGGCTGTGTTCTCGACATTACATACGGCGATGCATAAAATAAACAAGGTTCTGCTCTCTCAGAATGAATGTTCCAAAGGCCCGAGGCAGACCATAAAGGGGGAGTGAACAAACACCTATTCCACCAATTCTTAGTATGCCTTCTTTCTTTTTTAATGTTTATTTATTTTTGAGAGAGAGAGTGAGAGAGAGAGAGAGAGAGAGTGTGTGTGTGTGTGTGTGTGCACAAGCAGGGGAGGGGCAGAGAGAGAAGGGGACCGAGGATATGAAGCGGGCTCTGCATTGACAGCAGCGAGCTCAATGTGGGGTTTGAACTCACAAATTGTGAGATCATGACCTGAGCTGAAGTCGGACGCTCAACCGACTGAGCCCCCTAGGTGCTCCTAGATGTGGATTCTTTTTTTTTTGTAAATTTTTTTTTTTAACGTTTATTCATATTTGAGAGACAGAGAGAGACAGAGCATGGCAGAAAGGGGCAGAGAGAGGGAGACACAGAATCTGAAACAAGCTCCAGGCTCTGAGCTGTCAGCACAGAGCCCGACGCGGGGCTCGAATTCACAGACTGTGAGATCATGACCTGAGCTGAAGTCGGATGCTCAACCGACTGAGCCACCCAGGCGCCCCTAGATGTGGATTCTTAATGTTGCAATAGTAAGAACAGAACTAGAGAATGTAGGCATAGTTGTATATGCGCATACAAACAATATATGCTGGTATGTATTTAACAACCAGGTCTGCAAACAAACAGGACCTTGCTTTGTAGTACTTATGGATTTCCATGGTGTAAATATTTCCACCGCAGCCAATTTTAAGCTACCGATGTGATGTTACTGAACATGGCGTTGAGAACAGGTATGATAATGCACCTAACGTCAAGTGCATAGACAATAGTAAAATGTGGTAAAAAATGAGGATGTTATGAATTTTGTGTATTTTTTATCTTTATATATATATTTTTTATTTTAGAGAGAGACAGACACACACACACATACACACACACACACAGAGCATACACACAAGTGGGGGTGGGGCAGAGCGAGAGAGAGAACTTTAAGTAGGCTTCCCACTCAGCACAGAGCCTCATGCGGGGCTTGATCCCACGACACTGGGATCATGAGCTGAGCCGAAATCAAGAGGTGGATGCTCAACTGACTCAGCCATCCAGGTACCCCATTACCTTCATTTTTAATGTAATTAGTTTTAAGCTTATGTACTTTAATTTTAACAACACTTGCGATAACAACGGGCTCACAGAGTGCCTAATGTTGGAAAATGAGATCTCATGAGCTAGTACGGCTGTCTCTAATGTGCCACTGGCGCAAATACGCATGTATACACATGCATACACACATATGTATGCACATGTGTACATGTTTTGGGAATCATGAGTGTGCACTGACTGAAATCTCTAACTCCGGTCCGGGGGTCGTTCTTGGCACCCTCCCATTCTATATTTAAATTTCCCTTCTTCTTTAGTGAGAACCCTGGGTCCCAACAACATCAATGGCACGTTACTCACTAAAATTGCTTCACCCACACCACTGAGAAAAACACACATCATAAGAGGAATTCAATTGTCTCCTGGTCCTCAACCCCACTCAAGATTAAGGGTGACACAGTGTGTTACTCAGATTAGTCATCCAACCCCCCCCCCATCAGTATGGTTTTTGCATTGATTTTAAATATTTTGGGGTTTATTTGCCTTAGTTTGTACGCCGTTCTAGATTTTCTTCCCTCCATCCTATCCTTGCTGATTTAAAGTTACTTGTAAATACACAGAAATAAACTTGCTTCTGAAAGTCAAATCTATGGCGAAGATGTGCTCGGAGACATGCCACTCACTCTGGGACTCCCCCCACCTTGTTCTCCTCCCCGACATCAGCTTTCTCTGCTGGGTCCTTCCTGTGGTTCTTTTTGCAGAGCTAAGCAGACGTACCTTTGTTTCTTACTTGATCTTCTTTCCCACCCAAAAGATCGACTTTTTGCACACTGCTCTCATCATTTGACATTATTTCCTGGAAATCACTTTGCATCAGTTCTTAGGGCTTCCTTTCTTTTCTTTCAGGTGCATAGTACTCCATTGTGTGCATGTGTGATAGTTTATTCACTCCAAATCCTATATTTGGGCACTGGAGTAGCTTCCAATATTTATAATTATAAATAAAGCAATAAAACCATGTGCATATGTATTTTCATGCTGCTGGAAGTATGGAAGTATGTTTGGGGTGGATTTCCAGGTGTGGGATTGTTAGATTGATGGAGGAATGCTTCCTGCTTGGGTTGTTTATGGGTATTGCCAAATCTCCTCTTGGAATTGTATCATTTGTTATCCCCTCCAGCATTGAATGAAGGTATCTGTTCCCCCCCATAGTCTATCCTATTTCTATACTTAAAGTGAAATTAAAAAAAAAAAAACACTAAAGTCTGGATTTGGAATCCGGGGGTGTTGGATTTGAGCCACCCCCTGATTTTTACCACCTGTATGAGGTCAGGCAGTCCCCATATACAAGCCTCATTTTCCTTATCTAGAGAATTGGGATGATGGCTGCAGGGTTGAGGCAACGGTGCAATGTATCAGACAAAGCTTTTGAAGCCGAGAAAAAGTGTACAAATATTGCTTATACTGTGCTTTTACTTGCTTTACATTAATCTTGATTAAGATAAGGTTCAAAAACAAGAATTCTGGCAACTCAGGGTTCCAAGTAGACAGGAATCTCCTTGTGGTTTTATTGAATGTGGACTGTAGGTCTGCCAGATAAAATCCAAGATGCACAGTTAAATTTGAATTTCAGATAAACAAGGAATAATGTTTTAGCATAGAGTGCCTCAAATATTGCATAGAAAATACTGACACTGAAAATGTATACTGTTTTTTGTTTTGTTTTTACCTGAAATTCAGCTGGGCATTCTGTATTTTTGTTAAATCTGGCGACCCTATGATGGGGACAGGAAAAGGAAGACTTTTAAGTGAAAATGTCATGTCTTTGGTCCAAGATGGCTAAAAATAAAAATTCAATGTCCATTGATGGTTGACTGGATAAACACAAAATGTACATACATACAATGGAATATTATTCAACTTTCTTTCTTTCTTTCCTTCTTTCTTTCTCTCTTTCTTTCTTTCTTTCTTTCTTTTAATTTTTAAAAAAATGTTTACTTTTGAGAGCAAGAGAGACTGAGCACAAGCAGGGGAAGGACAGAGGCAGGGCGAGGGGGGCACACAGAATCTGAACCCGCCTCCAGGCTCTGAGCTGTCAGCACAGAGCCTGACGCGGGGCCTGAACTCATGAACCCTGATATCATGACCTGAGCTGAAGTCAGACACCCAACCGATTAGCCACCCAGGCGCCCCTAATATTATTCAACTTCAATAAGGAATGGAATTCAGAAACATGCTATAACATGGATGAATCTTAAAGATATTATGTTAAGTGAATGAAGCCAAAAAGGTAAATACTATATGATTCCCCTTACATGTGGCAGTGGGAAGAGTCCATTTCACAGAGACAGGAAGTAGAATAAGGTTACCAGGAGCTGGGGGCACGGGGGCTGGACAGGTAGGGTTGAATGGGTGTGCGGCTTCTGTCGGGGATGATGAGAGAGTCCGGGAGATGGATGGCAGTGTTGGTTGCACAACGAGGTAAATATACCTAATGTCACTGGACTGCACACTTAGAAATGGTTCAAACAGTAAATTTGATGTTAGGTGTATTTTGCCATACTAAAACAATTCGGAGGTGAGTTACTTCCGTTCTCTGGTTCTTAGTTTTCTAATCCACAAAATGGACCCCAGACCAGTGATGAAAGATTGGAATAGAGTGTCCTGGGCTGCATCAGACACACCCATGGCCTTGGTGAAAACATGAACTCCTCCCCCCACCCCACTCCTGCCTCTGGGCTTCTAATTCTGTAGGATTCTGATGATCGGGGAAC
This sequence comes from Panthera uncia, assembly GCF_023721935.1. Lineage (NCBI taxonomy): Eukaryota > Metazoa > Chordata > Mammalia > Carnivora > Felidae > Panthera > Panthera uncia. The sequence goes on along the minus strand of NC_064811.1, from coordinate 10,929,423 downwards.
CTGTCATTTTAGTGAGCATATCAGGTGCATCCTAAACAGCAGGAGAGTCTCATTCACCAGAAGAATCTAGACACTTTCACAAGGACTCCAAAAGCTGAAATAATTAATGGATCTCACTGAATTCCTGTATTCACACTGAGTTTCCTCCTCTGGAAGAAATATTTTTCGATGTTTTTGAAAAAAGTTCAAAGCCATTGGAATTCAACCCAAACAGAAAGTCAAAAGGCTTCAATAAAATATGTCTAGGTTGATTTCCTGCCTTGGCAAAGATTTTTATTAATCCATTTTTTTTCTTCTTTATCTTTCAACTTCCCTCTCGTATACTTTGCATATTTTCCCCTGAAGTTTTCGGCTGTAACTTTGAATTTAGCTCTTTGAGGCACACACCACACACAATATTGATCTTTGTCCTACTTGTCCCTTTTATCAGAGAAAGAATGTAATTTCCAATGAGGTGTTAATCTGTAGATTAAAGAGGATTTCAAATTGTCTTTAGAGAAAAGGTCTAGAATATTCATTACCGGAAGAAAGAAAGAACAACAAATTTGCAGACTTTTAAAAGTCACTTCTCAAAAAAAAACCCATCGAAGCTTGCATTTTAGAACTCCAAAGTTGTCTTACTGGTTCGAATTAAAACACTTAATAAAAATCACTACTGTAGGGGCTTCCGTGGTCCAAAATGGATAATTAAAGCAAGCTGCCCCAATCTATAAGTCCTCCCTTCCTTGTTTTACAGGACGTAACGTTGTCTTCTCTGCCTGGTCTATAAACAAGGCTAATGAGGTCAGCCTGGGAGTAGAAATTCCAAAAGTGCTGCTAATTCTGTCATCCATCAATGCAAAATCAGGAAATCCCAGTTATTAGAGCTTAAATGACTCTGGGAAAAGAAGCATATGATATAATTGTTTATACTAGTCAGTGTATATAAAATAAATTTTTCTCAGGGGCGGGTGGAAGGGGAAGCTGGGGAAAATTTGTAGCAAGTTAGACCTTCAATTTTGGAGATGGATTGTGCTTAAGTTCTGGCTCTGCCTTTAATAACTGTGTGATTTTAATGAGACCACTTAACCTCTTTGCAAAAGATAGGTAATAATCCCTAAAATTCTCTCTGTGGCTAGTGCCAGAGGTACAAGAGATAGGTAATGATTCCCTACAAAAATAACGACACTCAGAAGAACAAAACACTAATATTCTACAGCCCCTCCTCTGTGCCAGATACTGTTTGAAGCACTTCACATTCAATAACTGAGTTTTCAGGGGCACCTGGGTGGCTCAGTCAGTTAAGCGTCCAACTCTTGGGCTTGGCGCAGGCCTCGTGGGTTCGAGCCCCGGGTCAGGTTCTGCACTGACGGTGTGGAGCCTGCTCAGGATTCTCTCTCTGTCTCCTTCTCTCTCTGCCCCTCCTCTGCTCATGATGTCTCTGTCTCTCTCAAAATAAATAGATAAACTTAAAAATTTTTTTCTAATGTTTATTTTTGAGAGAGAGTGAGAAAGAGAGAGAGAGACAGAGCACAAGCAGGGGAGGGACAGAAAGAGGGAGACACAGAATCCGAAGCAGGCTCCAGGCTCTGAGCCGTCAGCACAGAGCCCCATGTGGGACTTGAACCCATGAGCTGTGAGATCATGACTTGGGCGGAAACCGGACACTTAACTGACTGAGCCACCCAGGCACTCCCCCCCCCCCCAATTTTTTTTTTTAATAATTGAATTTTCCTTACAACCACGTGAGGAAAGTTCAGTTCTTACTACTGTGTAACAGGTGAAGAAACTGAGTCACACTATGTGGATTAAGCATGCCCCTAGCATGGACGTTCCCTGAGGGTAAGAACTTCTGTTCCTGTTCTGTTTTCTTCACTGTTTTGGGCCCAATCTTTAGAATAGTGCCTGGCGCCCAAGCAGGGGCTTCGTGAAGCTCGTTGAATGAATGCATGCTTAAACATCTAGTTTCGTCTAGAGGACTTGTCTTAAATTAGGTACTCAATAATTGGCCAGCCCTGTCACCCCATTGTCCGCTGTGCTCTGATTATCTGGTGTTCATCGAGTGGTTACTCTATGCCATGCACAGAGCTAAATGTTGTCCACGCATGACTTCATTAAATTCTCACTATAATTCTGTACCAGTGATACTATTATTTGTCTCATTTTGCACATGTGGACACTGAGGCCCAGAGAGAGTCCTACTTGCCCAAGATCATGCTCTTGGTGAGAAACACAGCCAGGAGGCAGAGTCAGGTCTGTCTGACTCCAGACTTCACGTTTTCTGTTCATGTGGAAACTCCATACAAAGTTCTTAAGATTTAAAAAAGAAACCAGGGGCGCCTGTGTCGCTCGGTTAAGTGGCTGACTCTTGATTTTGGCTCAAGTCATGATCTCATAGTTCATGAGTTCAAGCCCCGCATCAGTGTGGAGTCTGCTTCAGATCCTCTGTCTCCTTCTCTCTGCCCCTCCCCACTCATTCTCTCTCTCTCTCAAAAATAAATAAACCTTAAAAAAAATAAAAAAAGAAACCAGAACTTGACAGAGACAAGCATAGCTAAGCATTTATGGGAGGAAATAGCTACTTTTGAATTTTAAGGCAGCATATTGTCTTTGTATTTCTTTTCGCAGCTGTGCTGTGACTTCAGCCCCCTATGCAAAGCCCTCAGTGACATACACATGGTCCCTGGCATGTGTCCGAGGTCCAAAATCCTCAGAATGGCATTCCAGGCTCTTCACAAAATATCCACAGCTAACTGGCATGTTGTGGGCAGTCAATAGAGATTTGTTGCATGAGTGGACGTATTCACTCAGTGGTCTGATTTCTCAATTTCCCCACATGCAACCAATTGAAGTTATGTCTGCCTCAAAAGTGTTGCATTCAGGGGTCCCTGGGTGGCTCGGTCAGTTCAGCATCTGACTCTTGATTTTGGCTCAGGTCATTATCTCATGGTTTGTGGGTTTGAGCCCCATGTCGGTCGTGCTTGGGATTCTATCTCTGTCCCTCTGCCTCTCCCTTTCTCTCTCTCTCTCTCTCTCAAAATAAACTAAAAAAAAAAAAGTGTTGCATTCACGTTGCTTCCCTCAGGGTGACCAGGGCAGGACCTTGGGAACAGCAGGTTTTATTAGCATTTGTTGAAAGAATGACAAATGTAATAACCCTCAGTGTTCATTCAAATGTCTTCTGATAGCAATCAAGTTCATTCATTCATTCATTTATTTGGTATTTATTGAAACAATATATTTCAGATGCTATGCTTCATAGTAGAAATAAAGGGATGAATAAAATATTATCCTTGCAATCTACTTATTTAGTGCTATTGTGAGGAAGTGTTAGTTAAACAATAAACTTTTTAAAAAAACATGCAGAATTGAACTTAAAAAAATCTTTTAAAAACCCTGAGAGAGAAGCATGCATATACTGTGAGAGATTCCAGCAAGTCAGTTGTTTTCTCTTCATGAAACTTCATGAAGTTTTTTTAAAGCACTTTCTGGGCAAGGATGTCTTAATTTCCAAAATGGCTGAATCAAGACCATCCAAAGAACATTTCCAGCTCTCGTACTCTGCTGATTGTGTTTGTAATTACACAAAGGAGGAGAATTGCAACCAGATTCAATATTTTGGTGAAAAATCTCCTAGACATTAAGGTATATTTTCCACTATCTGAGCATCCAGCGATCCATCCTAATACACATCTCTCCATTTCTCTGTCCATCCATCCATCCATCCACCCAACAGTCTATCCATCCATCCATCTCATGCACCTAACCATCCCTCCATCTGTCCATCCATCTTGTCCACCCAACTATCTATCTATCCATACATCTATTGTTTTATAAAGTGGAAAATTGAGGCCAGAGAAGATAAAATGAACAGTGTTTGGTATACAATGAACTTGCAATAACCATTAGTTATCATTAGTATTAACTTATTCAGTCAATCTTTGCTGAGTACTGCTTACTGTGCTAAGCCTTGAGGATGCAGAAATTCACCCAGAACTGAGGAGGCATGCATTCAAACACTTACTGATAGTAAAATAAGTACAATACGGAGATGCATTTACACTTACTGAAGGCTCTTCAGAAGATCTAAACACATCTACTTCTTTCAGACAATAGACTTGTTTTCCAGCAAGCCTACCAGAGACATAAGGCTTAATGGAAAGAACAGGAAGTAGGAAGATCTGCCCTCACCCTTTATTACCTCTGTGGATCTTTGGCCTCAGTTTCTTCATTTCCGAAATAGAGACCGTCATCACAACAGCGATGGAAATAGACCCTCCCTCATTGGAGTGTAGTCAAGATCACCAACAAGTTTATCATGTTGAGAAGCTTCTGGGCCTTCCAGGCTCCCCTTTGCAGCCTCCTAATTGTACCTATGATTCTTGGCAAGTCTCTTCTCTTCTTCAAGTCTTAGTTTTCCTGCACGTGTTAAGAGGGATTTTGCTTAAAATCTGTTTTTCAAACACAGAAAGGTGAACCTCTTTAGGTTCTAAAGAGATGCCCAGAGGTGACTCTCAGGTTGATGGTAGAGGGATGGAGGCAGGTAGAGTCCTGGGGACACATACCTTTCTTCTAATTGGGAAGATTTATTTTATTTAAAAAAAAGTATTTATTTTTTGTAGTTGGCTCTTGCTGTTTAGTTCTTTTTTATTATTATTTAAATGTATTTATTAAATTCAAATTAGTTAACATACAGTGTAGTATTGGTTTCAGGAGTAGAACCCAGTGACTCATCACTTCTGTATAGCACCCAGTGCTCATCCCAACAAGTGCCCTCCTTAATGCCCATCACCCATTTAGCCTATCCCCCTACCCACCTCCCCTCCAGCAACCCTCAGTTTGTTTTCTGTATTTAAGAGTCCCTTATGATTTGCCTCTCTCTCTGTTTTTATCTTATTTTTCCTTCCCTTCCCCTATGTTCATCTGTTGTGTTTCTTATATTCCACATGAGTGAAATCATATGATATTTGTCTTTCTCTGACTGATTTATTTTGCTTAGCATTATACACTCTAGTTCCATCCACGTTGTTGCAGATAGCAAGATTTCATTATTTTTCATTGCCGAGTAATATTCCATTGTATAGATCACATCTTCTTTATCCATTCAGTAGTCAATGGACATTTGGGCTCTTTCCATAATTTGGCTATTGTTGATAGAGCTACTATAAATATTGGGGTGCATGTGCCTCTTTGATTCAGCATTTCTGTATCCTTTGGATAAATATCTAGTAGCGCAATTGTTGGGTTATAGAGTAGTTCTATTTTTAATTTTTTGAGGAATCTCCATACTGTTTTCCAGAGTGGCTGTACCAGTTTGCATTCCCACCAGCAGTGCAAAAGTGTTCTCCTGGGAAAATTTCTTTTCAAATTAAGTTCTTCTGGTGAATATGTTTGAAAGCCACCAGATAGACAATCTTCAGGTTTGCTGTTCAGCTCTTGACTTAAGGAATTCTGAATAAACAGATGCTAACTGCCTGCAAGAATGCAATAAATGCAATTATTTTAGTATAACTTGTAATTGTGGAGAGCACTACATCTCAAACTTGAAGTGTGTCTAAATCATCTGCAGATCTATTAAAATGTAGATTCTGGGCCAGTTGGCCCCTTGTCCTTTTTATTTCCTAGTATGCTCCTGGGTGCTGCTAAGGCTGCTGGGCCATGGACCATACTGAGCAAGCAGCAAGCATGTAGAGCACACTCAGCTCATTGAGCTGGAAAAACAGTATTTCAAGAATATTTCTCAAAAGGCTTCCAGCAAAAAGGGTTTTCAGGTGAACCTTCAGTTAATCAGGGATGACCCCAGATTCCCCTTTCCTGAGTAATTTCAGTTAATCCAGGCTCCATTTTTTTTTATTTCTAAAAAATGAGGGAGTATATTGGTTTTCTGTAGCTGCTGGGATGCATTACTACAAACTTAGTGGCTTAAACAACACAAATTTTTTATCCCATAGCTCTATAGTGTAGCAGTCCAACACAGGTCTCACTGGACTGAAATCAAGGTGTCATCAGCAGGCCTGAATTCCATTCTTGAGTCTCTAGAGGAGAATCCATCTCCTAGAGTCTGTCCACCTTCCTTGGCTTATGGCCTCCTTTTCCCATCTCCAGAACCACATTGGAATTCTTTCCACATTGCACTGCACTTACCACCCTTCCTACCTCCCTCTGCCATTTGCAGGGTCCCTTGTGATCACATTGGACCTACTCAGGAAATATGGGATAATCTTCTTATCTCAAGGTCCTTCATGTAATCACATTTGCGAAGTCTCTTTTATCATGCAAAGTAACACATTCATAAGTATTGGAGATTGGGCTGTGAATGTCCTTGGGGAGCCATTATTCTGTCAGCCCCGCTGAGTAACAACACATGATGCACCAATAAGTCAGGGCAATTGGGAGGAAATGGTACAGATCCAAGTTTAGAGGAAGCAGTGACAGCTGAGCTTGGAAAAAGTGGAGAGCTTAGACATTCATGACCAGAGAGTGAATGAGAGACCCAGGACAGCAAGCAAAGAGAACTGTCCAGGAAGAGGCGGGGAAATCCGTGCAACAGGGTGAAACCAGGACTGGTCTGAGGTGGATGGAAGGGAGGACAGGGGATTCCTGGAGGACAGGATGAAAAAGTGGTTGCAGGTGTGAGGGAGAGAGAGCATCACGGGAGGGGCGTAACTGCATTTGGCTCAATAGCTGGGTTTTAATGGACTCTTTCAACAGGACAGGTCACCTGTCCTCTTACTACCAGCAGAGAGGTCCCAACTGTAAATCATAATAACCAAAGTGCAAAAGGAGAAAGGGGGGGGGGGCTTGGCAAAGGAGGCCTCTGTTGTCACTCTAAAATGGAAAACTAATGACAGAGATAGAAGTTGAAATTTGAAGGAAGGGGACATGGAGAATAAAATACATTTTGACATGAAATCACAGGTGGGAGGCTAACCAAGCACATATTTCTATTTGAGCAAATAGAGGAAGAAGAGCCCATCTAAGTTAGGGCTGTGTGGAGCTCCTAAGGGTCAGGGTCTCATGTTAAGGAGCCTGGAGGGGTTCTCCTAGAAGTGTCCCAAGTGCTATAGAGCAACTATGGACTTGAACTCCAGTTCCATCCCTCACCAGCTATGTGACCTTGCTTAGTTCACTAAATCTCTAAATCTCGAATCTATTAAATAGAGGCATAGTATCAAACTTACACGGCTGTTGTGAGGACTAATGAGGTCAAGTGAGAGAACATAAAGAGCTTATCATACTATTTGACATACAACACACGACGGTTGATCTGTAACCAGAGTGTGACCACCTTTCCTTATGTTTCATGGTTACTCTTCTGTTCTTTCTGGTCTCTTCCTCACATGCTTGTTCTGGTAACATTTTCTTTATTCCAGTGTCATGCAGTTTTTGCCTGGGTAGCATATGACTCCTCTCCCCTCCGTCCAGTATCACACAGGATCACCTAGTGAAGTCTGCAGAAGCTCCCTGTTGCTTCAGGCTGGAAATCAAGGTGCTTCAGCCTGTAACTTGAGGCCCACCATTGTTTCACCATGACCTTCCTTTGATGCTCTCTGCTCCCCAAAGCCCCACTGTTCTCCAAACACGAACCTTTGACTCCACTCAACAAATACATCCTTGTTGGGGTCACCTCTCTGTCCTCCCTCCTGTCCCTAAGACCTGCTGGTTCTCACCTTCAGTCACACCTTAGTCTCTGCCTAGAATATGTTCTCCCCTCTGCAAGTCATTATATTTATGATATTAGATGATGTAAGAGGAGAGGAGGAAGGAGAGAATTAGCAATGAAACCAATAATGACAGGAGGAAATGTGTATGTTGTGGTAGTGGAGGGATCTGCTGGTGGAGACACAGGGAGGGGAGGTGTTGAGTGGAGGAGGAAGAGAAAGAACAGATTCAGGAAACAGGAAATTGTTATCCTAAAGGCAGATTAAAAAAAAAACCTTCGTGGCAGAGGTGGTGAAGATTGAGTGGAGATGGGTGAGATACAGATGACTCACTCACTCATTTCCAAGACAACAATCCATGTGATAAAGGGAGGTGGAAGAAGACATCAGAACATCCACATTCCTTGGGATGGCATGCAATGTGTACCATTTATCTGGCCCCTTCTTTCTCAGCAAGGCTCATTCCCTACTGCAGCCCATTCTACCTTACTTTTCAGAAACACACAACTGCCTGTGGTCTACCTCGACCCTTGTTACCCACACCCTGGGTTGTCTGCTTTTTTTAATGTACTCATAGTCTTTTCCTCAGCCTGGAATGCTTTCCCATGCCTTGTCCAACTCTTATCCTTTCAAATGCAGCACCAAGAATAACATCCAAAGAGCCTTATTCAATGGATTTTGCTTTGCTTCCTCCTTTCTACAATTCAGACAGCCTCTCCTATCTCCGTGCTAACTCTGCCTCTGCCCATGTTTCTGCTGCTACAAGCATCCTACTTTCTGAACTTCCTTTATTCATGCATTGCGTGCTCTATTATTGTAAACTGTTAAGTGTAGGAACTGTTGTTTACTCATCCGTAAGTACTCAGTACCTACCTGATCATGTAGTAAATATCTAGAAACATTTATAAAGTTACATCAGATATCTTGGGAAGATTTGTTGACATTGCATATGGGGGGACAAAATGAAAAGTTTTAGGTAAAAATATAGGCATGGCAATGGCTTTACTTCACAAAGGTAATGGAGATAAACAGTGAAATGGGTATAATAGATAGTGTTGCCTAGACCAATAGAAAGAGTTTAATAAAAACCAATTCATGGCCCCAACTATTCAGAAGTTATAAATCAAGTATAAATGCTGATGCTTTTGTGTAAATCAATCTATCATTATAATTAGGATCTAAAAATGTTGACATTTTACCTGAGGCCTGAATGATAAGAAGGGAGCCAGTGCAGTAAAAAGCTAAGACAAAGAACTTTCTCAACAGGATAGTTTTTGTGTGTTGGTTAGCTTTTGCTGCATAACAAGACAGCCATAAACAGCAAATATGTATTCTTTCTCACAACTCTTTGGGGGCACGGCTGGCTTGGCTGATCTCCATGCACAGTTGATCTCCATGCACAGATCTCCATGTCTTCTCCAGGACTGGAGATTCTAGAGTGGAGCCGTTCATATGTTTAGCAGTTGGCAGAATGTTTGGTCTAGAGGTCCTCAAATGAGGTGCCTCATCTCTGTTTCAGTGCTGTCTCTTCTTCCAGTTGGCTGCTTAGGGCTTTTGCACATGGTAGACTCAGGGTTCCAAAGAACAGCAGAAGAGAGAAAGCCTCATCGAGCAAGTATCTGCTTATATCACGTTTTTTATTGTCTGGTGGCCAAAACAAATCACACAGCCACGCTCCAAGTCAACGCGGCAGGGGACCAAGAGAGTGAGGACAGAGAGGTACGGATCACTGGGGGACAATTTCAGCAACAGTTAACCACACTTGGGGAAGTCATCAGGGGGGATGCAGCTCTTAATGGAGATCTCCAGAGTCTGGTGTGACAGAAGTGAGAGGGGGTGAGTGGCATGAGGTGAGGATGGAAAGGCAGTCATGAGATGGGACCACATGCTTTGATTTGACAAGTCAAATGGGAGAAAAGCACTACATGTCATTTTCAGACAAATCAACTAATCGCCTATGTGAGATCCAATCACCCAGTTTTCTCTTACCCCAGCAATAATGGAATGTCTGACACAGAGGAGAGATGTTGAACCATCACATGTAGGAATAGCCAACCCAGAGAGACATCCAGACCCCCAGTATTCTTTGTGTGGAAGGCAAATAAGCCTTTGTTATTTTAAGCCTCAGCGTTTGGGGTATTGATGATTACTGCAGTATATCCCAACCCTGCTGATTAGTATGGAAATGAAAAGCATGGATCTGTTAAAGCCACAGAGATAGATGATTTTACCTGGGGAAAGAAGGGAAAGAGCAGGACTGAGTCTGGGAGAATTGCAACATTTGCGAGCAGATGGAGGAGGAGAAGTCAGCAAGAATCTGCCACCATTGAGACAAACATGTGGATGAAAACTGTGCATATCCTAACATTTTCTTCTTTAAATTCATGCATAACAGAGACTGATGGTTTTCATCTGTACAGGGCTACTCCTTATGCAGGGAAGCAGCTGCCACCTTTGAGTTTTCCTGAGCAACTTCTTACCTTGCAACTGGATCTACCAAGACACCAGAGTGAGGATGTGAAGATCAAAAACCAACCAGACAAACAAATAAACAATGCTCCAACAAACAAAACTCTTGTGTGGCTACAAATCACACAGGAGATTTTTGGTCCAAACAGGGACATTCTTAAAGCTGAGAAAAGGGCAGAAGAAGAGGGTTCTTACATTGGTCATCCTTTTCATCTTCCTGTTTGTGTTTTCTTGGCTTTGTCCAGTACGCCCCTAGGGTACACAGGCTTGTACACCCACTGGCATCCCCAAGTAGCGTCCCTGCATGTGACTTCCGGCTTAAAGCTGCAGGGGTTAGGAATGGGGGAGGGTGTGATTTTGTTTCCTGGGGTCATTTGTTGCAGAAAAGTTATTTTCTATTTTCAAGGGTGTCTCCGGCATGTTGTTGAATAACAGCCTTTCCCCTGCAGTGGATGTCTACAAAACATAATTGCTATCAGCATTGCAGTCTGCCATTATGATTCTCTTAGGCCTAAGGAGGCTGCCAGAATGTCTACCTTTGTTAATCCCGTGGGTGGAAGATGTGCTGACCCCCCCTGTGTGTCCTAACTATGGCAATTTTGTTCTGAGAGCCGCATAGACGGATATGACCTAGCTCAACTATGAACCACTCAAAACCAGTTTTGCCAAGCCGGGTCTCTATTCCATGTCGAAATTCACATGGAATGCAAGTGGCAAGGGCTGATGACACTCCAGGGACGGGTCTCCAATCCTCCCCACTAAGTTCCTGTTCCTCCAAATCTGGAGGATTTGGTTCTGCAGTTTGAGCTAGTCTGGTCCTGCATGGGCCATTAACTGAAGATCAAGTTTTTAAATTTCAAGATTTACTTCCTTTGACCTGAACCAGCAGGAGGGCTGTTTTATCCTGCAGGTATCCCTGTGGTGAGAAAATGCTGCAGTGAACTCTGCCTGCAGTACATTTTCTGGATCTTGTTATTTCTGTATGTGGAATGTTCTCAAATGCCATACCTAGTCAGCCCTGGTTTGTTCTTCCTGTCACCCCAAGGACCCCCTTCTTCAGAAAGCTTCCCTGGCCCCTCCTCTCATTGCTGTCTGAGCTGAATGTACTTCCCCTGGGCCTCCATGGCCACCTGGGGTCTACTGCCTTGTGACATTTCCACCCTTTGCTGTAAGTACCGAGCAGGAGCTTCCTGGGTCTTCCCTGGATGTGTCCTGTATCAGGGCTTCACGCATAGCATCTCGCGCAAAGCTCAGTCAGTGTTATTGGCCTCTTCATTTTGCAGTTGAGAAAATGGAAGATTGCAGAGATTAAGAAACTTGCTCAAGGTCACACACATAGTTAGTAACTGGCATTTTAGGTTCAAATCAAGGCAGCCCATGTCCACATAGGCCTCCCCATGACCCCCTGGCTTCATATAATCAGGGGCCATAGTATGTCTACTTTTGTGTCTTGAGTACCAGCTAGAGTGCTCAGCATATGGAGAAAACTCTCTAGTATGGACTGGCAGACTGATCTGCATGAAGATCAATCTTGTAGGGTTGAAAGTTCTTTATGAGTAGGGGCTGTAGCTGTCTTAGAGCTGATGGCTGGTCACTAACAAAGACTCTGGCATAGATTGCCGAGTAATACTCCATCGTATATATATACCACATTTTCTTTATCCATTCATCCATCTATGGACATTTGGGCTCTTTCCATACTTTGGGTTTTAAGAGACAAAACAAATGAACATAAGGGAAGGGAAACAAAAATAATATAAAAACAGGGAGGGGGACAAAACAGAAGAGACTCATAAATATGGAGAACAAACTGAGGGTTGCTGGAGGGGCTGTGGGAAGGGGGGATGGGGTAAGGGCCATTAAGGAATCTACTCCTGAAATCATTGTTTCACTATATGCTAACTAATTTGGATATAAAATTTAAAAGATAAAAAAATTAAACAAAAAAATACTCTGGCATAGAATAATATAAACAAAAAAGAGTAGCAAACAACAGTGAGCATGTTTTCATATGCTGGGCACTATTGGAAGCACTTCACATCTATTATGTTTTAAATCTTGACAATAACTCTATAAGTCAAGTTCTTTTATAGTGTCCATTTTACAGATGCAGACACTGGGGCACAGATAAGCTAGGAATTTATCTCAAGGAGGCAACTTGCTCAAAGTTACACAGCATGAAGACTGCAGTATTGGTTTATGGTCCCAAACAGTTTGTAGAGAGTAAATGTTTGTTATGAAATACATATGAAATGATGGGTGGTTAGTTTCTACATTTGGTTTGGTAGCAGAGTGGCTTCCTCTTTATTCCCTAGTGCCCTTGAACTAAACATTCATTCACTGACGTGGCAACTGAAGTCTAGAACCCCTTTCTCACTTCAGCTGGGGTTCCTGTGTGAGCATATGGTGAAGAAGAGTTCCCAGCATGGCTTTTTCTTGTGCCTTTTAGATAAAAGAGGTGAGATCATGGCCACCAAAATTAGAAAACGATTGCCACACCTCACCCGTGGAGGGACAGGTATAGAACTGGGAAGGAAGAGAAACCTCTGGAGGCCTTGCTATGGGATGCATCATTTCTGGGGAGAATCAAAACATGGCACAATCCACAGGAATCTCAACGATGGCTCAATGCCATCCTCTCGTAATGAAGAAGGGAAATAGGGCTCAGAGAGAGGCAGACTTGGTTTCATCCCATAGCAGTTGGGAAGTGTTGTCAGGAACACATTCTCTCAAGACCAGGTCAGAGGAAAAAGAATTTGGTTGCACATGGAAGAGAAAAGCAATCAGCTTCTCTTGGAAACTTGATCTGTTCCATGCACTGCGTTAGCCCCGTATATCCCTGATTTCATTTAATCCTCAAATAATCCTAGGAGACCTGAAATCTCTCATTTCAGATGAAGAAACTCAGACTCTGGACCATTTGCTCAAGCTCATGCTGCTAATATGTATTTGAACCAAGGGGTTTTGAAAATGTCTATTTTGTCTAGAGTTTTTTAGTTTTCCAAAATGAAACCATTCTTTGGCATGAGACCAAATACTTAATTACTGTACTAGCCATAATAAAGAAAATTACTCCAAAGGCAATTAGTTTAGGGTTGCTGTAACAATGAAAAAGACCCCCTCAACCTCCTTACTCCTTTTCTTTTCTTTTTTTTTTTTAATTTTTTTTTTCAACGTTTATTTATTTTTGGGACAGAGAGAGACAGAGCATGAACGGGGGAGGGACAGAGAGAGAGGGAGACACAGAATCGGAAACAGGCTCCAGGCTCTGAGCCATCAGCCCAGAGCCTGACGCGGGGCTCGAACTCACGGACCGTGAGATCGTGACCTGGCTGAAGTCGGACGCTTAACCGACTGCGCCACCCAGGCGCCCCACTCCTTTTCTTTTCTGAGTGTTTTCCTGAGTGTTTTCTTTCAAGAGCTAAGCGCATTGCTTCCATTTAGTTAATCTGGATGACACTCAAATACAGAAGAAGCAGAGTGGCTCATTTAATCTCACAAAGCATGCAGCCCAAGAAAAGCAGTTTCATGACAGAATGACCACTCTCTCCCTAGAAGGGCTCTCTCTATGAATCTGGAGACACACAAGGTCCTTGGTGAGTCTGCATGCTCCAGGTATGATTTCAGCTGGGGTACAGAGTTACTTCACTTCCCCCCTCTGCAGACCCCTTTTTGCTCATCTGAAGAAGGTGGGCTTGGGCAGGTGGGGGCTGAGGTCATATCTATTGCCAATTTTCTGGGAGCTCCTGACTCTCTCCCTTGGGTTGTCTCTGTTTGGCCCCATTTTCCAGGTTGGGACAGGATGGGGAGGTGGATATTCCTGGACTGGGCTGGTGGGCTCGAGCATTTGCCCAGAGTATCTGGCTGAGCCAGAAATACACTCTAAGTTGTCAATTTATTGGGATCTTTCATCAGAGATGCAAACAGTCTCCAAAGGAAACATAGAGGGGCATTTAGCATCTTTGAGAGAGGAGAAAGAAAGCTTCTCTTGGCCCATTTAGGCATGGTGATCTGCTCCAGGTCACTGCTTGAAAATCAAGGTTCTTTTTATTTACTGAGAGAGAGAGAATCCCAAGTAGGCTCCGCGCTGTCAGCCCCGATGTGGGGCTCGATCTCATGGACCATGAGATCATGACCTAAGTCGGATGCTTAACGAACTGAACCAGCCAGGTACCCTAGAAATCAAGGTTCTTACTAGCACTATGGCATCACAGTAACTTCAGTCAGCAAGCTGATGGAAATAGTGAAAGAATGGGATTATTCTCCGGAGGGGAAGCAGGAAGTTCAAGATATGTTTTCTCTCTGCCTCATCCAGAATTTATGAAATGTTATCTTCAAGTCACTTAACTTCTTCATATCTCAGATTCTTCAGCTATCAAGAGGAAAAGATTTCATAGACCCTTTTCGACACACCATACAGATGTTGTTAGAGGCCAATTTGTTCAAACTCAAAAATATTTTGTGATTCAGGGACACTGGATGATAAAAAAGAAAAGAGATTGATATTCCTTCAATTATATGACAAATATTCACAAAGCACCTATCAAGTACAGTGACTTTCTCTCACCACTGAATCATTACCGGTATGTTATTTTGTGTACTCAAGTTATCTTGAGATGAGATCTTTAATCACATCTAGCTCAATCTGTTGTTTGGGGCTCACTTGCTGAGGGGAATCAGGGCCCCAAAAGACAGCATCTCTGCCTCTCACTTTTTATTCAATTACAGCGCTCACCTGGATAATAGAGAATCCTTTCTAAGCCATCAATCATAGCTGACAGCCTGGGCTGCTTTCCTGAGCCCCATTTTTCCATTTCAGTGAAGTTGGGCTCATGCCAAAGAGCTGCCAGGGGGGTACACATGCATCATGAGAAAATTAATCTGTGACTTTTCATCGATGACAAAGTTATGGGCGACACGAGACCCATACTCCCTTCCCCGTGTTCCGTCTGACCTTTCGTTTTGGAGATGGTCTTGGGGCCCCACCGGCACAGGCACCTCAGGTAATGGGATGTGTCATCACTTCCGTTGGCTCAGTGTTTCCTTCCTACAAAGCACTCATGTGTGCATGCTCCAGGGTGACATACTCCAGTGGCCACAGAAGGTGTGGTTCAATTTTCCTTTTCATCACAGACCTGCTATAAAAATTTGAGTACTAACCGAGTTCCCTGGAATAACCACTCACCATTCCCACAGATGCCTCTTTCCATTAACATCACCGGCCATTCTCTGCCAGGGGAGACCCAGCCACCCATCCTGGGGCTCAGTCACATTGCTTTCCCAATTGCCTATGTAACCTCTTGAGGGTTACTTGTAATACATTTGATAATCCTTTTGTCCACTCAGCTATAATTACACTTTTGTCCATGGCCTGAATTGTAGATTGAGGAGCCTTACATGTTTTTGGTTAAGGTTTGCATCAGAGACTGAACTTCAGTCTTCACAACTGATCAGAGCAGACAACATTCTAAGATTGCGGTACTGGCTCCAAGACACTTTTCACTCTCAGATCCTCAAGAAGACGGCACGGATGCAATCACTCATCCACTTAAGCCTGTCAGGAAGGAAATTGCTTATGAGAAGAAGGGAACTGTTACGTGAATTTCCATAAGATTGTGGGCCAAGACTATTACAAGTCATGGCTTTTCAAATATTGAAAGAAGAAAAAAAAATCCACCCTATTATTTCTCCAGCTAAATACAACCTGCTCTTCTATTTATCCAATTCACGGAAGAAATTGTATTTAGCTGCTTAGAAAATTGCAAGACTATCTACCAGCAAGTCTTGTATTGGGTATTATGTTTGGTCTTGGGTGTTGGCTCGTGGTCCATACATTTTCCTTAACTTGCTTTGCCAGATGGAGTTTGAAATGTCTAGGGAGCAGGGGCGGGTGGAGGGAAACATTTTTAATTAGTGGCTTCATTCACCTATTCAGAGAAGGGGATTGTGTCCTATGGTTTTTGCCTGTGGTGCATTTATTCTCCTTTTTAGGGGTGGTGAATCTCCCTTTTGGAAATCACTCTACCCTCTATCCAGACATGTTAATCTGTTTCATGCTGGCCAATCAGAATACTATGTTTCCCTGGCCACAATGATTGGTTCAGAGAGGGACATATGAACCAATCAGGGCCAATCAGGTTCTTCATTGTGATTCATACAGGGGCATTAAGAAAGAGAAGTCCTACTTCCAATGGCATTGCTAAGTTGGGAGGCCATGAGTCCAAGGCTCTGTGTGGCCATCATATTAACCATGCAAAGAGAACGTTGTTGAAATTAAGCCAAGAAGAGGGATGGAGGGAAGGCACAACCTTGGCCTCCTCTCTTGAGCACTGACTTCATCATCCCAGACTGGCTTGAAGCCATCCAGAGAACCCACCCTTGGACTGAGGCTTGGTTATAAGAACCATAAAAAATCAATTCCACCTTTTATTAACATGGTTTGAATTAGATTTCTGTCGCTTGCAATTGAAAGAGACATTCCTCAAAATACTTACCAGGTGCCAGACAATCGGCCTTTTTTCTTTCTGTACCTTTCTTAATCCTCAGAGTGTCCATAGGCATGAGAGAATACCATTCCCATTTTATGGTGGTTCCAAGAGGAATGAGGGGTCAGTCATGTTCTTGTGACTAAGGGATGGTATCTCCAGCTTCACACTCAGGTGATAACCAGATGTGAGAGGGTTTAGGTGTGAGGTCTCTCCATGCCACAGAGCAGGTCATTTTGGCTCACCAGTGCCCACTCTTAGCTCAGGAAATCCAGCTAAACTGGAAATGTTAGAAACATGGGAAGGTCATAAGGAAATGGAAACGAGGCTCCCAAAGTGGGGGCCCACCTCAGGGTCCTGTGCCATTCTGAAGAGAAACCAGCTTCGTTTTTGGACATTGACCTAAGTTTCTCCCTGGGACTTCTATCTGACTGTGTTTCACAGGAAAGTAATGAAAAATGCAACCTTCTCTTTTTAAATTGGTTTGGGGCAGTCTCCCAAAATCTATCCCAAGGAGTTGTTATCAAACAAGAGAGAGAAGAAATCATTTGGAACGCTAATTTTCTTCCATAACTGGATTAGGACAGATTAGATTATATTAGATTAGGTTAGGGAACACCATCTTCAGGATTCCCTTAGCAGCAGGAGCATAGATCACAGATCAGTAAAAGCTCCTGGAGAGCTTGCCTGTGCCTTTTTGTTCCTACCTGATGCCATTTTTCTAGCATTTGGCCAATAAACACTCATCTGGAAAAACGAAGTGCTCAGCTGGATGTGTGGCATAGGCAACATCTACTGCACACCCAAGTCACATGTTCAGCAAAGGCAACGGGAACAGGACAACAGAAGCTTCTGGGTTCCAGAATTTTGCTCTCTGTGTTAATTAAGAAGCTACAGGGGTGCCTGGGTGGCTCAGTTGGTTAAGCGTCCAGCTTCAGCTCGGGGCATGATCTCGTGGTTTGTGGGTTCGAGTCCCATGTCAGGCTCTGTGCTGACAGCTCAGAGCCTGGAGCCTGCTTTGGATTCTGTGTCTCCCCCTCTCTCTGTTCCTTCCCCAATTGCTCTCTCTCTCTCTCTCTCTCTTAAAAGTAAATAAAGATTAAAAAATTAAAAAAAAAGAAGCCACAGAGTCTTAAATACAGAGAACAAACTGGGGGTTGCCAGAGGATGTGTGAAATAGATAAAGGGCATTAAGGGGTAGAAACTTCCAGTTACAAAATAAATAAATCATGGAGATTAAAAGTACAACACAGAGAATGTAGTCAATAATATTGTTATAACATGTATAGATTTCACTTCTTGTAGTGAGCATTGAGTAATAAAATTGTTGAATCAATACGTTGCTTACACCTGAAATTAATAGTGTAAGTTAATTATACTTTAATAAAAAAAAATACATTTCAGGTACATATATACAAATAATGATAGCTGCTTCAATATGCATTTATTAGGCACTAATAGTTGAAATTTCCCAAAATACTTATAAAAATCTTTCAAGCTAAGGATTATTGCCCCATTTCATGGATAAGGACATTAAGGCTCAGAGAAGATAAGTAACTTTCCTGAATTCCCCAAATAAGAAAGAAGCTAGGGTTCAATCTAAAATCTCTCTGATTGCAATGTCTGATGTCTTTTTGCTTTGTCATGTGACCTTTCTGCCCCAGCACTTACTTGACCCCACCAAGTTCATTACTGAAAACAAGATTTCTACACTCAGTGTGTATACTGACAAGGACAGAAATTGATAGCCTGAGAGTCCCCAGCTGTGACTTTTATCACCCTGCCAGTTGTCAGACTGGATTCTGCTGCCCTGGCTATCTGGTCAAAGCCAAAGTCATGTATGGGCTTTGTCATTATATAGACGTAGGTCAAAGTCCTGGCTCTACCCAGTCTAGCTTTTTGGCCTTGGTAGCATCTGCCCCTCTCTGGGCATTGACTTCATCATCTGTGAAATGGGGCTAATCAGCTGCTTCATGAAGTTAAGGAAAGAATCCAATGAGACAACACATGAAATACTTTGCACAGGACCTGCCACAGTATAATAAAGAGTCTGAATCCATTTCTGACATTTGACTACTGACAGCATATAAGCTTCACCCCTACCTGCTTCCCTTCCCGCCACCCATCTGAACAGGCTGATAAGAAAGCCAGAGTGTTTCTTCTGAACCGATGGAAGATCCAAGCTATACAAAGCCCTGAAGTCCTCACTTGGCCCTACCCTCTAACCACAATAAAAACCTCAAGCTGGTCTTATTTTCTAGCTCTCTCAAAGTCATTTCCAGACCCACATAGGAGGCTTGCTCTGATTTCCCTAGGAAGTCTCATCATGTAAATGGTAGACCTTCACATAACATCTTTGTTTGTACACGGAATTATCAATCTTGGCATCCAGACCAAATTTTGGGTGTGTGTGGGGGGGGCCTTCTGTTTCTGCAGGGTGTCCACAACATACACGTAGGTTAGCTATCATCATCATCATTATTATTAAAAAGTTGATTTTTCTTATTTTAGAGGGAGAAAGAGTGCGCGTGTATGCATGTGAGCAGGGGAGGAGCAGAGAGAGAGAGAGAGAGAGAGAGAGAGAGAGAATCCAAGCAGGCTCGACTGTCAGTGCAGAGCCTGACACGGGGCTCCATCCCCAGACCCTGGGATGATGAACCTAGAGCCAAAATCAAGAGTCGGATGCTCAGCTGACTGAGCCACCCCAGCGCCCCATGGGTTTTAAAATTTTATGCAAGAGCCTCATTGTTAATAGTATTTAGCATGAATTTATACATTTATTTGACAATAGTGATGCTGGAAGGAATGGACAATCAAGGAGTAAGTGGGTTATCAGAAAGACTGCTGGGAAGGTCATTCACCCCAATTTGGACAGATGTGGATCCAGGATGTAGGTGGTAGGGGGTGTGGAAATTCCTGGGCTGGGCTGGTGGGTGCTGACATTGTCTCAGGGGGACCAGAAATTGACTGAGCCAAGAATCCACTATAAGTTGCTGATTTAGTGGGAAAAATGAAAATCAAGACCGAAGAATTGGTTTCCATTGTCACATCTGAGGGGGTTTAAAATCTGAAACTTAAGACATATTACAAGAGGCGAAGGACCAAGGACATTGACAACAGTTAGTGAATCAGCATGTGAAGCAATCAGAGGCAGAATGTGAAATTCACAGGCTCTAACTAAGCTGATCTCGTTGGTTGCTCCTTGATGCCCTCCCTAAACTGAGTGTCTCCTTATTTCATGCCACATTGCCTTAAAGCAAAAACAACCGGATAGATTATTTGCATTGTATTTTTCTCACGCAATAAATGATGAGCCATATAGCGACAACTTAGCAAATCAATCTCCTGAAGGTTATTTGTCCTGAATGCACCAGTTAGTTCTTACAAAGTTTCTGGGACAAGAAGCCTGACTAACTTTTCTTCTCCAGAAGTTAGGCACTGAAACATCCTAAAATGAGTTCAATCTGCTCCAAATCATCTGTCCAAACAGTGAACACAGTGTTGTTCATTGGACAATGTTTTCCTGATTTAAGTGTTGTTGAAACACAAGGAATATAATTTATGTTTTTAGCTAAGTCAACACAGTAATGTGAGGATATTTTAAAAGCTCTGCATAAACAAAGGTATGATGTTTGGGCTCAGAATGACAGAGCCAAAAATGAAACTTGGCTGCTGGATGCTATTGTTTTGTGCAAAAGACTCCTATTTCTTGAAACAATGAAATAAAGGGTGTAAGCTCAAAACGAGGCAAGCTCACCCTAGTAAGATTTTGCAGAGTGAGTCAGCCTTCCCAACACACAGATGATGATCTGTTACTCAAAGGGGATCAGGACACAAGTGTCAGGAAAAGAGAATTGTCATTACATGGAGAAACCAAGCCCTCCAGGACCCTTACAACAATGATGTGTTTCGGTAATAGACAAAAATTGCCTTAGCACATTTTCAAGAATTTGGCTTCAATACAAAATTCTTTCTGCCTGCCTTAAGTAATTTTTAAAATGCTGTTCCACCCCAAATTGGTTCTGTGAAGTTTACTTCATATGGTATGATTATAAAAATAATTATTCATGAAAGCATTACTTTGGGGATATTTTTTACCCCAAAGATTTTTTTCTCAGTAGTGACAGGAAACCATTATAAAGAGAGTATGAATTAGACATTTTATGCCGTGAGTTGCCTGGATGTTTCTTTTTTGACAATTGACTGCCTCATCATTTCCTCACCCTCCATGGTAAAGAGATTTGTGTGCAGAGCTCTTCAATCTTTCCCCTTTCCTCTCTCCCCCCTTCCCTTCCTCCCTCTGTCGTTTCTTTTTTCCTTCCTTCCTTCTTTCCCTCTGTCTTTCCTTCAACAAATGATAATTGAGGTTCTACTGTGTGTCAGACTATGGCCTAAACGCAATTGTTTGGTTACACAAAATGATAAAGAATACAGTTTGTCATTGGATGTCTAGAAGTCAAAGAAAAATCAACCCATACAAAATCGAACACCTTCATTGCTTTCTAGGGGAAGTGCAATAGTGAAGTGATTAAGCTCATGGCCATTGTTATTGGACATCCCCTCGAGCTGCAGACCCATTGCTATCTTTCCTTCCCAGGGACACTTCTTCCACCAGTCATCTAGAATCACTGTTTCAAATTCCTGATCAGACACTTTAATCTGGCTTGGATCATCCTCCCCCACCAGCAGGTTCTTGCTAAATTAATCAGTGGGCTGTAAGCTGCTAAACCCAGACGATATTTTTATTTTTTTTTAAATTTAAATCCAAGTTAGTTAACATGTAGTGTAATAATGATTTCAAGAATAGAATTTAGTGATTTATCACTTACATATAACACCCAGTGCATATCCCAAGAAGTGGCCTCCTTAATGCCCCTTGCCCATTTAGCCTGTCCCTCCAACCACCTCCCCACCAGCAACCCTCAGTTTGTTCTCTGTATTTAAGAGTCTCTTGTTGTTTGTCTCCCTTTGTTTTTATATTATTTTTATTTCTCTTTCTTTCCCTTATGTTCATCTGTTTTGTATCTTAAGTTCCACATATGAGTGAAATCATATGATATTTGTCTACCTTCTGTGACTTATTTCACTTAGCATAATACACTCTAGTTCCATCCATGTTGTTGCAAATGGCAAGATTTCATTCTTTTTGATCACCAAGTAATATGCCATTGTGTATAGATATGCCACATATTCTTTATCCATTCGTCAGTCAATGAACATTTGGGCTCTTCCCATACTTTGGCTATTGTTGCTAGTGCTGCTATAAACATTGGGGTGCCTGTACCCCTTCAAAACAGCACACCTGTATCCCTTGGGTAAATACCTAGCAGTGCAATTGCTGGGTCGTAGGATAGTTCTATTTTTAATTTTTTGAGGAACCTCCACACTGTTTTCCAGAGTGGCTGCACCAGTTTGCATTCCCACCAACAATGCAAAAGAGATCCTTTTTCTCGGCATCCTCGCCAACATCTGTTGTTGTCTGAGTTGTTAATGTTAGCCATTCTGACAGGTGTGAGGTGATATCTCATTGTGGTTTTGATTTGTGTTTCCCTGATGATGAGTGGTGTTGAGCATTTTTTTATGTGTCTGTTAGCCATCTGGATGTCTTCTTTGGAAAAGTGTCTATTCATGTTTTTTGTCCATTTCTTCACTGGATTATTTGCTTTTTGGGTATTAAATTTGATGTAATGTATAGATTTTGGATACTAACCCTTTATCTAATATGTCGTTTGCAAATATTTTCTCCCATCCCATCGATTGCCTTTTAGTTTTACTGATTGTTTCCTTCACTGTGCAGAAGCTTTGTATTTTGAGGAGGTCCCAATAGTTCATTTTTGCTCTTGTTCCCCTTGCCTCTGGAGATGTGTTGAGTAAGAAGCTGCTGCAGCCAAGGTCAAAGAGGTTTTTGCCTGCTTTCTCCTCGAGGATTTTGATGGTTTCCTGTCTTACATTTTAGGTCTTTCATCCGTTTTGATTTTTTGTGTATGGGGTAAGAAAGTGGTCCAGGTTCATTCTTCTGCATGTCGCTGTCCAGTTTTCCCAACACCATTTGCTGAAGAGACTGTCTTTTGTTCCATTGAATATTCTTTCCTGCTTTGTCAAAGATTAGTGTGTCTGTTTTTGTGCCAGTAGCATACTGTCTTGATGATTACAGCTTTGTAATACAGCTTGAAGTCCGGAATTGTGATGCCCTCAGCTTTGGTTTTCTTTTTCAGGATTGCTTTGGGTATTTGGGGTCTTTTCTGGTTCCATACAAATTTTAGAATTGCTTGTTCTAGCTCTGTGAAGAATGCTGGTCTTTTTTTGATAGGGATTGCATTGAATACGTAGATTGCTTTGGGTAGTGTTGACATTTTAACAAGATTTGTTCTTCCAATCCATGAGTATGGAATGTTTTTCCATTTTTTGTGTCTTCTTCAATTTCTTTTATAAGCTTTCTATAGTTTTCAGTGTATAGATTTTTCAACTCTTTGGTTAGGTTTATTCCTAGGTATTTTATGGTTGGGATGCAATTGTAAATGGAATAGATTCTTTGATTTCTCTTTCTGCTGCTTCATTATAGGTGTATAGGAATGCAACCATATTCTGTGCATTGATTTTATATCTGCAACTTTGCTGAATTCATGGATCAGTTCTAGCAGTTTTTTGGTGGGATCTTTTGGGTTTTCCACATAGAGTATCATGTCATCTGTGAAGAGTGCGTTTGATTTCCTCCTTGCCAATTTGGATGCCTTTTATTTCTTTTTGTTGTCTGATTGCTGAGACTAGTACTTCCAATACTGTGTTGAATAGCAGTGGTGAAAGTGGACATCTTTGTTGTTAAATCCAAAAGATATTTTTCAATTATAATCTCTTTTTTTCTTCAAGTTTTTATTTAAATTCCAGTTAGTTAATATATAGCATAACATTAGCTTCAGGTATAGAGTCTGTTGATTTATTACTTACATACAACACCCAGTAATCATCACAACAAATGTCTTCCTTAATACTCATTACCCATTAAATCCATCCCTCTACCTATTTGCCTTACCCTAACCCTCAGTTTGTACTCTATAGTTAAGAGTCTGTTTTGTGGTTAGCCTCTCTTCCCCCCCTCCCATGTTCATCATTAAGTTTCTCAAATTCCACATATTAGCAAAATTATTTGGTATTTGTCTTTCTCTGACTGACTTAACTTCAGTTAGCATAATACTCTCTAGTTCCATCCGTGTTGTTGCAAATGGCAAGATTTCATTCTTTTTAATGGCTAAGTAATATTCCATTGTGTGTATGCGTGTGTATATATGTTTGTATATATATACCATCACTTCTTTTTTTAATTTTCATTTACAATCTCATTGACATTAGAGAAATTCCATACTCTTGAAAACTTTTGTTTCAATGATACTATATATTCTTTGTTTTTGATATTCTTTGTAGGCTAAACTCTTCTTCCTGTCCCTTACAAATTGGAGCTCATTACATTCCATCAGAGGTCATTTTCTTAGATCATTTTCTCAGTCTCTTCTTAACATTATGGCTTCCGTTTCATCATCCATGTGTTGGTGACTTACACATTTATATCAGTCAAGGCTTCCCCCCCCCAACTCTCCACTCAACCTCTCCACCGGGGTGATTCAAAGGCATCTTATGCTCACTATGTCCAAAGCTAAACTCATGATTTCACTTCTGACTTCTGACCTAAGCCCCTTCCACTGTTTTTCTCTCAATGCATGGCAGCAGAGTCTTTCCAGATCATTCAAAAATCTAAGGTCATCCTTGATAGTTCACTATTCAATCAGCAAATCCTAAGATTCTGTCTCCTAAATAGTTCTCAAAACTGTACACTTCTATTGCCACCACTGCCACTCTGTTCTTCCCCCAGTTAACCCCAGATCATTGCTCAGGTTGCCGCAGAAGCAACTGACCCTGAAGAAAGAACTTTTTGACCTTCCAGACAAGGTGAGATCCAAATGCCGTGCATTTCATGATGTGGCTCCCTTCTTTTTCACTTATCAAAATTTGCAAATAGACACTGGATTTTGTGATTATTTGCCTATTATTTGTCTCTTCCATGATAGCTTTCCTGACTTCACTCTCATTGTATTCTCAGTATTCTAGAACTGTACCTAGGGCCTAATAGTTACTTAAATATTATTGCTTAATATAATAGGTAAAATTACTAGCTCTGCCTTTTGCAACCTGTGTGGACTTAAATGGGGCTTTTGCCTTCCTCAAGCCTCTGATTCCTTGTTTATAAAATGAAGATATAATTCCCGTTCTCTTAGGGTTAATATGAGGTTTACATGAGATAGTATATTCGAAATATTTCTTAGTGTAGTGTCTTGTGAAGCAGTCAGGAATGGCTGCCCTACCCACATATGGAGTATGGATAAAGATAATTATTTTAGAGTTCATATGAAGGAAAACCCTCATCTGACTCCAAGTTTATGACTTAGAGGGGGAAAGAAAGTCCTCTTGGAAGATCAAGTACATTCAAGATTGTCTTTAAAATATATTGTGGGTAACTGGATATGGGGTCAAGAGGTGTTCAAACAAATTCAGAACAAGCACCACCCAGGGCTGAGAAAGCAGCATTCAGGGATGCCTGGGTTCTTTTGGTGTTCAAATACCTAATAATAGTCAAGCCTTGGTCCCTAACTAACCAGTTTTGCAGAAAACACTCAGGGATACACTGCAATTACTTTGCACATTTGCATTTCTTCACAGGCAGGCATATTTCCCGGAGTCCAGTAACAGGAAGTATTGGAGGGTATTGAATTTTGTCCTTCAACCAGCACCCAATGAGAATGGCAGAACCCTGTGCCGTGTACAGCATGAACATCACTGTTAGGGGGTGAGCTGCTGTCCTTCCAACTAGGAATATGCTATAATGCCTTCTGCTTTGAGAACTTGTCCCCATGCAGAAAGCTTTTTATGTCCTTTGCCACTAAACAATCATGACCTCTGACTGTCTTGTTGGCCCTTTGCTGATCATGTTATGATATATTGTCCACATAGATGGGTAGACCCTCCACATTTCAGGAGCAAGCATTCTAGGTGGACGGGACCATATGTATAAAAACACAAATTTCTGAGGGCAGAAATTCAGTGAAGAAAAGATAGCAATCTTAGGCATTAGAAGTGCAACATTCCTGGGGGTGGCTGGGTGGCTCAGCTGGTTAAGCATCAGACTCCTAATTTTGACTCAGGTCATGATCTGATGGTTCATGAGTTCAAGCCACACATGGAGTTCTGCCCTGGTGGTATGGAGCCTTCTTGGGATTCTCTCTCTCTCTCTCTCTCTCTCTGCCCCTCTCTTGCTTTCTCTTTCTCTCTCAAAATAAATAAGTAAACAAAAATAAATTAAAAAAAAAAAAAGAAGTGCAACATGCATGAAGGGAGCAAAGGAAGCTAAATCCTGACCATAAATTTCTGTCCAGGAGCTATTATTATTATTATTGTTTGCAAGCCATACAGAGACATTGAAGACATTTAAGCAGATGATTATCAAAATTGTTTACATTTAACAGAATCAAAATGGAATAATACAGTGGTTAATAACTCATTCTTTGCAGTCAGGCTAGTAGGATTCAAATCCAGGTTCTACTACTTACTTGATGTAAGACTGAGCAAAGTACCTAGACATTCCATGCCTCAGCGTTTTCATCTGTAAAATGGAAATAATAGTTGTACCTCTCTCATAGGGTTTTTATCAAGGTCAAATAAAATAATAGAAGTAAAATGTTGAGAAGAGGACTTTCCTCTGAGGAAGCATTCAAGAAGTATGAACTCTCATAAAGGAGAAATTTCTCTCCTTTGGCAGGAAGTAACAAACTTGATTTTTCATTTGAGAGGGACAGAAGCAGTGCGAGTGGGGAAGGGGCAGAGAGAGAGGGTGAGAATCCCAAGCAGGCTCCACACTGCTGGCACAGAGCCCGAAGGAGGGATTGAACCCATGAAACCGTGAGATCATGACCTGAGCCGAAGTCGACACTTAACCAACTGAGCCACCCAGGCGCCCCTGTAATAAACCCTTTTAAGCAGGGGAGCCACCTTATTGAGAAAAATGCTTTGATAACTTACCTTGAAGGTGGACATCCAGTATCTTCATGACTGTGGACACTGAGGCTTCCTAGAGAGAAGACATCTAAATTGGAAAATAAAAGAAGAAAAGACAAGTTTTAAGGAGAAAGCAAGTAAGTTCTGCTTGAGATGTGTCACGCGTGAGTTGCCTTTGTGCTGAGCAGATGGGAATATGTATCTAGCACTTAGGAGCGAGTTTGAGGCTAGAAGCACAGATGTATAAAAAGTATGTGCAAAATAGTTGTAGTCACAGTTTTAGGCATTTTACTTAGTTTGGGTCAATTAATTCCTAACAGCTTTGCAGTAGAGAGCTACAGTCAATCCTCGTTGTTTGTGGAGTCTATGTTTGTGTTGTTTGTGGAGTCTATTTGCTAAAATTTGTTTGTAATCTCCAGGTCACGTTGCTTTCTTTCCAGGTCATTTGCAGATATGCAGAGAGCAGTGAAAATTTTGAGTTGCACAATGCACACTGCCAGCCTAGGTTGGACAAGATTTGCTCTGCCTTGCTGTCTCAGTTCTCGGACAAGGATCAGGTGTTTTTTCCACAGCCAGTTTGGTGCCATGGGTTTTGCATGTTTGTACTTTTTTGTGGTAATTTCCTCAATGCTGAAGTGCAGTGTAGTATTCCTAAGTTCAACAACCCTTGGGGTGTGATGTGCCGTTTGGAAAAATATACATTAGACAAGCTTTGTTCACTTATGAGTTACAGTACTTTTGGCCATGAACTCAGTGTCAATGAATCAACAAAATAGATAAGGTATCTTTAAATAGAAAACATACATGAAACAAGGTTATGTATTGATCAGTTGACAAAAATGTGACCAGAAGTTTGCAGGAACCTAACCCTTTATTTCCTTTAAAAACAATGGCTCGGTATTCATCAGGTTAGTGTTTGTAGTGACTTTACAGAGACTAGCTCCTGGGAAACATGAGAATCCACTGTAGATACAAGAATATACAAGTTGCAATAGACGCAGGGAAGGGGGAAGAGATCAACTGTCTTAAATGTCATACGGCAGGTGCATTTCCTTTTTATAAAATTTTTTTCTTAAGTTTATTTGTTTATTTTGAGAGACAGAGAGAGAGAGAGAAGGTAGGGGAGGGTCAGAGAGAGAGGGAGAAAGAGAATCTCAAGCAGGCTTTGCACTGTCAGTGCAGAGCCCGACGTGGGCTCGAACTCATGAACCTTGAGATCATGACCCAAACTGAAATCAAGAGTCAGATGCTTAACTGATTGATCCACCCAGGCACCCCAACAGCAGGTGCACTTCCTAAAGGCCACTTAAAGTTCATTGGGAAAATGATGTCCAATCTGCTAAAGTCAGTAGAAGGAAGGGAAGTGACTAATATACCAACATTCCATCTTGAAATTCAGCTCTTTGCCAGACGCAAAAGTTTCAAATCACAGCACAAAGTTGCATGACATGGAAAACAAATGTGTTCAACAATTGCGTGGAGAGCTTTAGTGAGAGGCTGAGATCCTGTGGGTCTCCTCCCACTCTGCTGACAGCTCAGCCCCAGGGAGGGACTGTGTCAGCAAGGCTCCACGGATCGGCCTCTTTGCTCCCACTTGCCTTTAACCCTGCTTGGCCCGAGTCGTTGATTTCCCACAAAGCTTGAGTCTCTAAGATACCATGTCTAAGATGGCACTATCTGGTAATTTTCATAGGAAACTATGGCCTATCAATCACAAAATAATACACTACCTTATTGATACTAATGACTAACATGTGTGCAGTTTGACATTTCCTAAAACAATCTGTGTCATAGCCACCATGAAGATGGTAAGACTCCTCCTAAAGACGACAATCCAAGGCTCAGGAATGTCACATGACTTCTCCAGAACACACTGTTCATAAATGTGGTAGTTGAGACTCAAACCCAGGCCCTCTGGCCCCAAAGCTCATGTTATTCATGTTCTACCTGAGTGAGCTTCTGGCTGGGTTTCAGGGTGCTCCAGATTTGTGCTGAGGTGTCTCACAGTCTGACGAGGTGATGGTGATCGCTGGGAGCATTTGGCTACACGTTCTCACCTGCCACCTAGCCAGACCAGCTCTGCTTTAATTTTTATTTTTTAAAATTATTAATCTGTAGATTTATAAGTTGATACACTTCATTAGAATGAAATTTATAAGACGTGATTTCTTCTGTTTTCAGACGTTTATGGACAGAGGAAGAAAAATCTTTGCTCTGAGAGGAACTTTCTTGGTGTTTAGTCCAATCTCTTGATTTTGCTGATGTGAAAACGGAGAGCAGGAGGGGAAAGTTCCCCAGACTGTGCTGTGAAAAGGAAATTGGTGGTTTAACTTAACTCAAGGATGGACATTTGCTTTCTGGGGATGACAGCATAGAATGGAAGGTGGGTCACAGGCTCTGAGGTCAAAGGGGCCTGGCTTCAGCTTCTCCTTTGCCACCTGCTATCTGGACAGCCCTGCAGGTTACATAACTTCACTGAGCTCAGATCCTTCATGTACTAAGATGGAAATGGAAATACCTATCGCTGGGACTCAAGAGGACCATTAAATAACACACCCTATTCTCTCCAGTGTCGGGAACCCCTTCAAAGACAGCTGCAAGAATCACACAGGTAGAGATTGAAACACTGGTCTTACTGCCCTAAGGCTGCCCTGAAGGAATGTGGTGTGACTGTAACTGCATGGGTTTCCATGTGACCTCTATTCCCTTTGTCCTTCCGGGGTGGAGTCTCTCAACCACTCACCCATCAGGAAGAGGCCAAGTGCTCCCCTGTAAGCTCCTCAAATCCAGGATCAGGAAGTAATGTGCCCACTAATGGAGGTGGGGCATGGAGCCGTGGCTAAGTTCTTTCTCTCAATGCCACACATTAGGGACCTTTTCTTTCTCCTCTGGGGATGGGCAGGAGAGGTGGGGAAAGGCCCTCTGTGTTCAGACACCATTCCCCTGAGAGGAGACATGCAGAGTCTTTGGTTGATGCACCTGCACCGCATGTTCTTGATGTAAAGACAATACGTGTTGTTGGCAGAAGCAAGTCCATAAACGCTGATCCCTAGTCCATTATTCCTTCCCCAGTGATGAAACAAACAAGTATTTTACACAGCCCTGGGCAGCCTTTAGAATGGTTTAGAGCTACATTTCCACCACTCCATTTTCTGTAGCATAAAACCTGGCAGTAACTCGGGATCAACATAGCTGATATATACACAGTACTTCCCTAACTTGTCTACCCAACAGGACCTGAACATTCAGGGGTGTGTGTGCACGTGTGCACGTGAGGCTGGTGAGGTAACAGGAAAGAGCATCACTCAGTAAAACAGGCATCAGAATACACAGGAGTCCTTTATGACGTACATGGTCCTTACAGGGCACCGTGCTGACAACGCTACATACGTTATCTTTAGTCCTCATAGAAGCATCGCAGGCTGGGCAGGCATCTTCCTTGAGGATGAAGAAACCCTCAGAAATTAGGCTTTAAAATCAGATCTAGCTTGTTCTAGGGTCTTCCCCTTTTCACCAGTGCTATAAACATCTCCTCTTTCTGCTTTGAAGGGGGTGTTCGTGGAAAGGAATGACTGTTCCTTAGATTTAATAGGAAACCAGCAGCAAACTCTGCCTGAATAGAAAGCATGGTGGAGCAGGGAGACCCAGATGCCAAAAACAAACAAACAAACAAACAAACAACAAACGCCTTTGAGAAAGAGCGGACTCTCCATGGATGGCAGGGCACCCAGAATTCCCACTGGAGGACCACTTTCTCTCACCCAGAGAGAATCCAGTGTCCAAGGCCACGGGCATCTCTTCTAATGATTTGGTCAGAAAAATAGGACTGAGTGGGAAACTACCCAGACCCACTCTTTCAACAGAAACTGCTACGTCCAGGTTTGGGTGGCTCTGTCTGCGAGGCTGATGCCCCACAGGCAGTCCAAGCCAGTCCTGGATCCACTTTCTCACTATCTGCCTTTGATGTGAGTTTCCCTTGTGCGTACATTTTAATCCAAGTCTTGGCGTGACTTGCCTTCAAACAGATCCATCCTAAGTCGGATGCAGGCCTTCTTTTCTCCTCCCGCTGCCCCCTTTACATCTCTCCCTAGTGTGGCCAGAATCAGGTCACAGAGCCATGGCACCAAGTTAGGGAGAAGGGATTTGAGTAGGGCTTGGGTCCGGATTAAAGCCTGCAAACCTCAATCCAACATTTTCCTCCTGGCAGGAGACATTTCAGCCTCCTTTCTTTTAAAATCAGAGGGGGCTCCTGGGTGGCTCAGTCGTTTGAGCGTCCGACTTCAGCTCAGGTCATGATCTTGCGGTCTGTGAGTTTGAGCGGCGCATCGGGCTCTGTGCTGCCGGCTGGGAGCCTGGAGTCTGCTTCGGATTCTGTGTCTCCCTCTTTCTCTGCCCCTCTCCCACTCATGCTCTGTCTGTCTCTCTCTCTCTCTGTCAAAAATAAATAAACATTAAAAAAATTTTTTTTAGATCAGAGTTTTAATGAGTGCTGTTAATAAAGTAACATTTTACATGATATGTTTATTAATTGGGACATTACATAGGCCTATCCTTGGGGTCCCCCTGTGTATGAGTGGCAAGGAGGGTACATACCCTTCTAAACAGATTTCCAAAAAGTGAAATAAGTCAGTCAGAGAAAGACAAGTATCATCTGATTTCACTCATATATGAAATTTAAGAAACACGACAGATGAACATAGGGGAAGAGAAGAAAAAATAATATAAAAACAGAGAGGGAGGCAAACCATAAAAGACTCTTAACGATAGAAAACAAACAGGGTTGCTGGAGGGGGGCGGTGGGGGGATGGGCTAAGTGGGTGATGGGCACTAAGGAAGGCACTTGCTGTGCTGAGTGCTGTGTGTCGTATGTAAGAGATGAATCACTAAATTCTATTCCTGAAATCATTATTATACTATATGTTAACTAACTTGGATTTAAATTAAAAAACATAAATTAAAAAAAATGGGGTGCCTAGGTGGCTTAGTCGGTTACGTGTCTGACATTGGCTCAGGTCATGACCTCGCACTCCGTGAGTTCCAGCCCCGCATCGGGCTCTGTGCTGCCAGCTCAGAGTCTGGAGCCTGCTTCAGATTCTGTGTCTCTGTCTTTCTCTGCCCCTCCCCTGCTCATGCTTTGTCTCTCTCTCTCTCTCTCTGTCTCTCTCTCAAAAATAAATAAATGTTAAAAAATTTTTTTTAATTTTTTGAAAACCCCCAAAATTAAAAAAAAAAAAGAAGTAAAACCCAAGGGGGCAGTTGCAGTCCCTTCACTTGTGAATGAAGCCAGAGCACATTCCATGATCTCGCGGGGACCCAGAGGAGAATGGCGTCAACTCCAGCCTTCTGCACAAATGGAGTCCTGTCTTACATCTCAACTGCTAGTTCCTTCTTATCCCAAGGCGATTGTGCTGATAAAACCAAGGAAACAATTTTATCTAGAAGTGGGAGGAAGGATTTCTCTGCCTTTTGGTTATTAAGGGCCTTGGTCCTATTAGGAGTGAATTCAAGTTTGGGGGGGAAAAGCGGTTTGAGGAAAAAACATTTTTCCAGATGTCTGAAACAGGCCGTGATATCATAGATGGCAGTTTGCTGTCTTGTTCCTCCTCAGTTTCCTTCTTTCCGTTCCTCATGTCTTCCTTCAGACTGTGGATTAGTGATAATGACCCTTGAGATATTATACAAAACAAAAAAATGTTGTTTTCTTTTCTTTTGAAGATGGACTTAAATTATCATTTTTTAGTATCTCTTTCCTCTCAGGTTTTAATCCCTCCTTACTGAATGTGACTGACATAGTTGGGCTCACCCAGGTTCCGAAGTCAACCCCATTTTCTATGGCTGCCTCCATCTCAAGGGCTGTAAGAGTGAAATAGTTGATTTCCCAACCTTTTTTGTACCTAGAATAATAGTAATGATCAATGACTACCCTGACTCCCTCTTTTTTCCTACCTTGAATAGAGGCCTGATGTCTAGGCCTGAAGACACCATCTTATTACGAGGAGGTGGTGGGCATAAAGCAAAGACAAAGAGAATCTGAGAAAGACCAATTCTGGTATTATATCAGATTTTACTTGATTATTTGTTTGTTTTCTGTCTACCTAACAGCTTATTTATGCTATTTGCTTAAATATATATTTATTACATATATACAAAAATATATATTTATTATGTAACATATATATGTTATATATATATTATATATATATATATATATATATATATTACACACATGCACGCACACACACACACACACACACACACACAACACTTGGCACTTGCTATGGCCAGGCATTGGTCTAGTAATTTGGGATTCATTAATAAACAAAGTAGACAAAGATCTCTGTCTTCAAGCTTGTGATTCAGCAGAGAGAGATAAACATGAATCAATAGACATAACAATAATACATAATAATAATACAACAATAATACATGATAATAATATGATAATAATAATGCCATGGAAAAAAGAAAAAGTAAAACAAGGTAAGGGGCATGGAAGTAAAAAGGTAAGGGGTATTTTCAATTATAAATTGGGTGGTCAGCATAGAATGTAAGCCTCATTTGGTAGGCACATAGGGAGACATAAGGTGGGTGCCCAGTAAATGTTTATTGAGTAAATGAATAAATGAGTAAGTGAATCAACAGCTGTTTTCCTCTCTACTTCTTAGAGGAGAAAGATTTCCTATATGTGTCATTTACAGTTAGTTAAGTTTTCTAAAATTGCAGTAGAAAGTATTCATAACCAATGCACTGAATTACACCCTTCTATCAGTTTTTCAGTGAATATCTTCATTTGAGAATGCATTAATACTATTCCTACTCTTTTTTGAGAGAGAGAGAGAGCAGGGGAGAGGGACAGAGGGAGAGAGAGAAAGAGAGAATCTCAAGCAGGCCCCACACTCAGCATGGAGCCAGACACAGGGCTTGATCCCATGACCCTAGGATCATGGCCTGAGCCAAAACCAAGAGTTGGATGCTCAACCAACTAAGCCACCAGGTGCCTTCCTATTCTTGAATAAAGGTTAGATTACAGGAGTTTTTCTTCCTTTTCAGCACTTTGGTAGGATTATTTGAGTATTTTCTGTTATTTATTGTCTCTGAAGGTCTTTAAAGGTCACTTGATCACTCTATCTAATGATTGTAAGATTTTCCAGTTTTTCTTTGATGTTCTATCATTTCTATATTATGTGATTATTCAGTATATTTACTTTTTTCCTGCTCAAGAGTATGCTTTTTTGGGAGGTATTTTTTTTTTTTTGTCTTGGGAACTCAATTATTCTTTTTTTTTGAAAATATTCTAATTTTCTTTTAACATTTATCTCTTTGCTCTCTCCTCTCTTGATTTCTGTAATTATTATTAGATAGCTGTTCATTCCTGTCCTTCTTTATTTCATAGGCCTTCACTTCATTTTCATATTTCCCATCTCCTTCTCTCTTTGGGCTACTTTCTGATCGATTTCCTCAGTTCTATTCTACAGTTTTCTTGTTTTCTCTTTGACTGTCTAGTCCACTATTTAATGAGTTTTTATTTTATCTACTGTAATGCTTCAGTTCTAGATTTTTTGGATTCATTTAAAAAATCTACCTTATAATTTTATTTTAAAAAGTCCTGCCTTACCTTATTGCTTTATTTCTTTACTTGACTATTGAAACATGCTTTACTTATTTTAAAGTCCCTTTCATATTTCTCCACTATTGTAAGTTGTTTGGATAAGAATTATCCTACTTACTGAGCCTACTTGCTCTTTCCTTTAACAGATGCTATCTTTGGGTACTTTGTAAATTCTAAAAAATATGTTCATTTTTAACAGGAGTTTGTCTTGTACCTTGGATTGAAGGAATCCCTAATGGGATGTGTCGCTCTTTTCTCTGAATGGA
The DNA here is from genome assembly GCF_023721935.1 of Panthera uncia. Classification (NCBI taxonomy): domain Eukaryota; kingdom Metazoa; phylum Chordata; class Mammalia; order Carnivora; family Felidae; genus Panthera; species Panthera uncia. The sequence continues at coordinate 10,894,913 of NC_064811.1, read as the reverse complement.
CCTTAAAGATGAAATATAAATAGTTTTTTTGAAGTCCTAATGGAGGGCCACACTAACGTAAATATGTATTAACACACCATATAGGATATGGTGAGCTCTTTTAGGAGTAACTCAAGGAAGTGTTAGTAACGACTGGTTTTGGAAAAGACATTAATGAGAAATTGAACTCCACAAATGAGATATTCCGCCATCAGTGTATCTTAACAGTGGAGTTTTTTTGTTATTATAGTCCATGAACAGACATTTTTCAAGAACATTTGCAAAGATGTCGAAGAATTATGTGGATTTAGTAGAAGAACTGAAACAAATGTGGGAATTGAGACTCCTTAAACTATGATCATTTATCATGTCAGCAAGTGGGATGAATCTAATAGGGAAAAGACTTTCAGAAACTGGGAAGCCAGGGACTCTAATGAGGTTTCCAAGATTAACCTTTTAAAACTTCCCTGTAATCCAATGATATGACATATTGACTAATATGCTTATTGCTATTAAGAGCTGAAATCTAATTAATCTAAGAAAAATTTAAAAATACGCTATTAACAACTTCTCTCTCTCTTATTGTATATAAAATTTAACCAGAATTAATACAGAATCCTGCCCTTAATACCTGCATTTGTGTTTCAATTGTGCCCCACTAAGTTTTGCAGGTCAACTGCAAAGGTCAACTTCCTCACTTACTAGCTGTATTTCTTTTGCCAAGTTACCATCTGAGACCCAGTTTCCTTATCTATAAAACCATGATATTAATTGTAACTACTGTTAGGGCTGTTGGAAGATTAAATGAGGTAATTTTCATGGAGCGTGAGCACAGCATCTGGTCCCCAGGGAAAGTAGCTAATTATTATTATTTTCTATGTTCCAAGTGAGTCCAATTTTCCAAAGTTTTTCTTCCACGTAAATTTCACACCAAAGACACAATCCAAAAATTTAAGTACCAAGAAGATCAATTTCCTGCAAGAATTACAGCAAACAAACAAAATCCACCTACTCACTAAGTGGTCTCTTGCATCATCAGCAGCAGCCCACAGTTTAATAATTCCATTCTGGTTCAAGAGAACCCATGAGATTGCACATTCCCTTGCCCCAGGCCTGTAATCCATTTGTACCATGAGAGCATATAGTCTCTGAGCATTTGAAAGCCCTCTGAGGAATGTACAAGCAGAGTACATGCTATTTTTTTAAGCTCATGGGCAACTGGAAATAGAGAGTAGTTGTTGCCAGTAGCTCATAGAGAGAAACAATGACAAACTGGAAATGTTAGAGTCTTAGACTCTCTATAGTTAAACACTGTGGAGGTAGAGGGGAGATTTTAAAGAGAACCCTAGAACACATAGTTTCTGCAGAGGAGTGTAGCATGAAAGTCCCTAGGTTTGGAGGCACCCGAGTGGCTCAGTCAGTTAAGCATCCGACTCTTGGTTTTGGCTCAGGTCATGGTCTCATGGTTCATGAGCTTGAGCCCTGCATTGGGCTCTGCACTGACAGCACAGAGTCTGCCTGGGATTCTCTCTCTCCCTCTCTCTCTGCCTCTCCTCTACTCTCCCTGTCTCTCAAAATAAATAAACTTAAACAAAATAAAAAAAAATATAGAAAGTCTCTAGGTTTGGATTCAAATGATCTGGATTTGAATGTTAGTGCTCCCAGTGGGCAATCTCTTAGCCATGACCAGTCAATGCACGCTCTGAGAACAAGTTGTGATCAGTAAAATGGGGACAGTTCTGAGAATAAATTTACATAGGCTAACTCCATTCATTCACTGATTTGTTCATATACTAATTTATTACAAAACATTTACTAAATATCTCTATATGTGATGCACTGTGCTAGGATCTGGGGAAATGGAGATGAATGAGAATCTGATTCACCTGATTCCATTGCAAATTATACTTTACAATTCTATGTCATGCTTTTTTAAACAAATAGATCCTACTTGTGATTCCAGGACAAGAAATACTAAGTGGACAGCTGCTCTGGTTGACGTGATATTGATAGGTCTGGAGTTCCACCAAATGGACTTCTCCTTGACTCCCCCGGGTGCTTATGAGTCACTTTCTAGGGAACTCCTGAGCCACTTGGAACAGCTAGAAAACCACTGTATCATCATGCAAGCTGCCTTTCTGTAATACTCTGTAGTACATATATAACTAATTTCCCCACATTCTGGACTCCCCAAGCAGGATTGGCTTTCACAGAGTCTAAAGAATCAGAGGCAAATCCTAGTAGCTTTGGAGTAACCCCCATTTTTTTTCGGGAGGCTGATGAGAATTTCCATGACCATCCAGCCCCCCAAAATCTTTTGTGATTAGGCTTAGTTTAGAAAATTGGCTTTGATTTTAACACAGCACAGCACCTGGCACATAGATACTCCATACATATTGGTCTTGGATATACATATTTGCATACATACACATAAGCACTCCTTATATATAACTGAATGGAATCCACCATGACAGACTTTCCATCTGTGGGGCTCATGAGAATGAGCCTCTAGACCTTCAACCACTGAGAGAAGAGTTCAGTAAGGGCTTACCTGCTGGGCTTTGAAATCCACTGTTGTGTTTGTGCCCAAGATGTGCCTCCCACAGATAGATCTTGCTGAAGGCCTGGGCATGCTGGAGATACTGAGAGGCACTTCTCTGAGGGGCAACTTTATCTCAAGGACTTGCTGATGCCTTTGCTGAATCCTCTTTTGACTTGATGGTGAATAGTTTATGCTTCCACCTAACCTCGTCTGCTTCTCTCTTTCACTTATACTATCATGATGTTCATATGGCTTCCCCACCTCACCTGGATCCCTCTCTGTGCTCTCTTACATGGACATTTCTCCAACAAAATTGCAGCATATTTAATCCTTTCTTATTGTTTACTTCTCAGAGGACCTAGTAACACACCTGCCAATCACCTCATCCCATTTTCTTCTGGGAATGCTGATTCAATTGCCCAGCTGATGCTTATGGATCCTGCAAGAACAAGCCCAGGAAAATGGCCATCTGTGAGGCTGGGCGGGAGTAGGAAGGCTGTGGGTCTAAGTCAATGAGGGAGGGGTGTTCTGCGGACAGTTGAAGAGGAGCTATGTTTGGTGAGGGGTGGGTGGAACAAGTCCCACTTCTAAGAGGAGAGAATCACAGGAACTGGCAAATGACTTAGTCAAGTCAGTAGCAAGGAGGGAAGCAGAATAGAATCAGGAGCGAAAAATGGACTGAGGGGGGCAGTTTAAAACAAAGAACATCAATAAGTGCTTAGGGAAGCTTGCTTCTTAGGTGGTGACTGATGTTCACAATCGGGACAGTTCTAGAAACTTAAATGGACCACACAGGGATTTCTTTTTTAATTTTCTTGTTTTCTTTTAATTTTCTTCTTTCTTTTAATTTTTTTCTTTTCTTGTTTAATTCTTTATTTCTTTATTTTAATGTTTATTTATTTTTGAGAGAGAGAGAGAGAGAGAGAGAGAGACAGAGCATGAGTGACGGAGGAGCAGAGAGAGAAAGAGGGAGACACAGAATCTGAAGCAGGCTACAGGCTCTGAACTGTCAGCATAGAGCCCAATGTGGGGCTTAAACTCACAAACTGCGAGATCATGACCTGAGCTGAAGTCAGATGCTTAACCAACTGAGCCACCCATGTGCCCCATGGGGTTTCTAAGAATTCTATTTGGCAAATAGATTTTGGGACAAGGTAGTGGTCAATATCAGGGAAACTGAAGAAGTTGGTGGAGTTCTGAACAAAACTAGACCATGGATCAGTAGCATACGACTCTGATGGACCCTGACGGACCCTGACATTACTCCTTGGCCAGCCACATTGATTGGACAGAGGTGAGGGTCCAATAGGCTCTTAGAGAGACGAAGATAATGGGGATCCTGGCAGACAAGTGGCAACACACCGTGATGGAAACCCATGTGGCTTAGGACCAGTCACTGCTGTGTTCGTCTGCCAGCCCTGCCCGTCCCTAGCTGGGAGACTTTGGGAAAGTTTATTCATCCTGTTCTACTTTAGTTACTCTGTTTATAAAACAAGGTTAGTAATATGGGCCTTGAAAGTCATGGTGAAGTTAGAGATCATGTAAACATTGTGCCTAATACAACGCCTGGTACTCAATAATGGGTGCTCAAAATATGGCACTTATTAATATCAGAAACCAAGAAGTCTGTCTTAGCTGGGATATGTCAAACCAAGTAGCAAATATATAGCCTCAGAGTTCTGATAACTAGAAAAATGAGTTAGTCTGAGTCTTAAGAAGTTTTTCTTTTTTATTCGAGTAGAATTCACTCCTAGATCTATTCTATTGCTCAGGAATTTCCAATTTGCAAGCATTTCCTTCCACCATTCAAAGTCAACTAAAATAACTTTCATCAAAAAAGTAAAGTTGTTGTGTCAGGCATCTGGCTGGCTCAAGGGGTGCACCTAGCTTCTGAGACTGGACCAAATGCTCAAATGATGCTCTGAGGCCTGCCTCCCATTTCCTTCAATGTTGCTTCATTCTTCCTGAGGAGGCTGAGAGGGCTCAGAGGAGCTCTGGAATTGTATTATCTTCCCAGACCATGATCCTGGAGAAAAGAGGGCATCTCTTTTCAGATAATTTCAGCAAAAGACCTGGGGAGTGATTGGTTGGCCTGGTCTGGTTCAGGTGTCCATCCCTAAGTCAGTCACTGGGGCCAGGAAGTAGAAGGATCTCTGAATGGCCTGGCCAGCTGCTCATCCCTAGAGCTAGTGATAAGAATGAGTGAAGAATGTTTTGAGAAATGGCTGTATAAAGGTTTGTTTTTCCTCCATCTTCTTTCTTTATTCCCAGAGAGTCCCGAGAGGGCCACATCCCTTTTCCAGATCAAGAGACTCTCTTACAGTTGGTTCTGCGAACAATTCAGACAGAAGACTGATTCAGACCCTAACCTAGGAGATGGACATTGATGTGGAATTTTACTTAAAGATTTGTCTCAGATAAAAAACTTAGAAAGGGAACCTACTTTTAGATGAAGTAATAAAAATGTCTTCTGAAGTATTCTGAGACTTAAGATTCATACCAGTTCATAGTTTCTTAGTCTCCAAAACAGGCCAAAGACACTGGGGAGTGGTTTTCTTTCCCTCCCATCCTCTCTCCTTTTCCTGCCTGATGTACGCAATCAAAACATGTATCCTCAGGAGCCAACTACTCTTGGTGGTTAGGAGAACCCCTCCAACAGGAAGGATGCTGGGGCACATCTGTGCTGTGTCAGGCCATGACACATTGGCATGAAGGAAATATTCCAGACGGTACAGATGCTGCTGGCTTCAACGGTCTATTGCCTCTGGCGTTAGTTCTTTCTTAGAAACAGATTATGTAACACTTTATTTATTTACTTACAGTCAATGAATATTAATTTTTTAAAACTAGGAAAAGATATAAATATAGAGAAAACACATGTCACTTGTAATTCTACCCCCCCCCAAAGCCCCAAATTTAATATTTTAATGTATATCACCCTAGATTTTATCTGTATAATTCCATTTGATGTGAAGGATGGGTTCTGAAAGAACCCACCTAATTCAAAAGGAGCAAACTGGGAAGCTGGTTCTTTTATAGGAATTAAACTTAAAGTAGTGTGGAATGTGTTCTTGGAACACATGAATCTGCAATGTGTAAGTTGAAGAACACCTTTGAGATGCCCATCTTGTAACCAAGTAACTGGATTTTTCCTTCCTCAAGGTTTTCATTATCCTTCCCAGGTTATATGATGACTTTGGCAAATTCTCGTCTCATTTCATGCACTTCTCACTTTGAAATTCACACTTCACATTATTTCAGGTAATAACATGGCCTTCTTCATAACCCTTAATCGCATCTAACATTTGGTTCCAAAGCTGTTGATTTTTAGAAAGGTTTCCCATTCTGTGTCACTGCCTAATGAAAGTTTAGTTGACGCTGTTTGAGGATATGAAAACAAAAATGAAAAATAGTCTAATAAGTCTTAGACTGACAAATCCTTAAAGTCCCTCACATAAGGCCAGTGCACATAGTCATGTGGACCCCAGGATGGACAGTATTTCTCATTAGCGGCCAAGGTGGCTCCAGCTATAACATAGACAAAGATGAACATTTGCCCAGACCTCTAGATTTCAAGTCCTTTGAATCCTGACAGTTTTTTTTAAGCTTTGATGGATTTATACTATTTTGAGTTTATTATGAGATTCCTCACATTTCTTGTTTTTTAAATTTTTCAAATGTTCATTTTTGAGAGAGAGAGATAGAGACAGAGCATGAGTAGGGGAGGAGCAGAAAGAGAGAGAGAGAGAGAGAGAGAGAGAGAGAAAGACAGGATCCAAAGCAGGCTCTGAGCTGTCAGCACAGAGCCCGAAATGGGGCTTGAGCTCATGAACTGTGAGATCAGGACCTGAGCCAAAGTTGACGCTTAAACAACTGAGCCACCCAGACACCCCTAGATTCTAAACACTTCTATATCCCACCACTATAGATCCACAAACACTGGGACCTTCTCTGTGCATGTGTGAGTATGGATAAGCCTTTTCTCACACAAATAAGATTCACAGTGGACACTGTTTGGAAACTTGCTGTTTTGACTCAATATATCATTGCTTACAATGGGTGGCACATAGAAAACAATTCAGATTCAGCCACAACGGATACTTGGCTTTTCATCACATTGTTTAAAGTGTTCTCACCAACTAGAGACAGACATCCAGAGACAGCCCATGGGGGTGGTAGGTCAGTTATCTAAATCTTTGTACTAAGGTGTTCCTAGTCCTAACTCTAGTCTGTGGACTCCAAAATTATCAGCAAAACCCAGACCTTCTCAAAATCCCTCATTCCAGAGGAGACGATCCAGATGTCTCTCACTGCTTGAGATGCCAGCACAGAGAAGCAAATGTGGTCTGGGCTCTTTTCGGGTCGTGAGTCCTGGATGGAGAAGGGTGATAAAGCAAAGGCATATGAGAGTCTGCTGCTCAGCTCAAATGACAAGGAGGGATCTGATTAATTTGGAGAGTGCAGAGAGGCTGTCCCGTGGAAAAGCTGTTTCAGTTGAGACCTGAAGTATCCCTCTTTGGAGGGAGAAGCTGGGAGGTTTTTTCTGAGAGGAAGAGAACAGTGTTCCAGGATGACAGAATGGAGTGTTTGGAAATCTGGAGGGAAGATGAATCAAGGCAATTAGAGTTTCTGAAAGTCATCCAATTCCACAGGACCCAAAGCAGAATAATGGGGAATCTGAGGGAACATCTTGGGGACAGATTTCAAATTGGTACAAGGGGACATTCGGTGAAGCCAGAGTTAACCAGCAACATCATGACCTTCCTCAGTGTTTGACTCCAGACTATATAAGCAAGGTGGGGTTGCTGTAGGGGGAACTGAGCTTTGGAAGGGGGGTGGGTCAGAGAGATGACCCAGATACTCTCTGATCTTATAAAATATACTTCCTAAAAACCAAAGCCCATAACCAGAGCCTCTTTCCTTAGTTTTATGACTTTGTGTTTTTTTCCTTTGGCCAAATACCAAAGAATATTATTTAATCCCTGTAGAACTGTGCATGGAGTCCAGCTCGTGTTCAGTGCAGATCTCATTCAACTGCCATTCATCTGAAGATCTAAAGAAAATTTAACTTGCTCTTGGGCATTCACGTAGCAGAAAATAGAATTTTGAAAAGCGTCAAAAAGCATCTTCAAAAACATGAATAAAATCCATGACCAACACTGGATTTTAGAACCAAACGGGACTCTGGAGGCCAACAAGCCAACATCTTTATTTTACAGATAAAAAATGGAGGCAAAGAGACACCCAGTGACCCAGACAAAGTCTCTGGATAGGGAGGGGCAGAGGCAGGGCTAGTGAAACAGGCCTTCTGACTCCCCAGCCACTCTTCCTTCCATGTGTCCTGGAAAACTCTAACTGCACATCTGGGGGGCGACTCCTAAAAAATACCACTTATGTATTTCACAGAAATTCAAGTTAAGTTTAAGGAATCAAATGTCTAAAGAGCTGCCATGTGGCAAAGGCCTTCATTTGCATGCTCTTTGCTCACCTGACTGACTCCTTCTCATTATTCAGGCCTCAGATTAAACGTTAAATTCACAGAAAGACCTTTGGAAGTGGAGTCTACTCTTCCCTTCACACGCTTAGCAAAGTTCATTAGTGCGCAGACTTGTTTATTTTCTCCCTCCCTGACTGCCCTCTACATTCTGTGAAGTCAAGGACCAAGACCATTTTCTCAGCTCCTCTACGTGCAGTGATAGCGTAGTGCCGGCAATGGTGGGAGGGCTGGGTACCCCATGATTTCCCCTGCACATCAACCCCACTCTTCTTCATTCTGTTCTGGAGTGGGAAATGACTTTCATCTACCTCACCAATACGTTCCCTTGACCTCTGACATCTGATCAGGCTCTCCACTGGGAGATGAAGACAGGAGAAGACGGAGGTCTGTTTTCCTTCCTCTGCTCCTTCCCAGGCAGCTCACAGTCTGTTGGTCTAACCCTTCCACCCAAAGCCACGGCTCCAGTCTTTGGCTCTGTCCTGGAGGTAACCACTCTCCCACCCTGCGCTTCCTGGTGGTACGGGTGGTAATGGCTCCCCTCTGTGGTGAGCTTGGGTTAACGCATGGCACTATTGTTCCCTTTCACCCCATCCAAGCCTTTGGAAATACGTTTGTCCTTTACCAACATTTTATCAATACCTTCATCCAAACGTGCTGTCTCCCTCTCGCTAAGATGCTAACAGATGCAGTTTTTGTTTGATCAAACTCAACTACACCTATTAAAATGGAGGAGAGGTCATACACATTCCAAAGAGATCCAGGGAGGAGAGCGTGACCACCCCTGGAAACTGGAGCGAGGCACAGGTACATGTGTAAAGGAAAAGACATCAGAGACAGGAAGGCCGATCATCAAGAAAGTGAGTGGGGTTCAATAGATGTTCGTGAAAAGAAACTGTTTTAATAATTTCCATGCCACATAGATCACACACACATCAAGGGAATGGGGCTGACTGCATGATCATGGTACGGAGGTGAGTCTGTGGAGCTTGTCTACATACAGTCCGCTGGGAACTGCCACGTCACAGATTTCCTTTCCTCTGCTGGAAAACAGAAAGGCCAGACTAAGTGATTTATAAGACCACTTTCAACTTTAAAATTTCCTGATTCAGCATTTCCATGGGGTGGGCTGGCTGTGGAGGACTTCAGAATTTCTTGGGTGGAGGCAAGCCACACTGGGGGAGGGTCTTCTGTTTCGAGCGTGTGAAGGCATCGTGGCAGCTGTTAAAGCTGCCATTTTGTCAGATGTCTTCAGGAAGAGCCCTGCCTTTCCCGTTGACTCTGCACTTTAGGTCAGACGAGCCCACCCATACTCCCTGTGGCCAGCGTCCAACCAAAGAGAATCTTGGATTTCTTGCAGGCGGGGACTGAGTTCTCTTCAGTCGTGTTCTCCAACATGGAACCTGGCGCATTGGATGTCCTCAATGAACATTCAGAGAATGGAGGAAATAAATGTTTGTGGCAGAATTTCTTGGCCCTTCCTGGCACTGCCTTCAATTTTATTTTGATTCTGTATTTTCCTGGCTCTTAACCCCTTTTGACTAAATTTTCTGTTCCTGGCTCCATATTTTCTCCTTGGAAACAACAGTGGCTTTGGCTTCTCCGGAACTAGCCTTTGGTAACTGCCATCTGTGGAGTTTGTCTTTGAACTGTTCTCCGTGCTTCAGCACATGACATCCCAAAAGTGTCCCTTTAGATGCCACCTGAAAAGCCAACCTTAACAAAATCTGCAAGTTGGGTGACAACTGGCTCTCCCTCTCTCAGCCTCATCTTATTCCCGACCTTTACTTCATCTCTGACTCTCATTTCCTGAACTCCTATATGAAATGGCAGTGATTTTCTGAGCAATTAAAGTGTTTAGAATATCTCAATGTCCTCCAAACAGAAAGCCATAATAAAACTGTCCTGAAAAACTGTGACATACTCCAGCTGTCTCAGTAGTTGCTCAATACGTTTGGTCATAAAGAGACTGATATGTGTTTGTTCATCAGTGCCTATTTCCTTTTCTCTCTTGGGCACATAGCTAGACTGCATTTCCCAGCTGCCTTTGCAGTTAAGTGGTACCAACCAGTACCAACCAGTGAGGACCAAACAGTGGAATGTGGGCATGTGGGCACCAGAGATGTGTGTCACTAAGAAGCCTGGTCCCTAAAATTTCCCACATTCACCTCTCCTCGCTCTTTTGTCTGCTGTTTGGATGCAGGGTATCCAGTGGCAGATTCTAAAGTCCTCAAAGATGTTGGAGCTCATAAATGAAGGAGTCCGGGTCCCTAAATGATAGCAGAGTCACTGGATGAAGGAGTGTGGTTCTTGAATGGAACAGGGCACCCCTACCTGCTGACTGTCACTGGAATGTGACATGAACAGGAAAGAAACCTTTAGCACGTCAAGCCACTGAGATTTGGGGGCTGTCGGTTATAGCAGTTGGTCTCCCTTGACTAACACAACTCACCTACTCACCCCAAATTTTGAGCCCCTCTGAATGTTTAGGCTGGTGCTTCTCATAGGAGAAATTTGACAAATTCTAAAACAGAATTCTACCCAGAAGGATGTGTTTAGGCAGAAATATTTCCCTTAAATATCTTTCCTGTGAGGTGTGTGTGTGCGTGTGTGTGTGTGTTCAAGACTAAGAGAGCTTCCTTCAGTGAAAGAAACAGATTGGTCTTGATGTCTAATAATCTGCTGCATGCCCCTACAACAAAAATTAGCCAAATAGAAAATAGTGACTTAGGAAGGGGGGAAGAAAGAGGCTGTCCCCATCAGCTCTGGTGGCCAATTATTACTGTGGCAACTTTATTGTCCATTCTCCCAGCCTCTGCTGTTTTTGGCAGAGTTTCCAACTTATGACCTTTCTCAATTAAAGTGTTCCCTTGGAGAAGGATTTTAAGAGAGGAACTTAGCAATTAGGAAAGAACAGATAAGTTTCTGCCCTGCGCAGTGGGCCAGCAACACAACATCCCATCCGAACCTTGAGATAGGAAACGCTTTGCCTGATCAGCCAACAACCACGCGCATTTCAGTGACTTGATTCTCTCCATCCCATCAGCTGCTGCCCAGGGCAGGTGAAATGCGAGAAATACGTAGCTGTTTCCTAGTTGGTTTTGGTCATTTCTTTAGGAGATATCATAGAAAATATAGTAGGGGAGAAACCGAGGAAAAACCATTTCATTTTGTCCTCTGCGGTTTTTGGCTGTGATTGAAGTCTGCCTTTTCTTCTGCCATGTGTGATGATCTGGCCAATGTTAGTATAGTATATTTGGTGATCTGCTAAAATATGGGAATGCCCATAAATAAATAGATAGATAGATAAATAAATGAATAAATAAATAAATAAATAAGTAAAATAAAGGAAGCCCCAAGCCTATAGTATGTGGGGAGAATTCCAAGACCATTTGGAATTGTTTATTATGGGTTTTTTTTTCCTGAATTATTTATTACTCTGTAAGACCAATATGGCTAAATTAACTCATAAATTAATCCATCATAAAAGGCTGGGAAATACCCTTTTTATTGGCTTCCCATTTGAACATCCACAATGGAGTTGGAAAGCGACTATTATCAGTGGCAAACAGGCCCCTGCAAGAGGGGAAATGATTTGTCTGGCACTACCTAGATGGCAGAAAGTGGAGCCCAGCTCAGACCTGCTCCTTTTTGGCTTTTAACCCCATATAGTCATTTATTGAGTGTATATTAAGTGTATATAATTGAGTGTAGATTAAGTCATTTATTGAGTGTATATTAAGTTCCAGGTATTTACAACAGTCTTTGGGCATCAGGACAAGGCGTCAGGACACTGATGCTCAGAGAGGCAAAACTACTTGCCCACATTCGTACGTCGAGTGTGTGTGATGGCACATTCCCTGTCCGTGGGATTCCGGGGCCTTTGTGTGTCACATTGCGTTTTGCCATCAGAAAGAGGCTCTGAGATTGATCAGCACGTTCCAGGTCCAGAGGTCAGAACTCCAGCTAGATATACAGAGATGAGCGAAGGGTATAGCGTTAGTGAGCCGAACCCTTTCTGCTCCTTCGTGTCCTACCAGATGTAAAAGTTCAATCAGCAAGAACACCTCCAGCCAGCAAAAGATCTACTTCCTGTCCGTCTTTTTTAGACTGTGTTCTCCTGATGACTTTCAAAGGGGCTTGGAGCCCAGATTAGTTCGACAGAATAACAGAGCGAACCAGCTTTGTTCCCACAAACACCACTTCCAAGTCGCTATGAGGTAACTTCAGTTCACTGTCCAGCTTAGACTGGAAGGGCCAAGCTCTGGGGAGTCCCCCACACCCACGGCAGAGCCAGCATCTGGATGCCCAGATCGAAGGGTGGACACAGAACGTCCAGCCCATCCCTTGGCCGGTTAATGCAAAGTTAAAGCTCTTAAAGCTTCAGCGTCCCAGAAAGATCTTGGCAGATGACAGCAAATTGGAGGAGAATAGACCCGGGGAGGAAATACCGTTTGCAGCCTGGGCGGCTTTTACATCTACTGTCTCTTCTTTGCTGCCGAATTTCAGGCCTGTGACTTTCTGACAAAAGGCTCTTCTGGCCCAAACCTGTAGACTAATACTGTGAAAAAACCATGCACAGAAGTGGAGTCAGATGGGACCAATGGACCTCACAGTTCTGAGCCTCTATTCTCTTTGAGGAGACTGAGCAGAGCAAGGAAACAGGGTGGATTTGCCACTTCCTTGCAGAGTGGCTTGGGCCAGCTTCTTACCTTTTCTTGACCTCAGGGTCCACCTCTGTGATAGGGAACAACAATGGTCCTTATCTCAGAGGCTGTTAAGGGAACCCGTAGAACAATCTCAAGGCCATGCTAAGTGCCATGTAGGTGGAATGTATGCCATTATTACATTTTCTCACGAGCAAGAAGGGGATAACGATAGCACATACACAGGATTGTTAAGGAACAAACGACTGGATATTCCTGAAGGACCCAGCGCTATGTAGGCACTAGGATGTACGTACTGGGTCTCATGCAGAGAGGCTGACCAGAGAGGAGCCTCTGAGAGTGTGGGTCTGGGGATTCCGGAGACAGAGGCCCAAGTCTTGTGTCTGCCAATTACCAGATAAATATTTTGCAGATCGTGTTATTAGCATACGCCGTTTGTTGTTCCAGGAGGTGATATTTAAGGAAAAAGAAAACGCCAGGTAGGCAGAAGGGTGGACCGGGGTAAGGAGTCCTGGCTTGGAACCCAACTCAACCGTTGGAGACCAGTGCAGCCTTGGGCGATCTCTCCTTCACCTTGACTTTGAGTCTCTCTTCCGTGGAAGGACAGTGTAGGTGATGTTCCTTGGAATGCTAACAGCAAATATTGCCACGGGGTCTCACGCTCATCCACCGCTGGTGGGAATGGGAAATGGAACATCGAGCGAGCAAGCCACGTGGTCGTGTCTATATCAGATGAAGGTGTATGTGCCCACCTCCTCTGCATGATGTGTCAGAAGCTTTATGTTTGTTCATGCCACATACCGTTTTGAGCCTCCATTATGTGTGGGCACTGTTCTGAGAGCTGGGGATACACCAATAAGCAGAACGGATAAAATTTTGGGCGAGAGGGGCAGGGTAGACCAACAAAAATAAGATAAGATGAGAACGTGCTTAAGAGACACTGAAAAAGAAGGGCAAGTGGCCGGGAAAGTCGCCCTGAGAAGGTGGTGTGGCTGTCCAGGGTCTGCTTCCGCAGGAGATGGGCTATGGTCCCAGCGCGGTGCCTGGCTTACAGTAGGCTTGAGTAAAAGGTTAGGGGAGCTAAAGGCTTAATGAGTAGAACCTGAATCCTGAAAAGACTGATTTGGATGCAGATGTGAATAGTCAGTATATCTTCATCCGAAATGAATTAGTTCTGACAGTTTCCAGAGCAGAAGGAAAATGATTACATTACCATTATTTTAAACCTGGGAAGCACAGGGGGAATGAGACATACATTCTCCTCCCGAACCAGCCCAAGCTTTCGAGGCCCCGTGCAGTGAGAGGCGTTATTTGCACTTTGCTGCCCCCTGGTGGTGATATAAAAATATAGCCGGAACTCCAGGACCCCGGAAGTTTGTTGACCTCCAAGGTAAAACATGCCAGTGGGCGTGCGCCTCCATCATTGGGGTATTGGGGTTAAACTATCAATGTGCTGACCACGTCTATCAAGTCCAGAAGTATGAACGGAACGACTTTCAGGCTCAAATGGCTAGATTACGTGAAAGAACTATTTCAGGTAAGTCAGTACAATGGGGCATGCTATTTCCCCTATTTTGGAGTGGGTCATTTCTGCTCAAATATTGCTCTTCATGAGTTCACGATGACTGTAACGGGGTCAGAGCTCATAGGGACCTAAGGTATTTCTCAGTCTCAGAATTGCAGGAATGTTTCCTGGGGAGTCCATGTGTGGACTTCAGGGAACCTCTGTAGAGGTTAAACCCTAAGCAGGGGAAACCCTATTCCCAAAATGTATAGGGAAGTGTCCGATCCAAACAGCTGGGGAAACTCTGGGCCAGTTGTCCAAGGTGAGTCCACCATGAAAAGAGAGACTTGTGTTTGATTATCACTGTCGTTCTTCTGGCTGGAACATTCTATTCCGTTTATACACACATATCCATCTCTCACTTTACCTGGTATCAGTATGGTGGTAATGAGGTCACCTCTGTCACTGTCTTGTGGCAAGTTTCCTAACCATTCTGAACCTCTGTTTTCTCATGTAGTGAAAGAAGAAAAGAATATCTATTAAATAAAATTAATCAACACTTAAGGGTGGGCACATGTGAAACTAGACTACCAAGCACCCATTAGATGCTTAACAAACAAATGCTTCTAAAAGTAAGCTCATTAAACATTAATATTTATATAGAATTATAAAGTATTCAAGATTCATAAATGATATGAAGACTTATCTTATGCATTATTCCTGGTATTATATTCCCCGTAAGCTGTGAACGATCCATCAAATGGTGAAAATTTATGATTGATGGACTTCGTCTGTTTTCTTCCAGGTGTATTTCTATCAGGGAGTACTTTGAAAGCCATTACGAGGAAAATTTTGCTGTGTTTGTGTTTGAAGATAGCGTGCTGACCCCATTTCTGTTCACACTTGGTTTTGATTGAGAATAATAGTCTATTATAAAGGCTAATGTTTGGTACGTCATGTACGCGGCAAAACTGCCTTGGGTCTGCGTCTTGGGGCTTCTCTTTGTAGAATCAGCTGCTTTCCTCTTTTCTTTTAAATCTTTATGGTTCTTGTTTTTACTGCTCTAATTGTAATATGTGATTATTGTAAATACTATCGAGACATTACAGAAACACAGGGCCTGTAAAGAAAACATTTTCTGCAATCCCAACCTTCTCTCAAAGGTTTGGCATATTGTGTTCATTTTATTTAATGAATATACTGGTGTGTGTGTGTGTGTGTGTGTGTTAACAAAAATGGACCATACTAACATGTTGTTCTGCAATTGATTTTTATAACCTTTATACATCTTAGATAAGCTCTACGTCAATCTGCCTGCTCTCTGTCTCTGTCTTTGTATCTCTCTCTCGCTAACTCTTGTGTAGTATTCCACAGCGAGGTATCCCTGTTGTAACCCCAAGCTTCCCTTCCAGGTCGCCTGCTGCCTTTGATCCACATGGTAGATCAAAGATCTCATCTATGCAAGGTCTCTCCAAGACTGGAGAAAAAGAAGCAGTAAGTGAGAGTGTTCTCGCGAGAGACCGCAGAGCAGTGAGCAGTCACGGGTGGTTGATGGAGGAGGCTGAGGACCTGGAAACGTCGTGGACAGTGCTCCTTGGCAGGTAAAAGATGCACGGTACTCTGCTGACCCCATCTCACCTGTAAGAATCATAGACTTGAATTGGTGCGTTCTTATGGCTTCTATTTTAAGCCTCATTGTCATTCATTCAATCAACAAACATTCTAAACTATCCACTATGAGGGGATCAGAGCTGCTGAAATAAACTTGCTTGATAGATGAAAACCGGTTATTATACACAAGGCAATAACCAATTGCATTCCGCTGGACATGATTCCTTTGCACTCCTCTGGACAAGACTAATTTGCATTCTCAGTTTTCTATGATTTATAGAGGAGTGAGCTAGTTTAAAGACAATGAAAGGCAGAGATAATCCAGAAGGGTGTATTAGACTGGTCACTAAGTATATTCGCTGCCCATTTCAACTCCCCTGACAAATGTCACATGAATATCCAACTGCAAATACGTGGCATGTAAGTAAGTGCTAAGCCAATGGATATAAAGGCAGTTAAGAAACAGCAGAACGGATCCATTTGTGGGATGGGTGTTGGAAAAGGCAGGAATACCGCTGAGAAATGGATCTACGAGGGCAGGAAAGTATGATGAGTGGCGGAGTTGCTGTATGTACCTTGTTCCCGGCTTCAGCCTCATGCCCGTGTTTCTTGCCCTCAGGTTGAATTTCCTTTTTGAACCCAGCTTTCTTGGCTTTGACCCTTAGTTCTCTGGTTTGTTACTGTCCTAGTGATTGACACAGTATCTCCTTGTTCTGTTCCACATGGAGCGACCTCCTTCCTTGATCCCTACCCCAAAACGGACCCGTCTCTAGACCCACGTGAGTAAATCTGACCTCACCGGTTGTTTGGCCTGGTGGAGACAGGGGTTATACAACCGCAATGCAAATCATTCAAAACCAAATGCCAGTGACCAGAATCCTTTTCCTAAATGTCCCTTTAGCCACTGCCGTGCCACTCGGCTAGTTTCTTTTCATTTCCTCCTGCGTCTGCTTCCCTTTCTTTGTCCCCTCTTTCTCAGAAGGGAAAACCGAAACTCTCTTCCTCTCATTTTGCAGAGTTGCCCAACTCATCCCTAGCCCTTTTCCCTCCCTGCAAGTTCAAATCCAGACCATCTTTTGCATGTAAAAGACTCATGTATCCAACATTGTTCTTAGTTGCAGGTGACAAAAATGGATTCCGGATGAATGAAGCAGAAGAGCTTATGGAGGGAAAATTAAAGAGCTCAAGAACCACCAAGGCTGCTGGCGAATCAGGCCGTCTCCTAGCAGACTGGGAGACCAGAGGGAAATGATGTGGAGTCACTGCTGGCTGGTGGGTGGCCCATGGGTCACGGGTCTGCACCACCACCACTGCCCCTGCAGGCTGGTCCTGCCTCCCGTGGGGACCCACACACATAAGAAGGGGTTCGAGATCCTAGAAATAAAATGACTGCTGGCCACCACAGCTCATTAGAATGCTTTGGTAAACGAGGAGCTATCTTTCTGGATCTCTCTCTCTCTGCCTGTTCTTTCTCCTTCCACTCAAGGCTCTCTAGGAGGAGCTGTCCTGGATAGAGACCTTTCCCATTGCTGATCTGAGTTGTGTTTCTCCGTTGCCCGCTTTCCACTGTCTGCCTCTTAGAAGGAAGAATGGGTTGCAATCAGATTTTTGGAGGAGGCTACGATCACTTTGGTTTTAAGCATTTTGTTGCCCGTGACTTCACTTTTACCTATTTTAATCTCCATGACAACCCTAGGAAGTGGGTATTGTTATTCCCACTTTACAGATGAAAAGTCAAAGCCTTAGGGAGGTTAGGTGATTCCAAATTGCACATCTAGAAATGGAGGAGACAGATTTCAAACTCAGGGCTGTCTGATTCCAAAGTCCATGTTCTTTTTTTTTTTTTTTTTTTTTTTTTTTTTTTTTGTGTTTTTTTT